>NC_141159.1:63371597-63719097 GCF_053477565.2 Lygodium microphyllum | reverse complement strand
TCTCTCAAGCACAAGCTCAAGCAAGCAAGAACAAGAAGAAGAAGAAGAGGAGGAGAGCCACTTTTGGCCACACACAAGAATGAGCTTCTCATTCACTTTTTAACTTTATATACAAAACCCTCAATCCCTTTTGGGCGGTCATCCCCTTATCCCCTTTTTTACATGGCCAGCCCTTTTTCCCATTGTCCTTATATCTTCCTAGCTTCCTTCCTACCACCCATCTGCCTTTACGAATTGCATGGGTGAGAGCCCAGCGCTCTTTAAATTAAACCATGATGCGCTTGCGCTCTTTTACAAAAGTATTGACTTGCGCTTTCTCTTGTGCGCCGTTTTCCTTTATTTATGACTTTTTTGCACTTCTTGTGTTTCCATATTTTTCTTGGCGCGCCTTCGTCTTCCGTTTAACTTTTTCTTTGGTCTCTGTCTTCTACTTTGGATTTTTTGGATTTTCCACCTTGTTCGTCTAAGGGTTAACAGGGATATCCTCTGGCAATAGGATATCAAAGTAAATCCTGAAGATGAAAGATAGTTATGGAGGGAGAAAACCACAATCCTCTAGGTCGTTAGAGCTTGCCAGAAGATCATCAGCTACTACTAAGCAAACTCCAAATGGTGAAGAAGAAGAGGACAACCTGCCAGATGAAGAAATCTCACCTCAAATGGAGCAAGAGCTACAAAACATAGCCGCATGGGATACCATGTGCCTACCAGAGCTGTTGCCAAAGCCAAGGAAGCATGTGAGTAGAAAAACGCAGCCAGAAAGGCCCTAGTGAACTACTGACTATAATGAGTTGGCGACAGGGAGTGACGACTAGCAGTGAGCTAGCGACTGGCACCGACAACTGGCAGCAGTGACGACTGGCAATACTGACGACTAACATTGATGACTGGCACTGACGACTGACGAGTGGTGACAACTGGCACCACTGGCGACTGGAGCGACTGGAGACTATCGAGAGCAGTGACTTGGTGATGATTGGAAGAGGGCCAAGGCAATTGGCGACGATTGGTGACTAGAGACTGTTGAGCTATGAGCTGGCGAGGGGAAGAGGGTCGAGGCGACTACAGCAATTGGAAGAGGTTGACTGGTGAGACTGGATACCTAGGAGTTTTAATGTCCAAAAACTCCAAGGTATATCTTACATCCTTTGGATTCCAGTTGAAAGTTACATTAACTTTGTTTGCTTCTTGTCCAAACTTGCACCTTGAGTTTCAATGGAATACAATCAACATCAGAATCTAAAGGAACCCAAGTACCATATCTAAGTCTGTACCTCCTATAATCAAAACTCGTAATAAGAGATTGTCGAGTGATGTTGTAAGACATAAGGGCATGCATTGCATCGTATAAAATTGCCCTTGTGGTCACACTCTCTAAATTTTCAAAATAGCCCTAGAATGTTATCCAAATCCTCTTGTGAAAACTTTTTGCTTGGCCATGAAACCGTCATCCTCTATAAATTTATTATTTTAAAACAAGCTACAGAGACATCTAAGGATAGAAATCGCCTTTTAAAGGTCTTGGTTTGAGTTTGAAGCTGTACACCATTGCTTCATCTCAAGAGTCATCCAATTCAAAGATGCAAGGCTTGGCAATGGAAAATGCCTAATATGTCCATATACACCTACTCTTAAGGGAACCACATAATGTGCATAATCTATAAAAATCATACCTTCACTAAGAAACCCTATGGTTTGATCAACATAGATGATGTCTACAAACTCTTTATGAATTGCATTGAATATACCATTGAGACTCTCCATAAGCTCCCATTCAAAACTTGTGCATGGAAAGATATCTAACACCGATGATTCATTTTTTAGTATATGCTTTAACAAGCTCAAACAAAACTTACAATGGCTTTACTGAGAAAAACATTCATTTGGAGGCAAGTATATATTATTCACCATGTAAACATGTTGCACTTGAGCAAACCACCATTGCACTATGATTTTGAAACCAATGTTACATCCCTTCTAGTGATATTTGATATCCTCTCATTTTATTTTCTTCACCTTGTAAGAACCCTTGCAAGATGGCAAGATGGTAACCCAATCATTTGTACTTAACATTTTGGGCTTCCACTTTCCATCTACACTTTTATTAAAGATATTGCAAGAGTTTATCAAATGAGAAGGATGCCTTGGGTATTTCATGCAAAAATGGAATCTTAGATAATGTGCAAAGAAAGAAACTGAGAGAGGAAAGGTCGATGAACTAAAAGCATTATGTCCAACGAGACTAATGAAAATACAATGGGTGCCAAAAAGGATATTCAAATGCCTCTTGACTTTCAAAATAGATAGTATTAACTTCATCCCATCACTATGGCATTCTTGGTCAACTTTTATTAGTCTACAAACTTTGGAACTGTGAAAAGATATCAAATTATTAGATATTTCATATAAAAAAGAGGAGAAATCCATGAAATGGACTCTACTATCTCCAAAGTAGAGGAGACAAGAATATTATATTCTTACATGTGGCGAACTCTCTTTGGCCCTTTCCATAATCCATTGATTAACAAAAATGTCATTTTTGACACGTTTTGGCCTCAATGTTTGACTAAGATTTAGATGCAAAAATATATAATTTTAATAATAAATAGCTACATATAAAAAATCTAGGGTAGATTAGGCTAGGTTAAGAATCTTAGCCAAATCTCTTCCATTCCACTTTAGAAACAACACCCTAACCATTTTGCTTTGTATACTACCTCCTCTCACTTTACTTTTACACTATTCTTTTCAAATACTAATTTTAGCCTTGCCTCCCATAGTGCATGTAGAGTGAAGGCTTTGAAAACTTAAAAGCCTAATTCCTTGTATTTACTATGTATCTTCAATCCACCAAAGGTACAAAATTCCATTTTCTCTTGTCTCCTTAGAAGCCAATATGAGGGACAACTTTCTACCACACTTTGGTGATACTATATCCATCCCAAAATAAGTGCTTTAGAGTCTCATCACTCCACAGCTATACTTTTTGTGCATTAGTTCTCTTTTTGGAAGTTTTTCGCATATCATAATGACCCCCATGTTGACTTTCCACATAAACGCTTTGTCTTTGAAAGGTAGCATGAGATGCCAGTTCATGTTCAAGTACTTACTCTCAATTTATCCTTAGGGATATATAACCCCCAGATTGTATATACTCTTTCCACTTCTAAACCCCCCGACTTGTTATCTCCTAAATCACTTTTGTGTTGACTCGGACTTGTATTATATCCTTTCTAGAAATCTTAAGAGGAGGCCATATAGAGACATTATCCTACCTATTTCTTGAAACCTAAAAGTTTATGCAACTACTTGCAATCGCCACCAAAGAAAGTTTGTAAGTGTTAAGTAATCCCTAGATGTCACTAGCTTCTTCAAAGATTCTCTTGCTTACATCTAATTATATTCATTAACATGCTCTTCTAAGCTCTCTTCCTAGGTCCAAAATAGGTTTTCATCATCCTTCATATTTTTAATGCATCTATTCCTACCTAAAATTTTATTCCATGAATCAATAAGGCTAGAAAGTATGCCTTGCTATTTGACCTTTTTAATTTCTTAGGTCACATGCTCAGGCTCCATGAATCAATAAGGCTAGAAACTATGCCTTGCTATTTGACATTTTTAATTGCTTGGTTCATCATGGAGTCCATGCCAATGAGACTCCATGACCTGCAAAGCTAGCTATTTCAATACTATGTGAAGTCTAAAAGCATTTGCACCAAGGGCATATCCTTAGTCAACACCTTCTAAAATTTGTCCCTTAAGGCATGACTTTCATATTCTATGCTTAACAACTAAAGATCTCATGGGCTTTTGTCTATTTTGTGAGGGATTTTATCAAAATTGGAGCTAGACACCTCCTCCTATAGTTTCTTATCCCACAAGAACCTACGCATCAAAGAGTCCCATTCCTTTTGTAGGTTGGTCTCCAACATATTAAAAGAAAATAAAAATACATAGATGAAAAGATGGAGTACTTCAATATCTTAACTTATACATGCAAGGGCTAGGTTGTTGAGCTCCCATATATTAACTTTTTCATTATCTTTGCCAAAACCCATCTCATTCTTTGTGTTTCCCTTCTCTCAATAACAACATGGAATCCCAAATATCTAAAGACTTGCCCCCTATTTGTGACTTGCTCTCTCCAATCCAACTTGGGCGTGCTCTCTTCAATAACACTAATCAATGACAACTTTTCATAATTAATTTTGAAAAAAAAATATTAGCTTAAAGCTTTATCCAAATTCCTTTTATCTACTTTTAGCATCATAAGTAAATCATTTGCAAAATCTTGTCCCACCAATTTCTTTCCCACATGTATTGCATAACTTCCAACCCTTGATTGCATGCCATCTTCTCTATTATACAAAACATACAAAACAATGGTATAGCAAAAAAGGATTGACATGGCATCCTATCTTACTCCCCTATGTACCTTGATGGGATGACTTATTGGTCTATTTAGGGATGTTGAAAATGCAATCCACACTTGCTAGAGAAAACAAGCTCACTATCAATGTAGCAACAATGTCTTGAGACAAGGTTTCAATCCCAAGAGAACAGAGAGATCCCATAATTGGATAGCTAGAGATCATCCATATCCCTAACGTTTTGGGGGCCTAGATGGTAGTTTAATTTGTGGGGATCTTCCAATTAAGTGCACACTGGCGTCGTGAACAATATTGGGATGGATGACCTCTCAAGAAGGGGATGTGTACGACTCCCCACCCAGATTTTAATAAGAAACATATGACCATGTGAATGCCTTGCTAAAAAGAAAGGAAGGTTAAAAATTTTCCTATCTAATCCTATCTTTAGCATGAATTTTTCAAAAAATCCCACTTGCCTTTGCCAAAAGCCTTCTCCACATCAAGTTGCAAATATGTTGTTTTTCAATTAATGATGTCAGCCCACAATTTGAGCTATGATATGGTGCTTATAGATGCACCTTTTAATCACCAATGTTGATCTGTGGCTAAAGCTTTAGCTTGATTTTATATAGCATGTCCATGAAAGAAATGGACTTACATGTCACACTTTGAGCATTTCCTTCTTCATATATTAAATTAATGATGCTTCTTGTCCAATATTCTAGCAATTCCTATTTTGCCAATACTCATTTTCCATCTACATTACATGGATTCCCAAATCTACCAACAGGACCTCATCATTTAACCTATTATACCATCATAACCTAGGGATTTCTTGGTACCTAGCCACCTCAAACCTTCAGTAAACTCTTCATTAAATGGTTTTGTTGCATTATCCTCTTATGAGACCAATTTTTGCATTGGCTCTAATAGGCTGATGTAGTGCTTTATGATCTATCCTCATACTACCGAGCTTTCCTTGAGCTGCTTGCGCTTCAAACTTCTAATCAATTCGGGAGAGATGTAATGTAGGTCTATTATCATTTGTGATCCATGGTCAATCAACCTATCCTAGTACTACCAAGCTTTCCATGAGCCTCGTCTGCTTCAAACTTCTAATGAATTCAAGAGAGATGTAATGTAGGTCTATTATTATTTTTCAGTTATGAAGGAAACTTATTTTTTCAATCCCTCTAATTAAAGAACCTTTTTTATTATTTGTGCTTGACTCAAAATATCCATTTCCTAATTATGGCATTTTTGAATCAAACCTTATAAAAAATCCAAACCCCTTATCCATTTTATACAGTGTTGTGGAATGTAAATAAATCCTTCCCAAGGTCTTCCACCCCCCTTTTATGTCATCTAATTATTTTTCATTGCACCACAATTGCTAAAGTGTCTCTTTACAATACACTATTATCACTATCACTTGAGTCTTTAGCTGACTCTTCTACCATGTGCAACCTTCTTTGCTTGAACTAGCTACAAAGAGCCTTTACTCTCCTCTTTCCAAGGAATCAAAGCATTCTCAAGCTACTAACCCAGAAAATAGAACCAATATGGAGGCATACAAAAGGTTGTAGAGACATATAGAAGCTCACAAAACCTAATGAAAGCCAAACATAAGGTAACAAAACTACAAAGTCAATAGAAAACCTACAACCAACCCAAAACCACTGAAAATATATCAATCAATATTTGAACTCATATAACATCAAAGCCTCAAACATAAGAAAAATAGTAATCTACAAAACTTGAAAGAGGCAAACATATCCAAACAAGACATAGAACCCATCAAAACATCATAATCTAACCCAAAAACCATAATGAGCTATCAAAAGATATCCAATCAATCCAAACTCATATAAACACTCGCAAAAGCACCAATAAACTAGTCATAGACCTCAAAAACTTCAACAAAAAAGGTAATTCAACTTCAAAAATCAACAAAAAACAACCAAAAAATCAATCATTTCAATCCCTTCATCATGTAGGTAAAAGCAATCTACTTGTAATTTCTTGTATTTGCAACAAGTAACTTATGAGATCCAATTTTGTGCATCTGTATTTATTCCAAGTTTAAAGTGATAAGATCATGGTCATAAATCTAGCATTCAATATCTACCTCTAGCTTAGCCACAACAAGAAGCCATTCTCCATCATTTAGTAAATACCATTTGTCTAATCTAGCCCAATAACACGAGTGGTTTGAGAGTTGAAGGTGAGATGGAAATCATTGATTTGCAAGTACCCTTTCATGTATACCAATCCCAATTGTGGTCTTATAAATCTACAATCCCCCTATCCTCCACCCAACATCTACTTGACTAAGCACCATCTTAAAGTCCCCCCTAATAGTCCTTTGTAAGACATACATCTCCTAAGCTACATAGCTAACTAGTTGTCACCTTTGAGGTTCCTTCGCTTGGCTATTCCATGTATGTATAGACACCCTGGCCTCTCAAGCTAGGTTATCAATGCATTGTCCTTTGATGCTCGATATTGTCCCCTCTTCTTCTTATTTTCACATTCTTGTCGCATTCACCCGTGTGGGGAGCCTCTAGGTAGGTTTTTGTGAATAGTCACATTGAAATAAAAGACACATACTTTATTCATTAGTGTGTCAACTTTGCATTTTTTTAATACTTCATATTGTCTAATTCTCCCCTCATCCTCTATCCTTGCATTTTTATGTAACTAACAGATAGACGCATTAACAAAGGTATGATACACACACACACACACTCTCTCTCTCTCTCTCTCTCTCTCTCTCTCTCTCTCTCTCTCTCTCTCTCTCTCTCTCTCTCTCTCTCTCTCTCTCTCTCTCTCTCTCTCTCTCTCTCTCTCTCTCTCTCTCTCTCTCTCTCTCTCTCTCTCTCTCTCTCTCTCTCTCTCTCTCTCTCTCTCTCTCTCTGTGTGCCTTCTATCCCCTACCCCACCCCCAGCCCTCATGTCATTGGCTTTTGTACTCTCGTCCTCTCCAAGACCCCGCCCCACCCATTGCCCCTACCCCTACCTTCTACACTCTCACCCTCTCCTAGCACCCCATCCTCTTTTACCGACCCCCACCCTCTACACCAACTCTGCCACCCCACCCTACTCTCTCACTTGCCTTGCGCATATCTTGCCCTACCACTTGCCCTACCCCAAACATGTCCCTCTGCCTTACTCTCTCTCCCACAATGGCCCTCTCTTGGCCATGTTTGCCTCATCTTGCCCCCTCTCTCCAGCCCCATTCTTCTGATCTCACCCTTGCCCATGCCCTACACGGACTCCCAAGGGATTCCATCCACCTAGACTATGATCTTACCAAGATGTAGGTGGAGCATAATGCATGAGTATACTCAAAATAATCCAAGAAAGAGGGAAAGATGGTAGTGTATACAAATGGTCGAGTCACCATTGATGGCAAGGCAACTAAATAGGAACACAAGGCCTATGAGATAGACACCTCAAAGATAGAGATGGAAATATGGAATTGTAAGGGCTTGCTATAGAGGCACCACCTGAGGATGGAGGAGGTGATGGGGAACCATGAGCCAATTCTAGTCACAAACACACATCAAAGTCCTAAGAGGGGACTACCTAGAGTACATGGATATGTCTAGGAGTTCACACAAAAGAGAGACACGAGACATTAGGGTGCCACCCAAGGATCAAAAAGTAGTGACAGTATTGATCAGATAGGAGCTCCATGCGACCCTAGCACGCAATCCATGTGGATCAGAGTGGAGATCTCCCATGATTGGATGTTACGCATTGCCCTCTACTACTTTCCCTCATGAGGGTCAAGATATGCTACCAAAGGAGCCCCACAACAAGAGAGACATGGAGATGGAGGAGAGTCCCCTTTCACCAACACACTCAAACAAGATTGTACACTACTCTAGACTAGGAGAGATTCTCTTAATAGGAGACTTAAGTCCCATGACGTAGAACAAACATTATAACACATGATTTTGAGGATGTAGCGCAACTATAGGTGATATGTAGAGGAGACGGGCACAAACAGGATATCAACTGATATTGGGGGAGATAGCACTCGTTATGGCCAATACCTACTAGAGCTAGGGTTGTGACACCATCTCGTTATCTACAACAAGATGAAAAGGTGGCCCAAATCCAAAACACTAACTTGCTTCCAGTCCATTGGCTCCGCCACGCTAGATTATGTCCTAGGTTCCATTGAGAGGATGGAAGTTGACATGGAACAAATTAGATCCTTCACCCCGCCCCCCCCCCGCCCCCCCCCCAAATTCCCAATCAAAGCATATCATATTTACATGACACTCACCATATTTTCCTCCCCACGCCCATAAGTGCCAACTCCTGCTTACACCCGACCCACCATTTTCTATTTTAGCATGAGCTAGCAAACATATGCATCCATCATGTCTATGATGGGCTTACATAGTTTAAGCACACTCACCTCCATCCTACACTCAACCGCCCTCAAGATCTTCCCACAATCCACGCACACTAACAGATTCACAAGACCTAGGACTATGCCTCATAGCAGATGGTATGATGACAAGTGCAGAGAGATATTTAGACACCTCATGATCCAAAGAGGACTAGGTCTATAAAGGGAGGCTTGGTGGTAGATGAGGACATTGACTCATCGTAAGCGATCAGCATGAGGAGGCACAATATTGGGTCTATATCATTTATTGATGAGTAAAGATATAGACATTGCATGGTGTAGATTATGGAAGCCACGCCACCCAATATCAATCAATAACCCAGAGACATGGCACTCCCATGCAAAGGGACTATATGATGTACCTCAACAACCACTAATTCCTCACCCACCAGATGCACCACATCCACCTTCTTCACACATGATATGGTGAGGACAATGGATGATCAATGGATCACACAAGTACGCAAGCTAAGCACTTCATTTATGAAATGGACATTTTTGCTCTGCTCCTTCCTTTTATGTTCAACAAGGCTTTAGCAGAAGGCTTCCCAAACAAGTGGACCACGCATACCATCATGCATATCCCTAAGTCCCAAGATTCCCCAAATCCTAATAGTTACAAGACCTCATGGTGGGCTACACATTGGGTAAGATATATGGAGCAATGATTGAGGCAGAGCTCAACACATATACAAAGAAGAGGGAGATTGAGGGCAATAGGATAGACTAGATTCAAACAAGGATTCTCTATACTCCACCACATCTTCACCTAGTGGTGCATGATTAAAGGAAAGTGTGAAAGAAAAGACTATAACTACTTTATCAATTTTTGCAAAGCATTCGATACAGCTCCACGAGATAGACTACTAAAGAGGTTGTAGACGCCAAGATCCCATGAGGCATGATGTGGGGCATCTATGCACTATACGAGAGGGTGCTAAGCCAAGTGGGATGCCCATGAGGACTTTCAAACATAGTCTCTAACACCATTGGAGTGAAGGAGGGATGTCCCTCCTCCCCTACACCCTTTGGACTCTACATTTGTGAGATAGAGATCCACATCACACAAGGAGGTGATGAGGTGGAGATAGCATATATGTTAGTCTCTATTATGCTTTACCTTGATAATATTGTTTTGGTCTCTATGTCACAATAGACTCTACAGCAAAATCTCCATGCTCTTCATGACTTTTTCACACAACGGGGATTGACAATTAATATTGGGAAAACCAAGATCGTGATCTTCCACACATCAACCCAAATGAGGACATAAGTCTTCATCCAAGGAGCAAGATAGGTAAAGGTTGTGGACTCATGTCTACTTAAGGGTCACATTCATTACATCGACTAGGAGATTCACCATGGCACAAGCAGCCAAAACCAACACATAAGAGGATACGCAACATTGTTTACAATGGAGTGACAATGCCCCCAAGCACAATTCCAAATGCCCCACCCACAAAGGTGGCTATTTGACACATGGGTCAGACCAGCCATGATGTATAGCATACATGTTTGGACCCCCAACCTAGCTATATACCCATGGACCCAAATTGAAACCACAAGTTTATGCACACATGATCCACAACAAACCATCAATACAACATGAGATCATTAAAGCCAAGTTTGTTGCACTGCCCATGATGACAAAGGTCCTTTTTTAGCCCATTAGCTTCATACACAAAGTACACAACATGCATCCACATAGACCACCTAAGAGAGCTTTCAAGGCCTCTAGGTAGCTACATCAGGTAGGACATGAGACTTCATGGTCCACATAGGTCAATAGTGGCTCACAAGATATGGGATCGACATGGGACCCCCTTTACCAATTGCACATACAACATACATGGATTTGGCCTTCGCAACCTCTTCCACCAAAGATAGCATACTACAATGATCACTTTGTGATGACTGCAATGGATAGTTTCATTGTCATACCTAGATATCTAGATGCATATATGCCACATGAGATGCGAGTAGCCATTGGCCAACTTAGGGTATCCTCTCATCAACTTGACATCAAGACTAGGAGGGCATCCCACATTCCTAGAGCTGAATGAATATGCAGACTATGCCAAGAGGAGGTGGAGAGTAAGGAACAATGCCTACAAATGTAGAATCTATAGCACAATTCAAGCCAGATACCCCATGCTATTTGGAGAAGACATTTCCCTCAAACTATTCATGGAATCCCCAAACCAACACCACTTGGGCCCAATCTAAGTCAAGATTCAAAGGCTTTGCATATCATTATTACAAGCGCACACCATACAAGGAGGGAAACATCAACCATAGCTTATCAATTTCTTCCAAACAATGACTCCACACATAGCAGCCACATGGAAAGGGGTGACAAACCAAAAAGCTAAGAAGATAAGAGCAAAATGCTCGCCACGAATACAAGGGTACCAAACACAAATGCTACACTGAAGAGATGAGGGAGATCCACCTATGAAACAAGCAACACATGACAACTAGGCAATCAATCCAAATACTACCATTCTACTAGAAGCATCTTCTACACATATCCCTTGATGGCTTTGTTGCTTGCCTGAGATACATGAATGTACACCTATCTAATGGTGTACAATGTGCCATTGGGCAACTCAATACATCCTCACACCAGCTGCGAATTGAGACAAGAAGATACAATGCAAACTCCCTCCCCTGAAGGATAAGATTTGCCAACTTCGTTAACTCGAGCCAAAGACAAAGGAGCATTACTTATGCAGATGCCCAATGTCCTATGAGATCCAAGGGTGCTTCCATTGCTTGTTCAAAGGGGGATTTGGGCCACTATCGAGGGTTTTGGATTTCTTGTATCAAAGATGTCTCGGGCTCTTTTTACTAGAGCTACATCGCAACAAAGAGCATCTCTTACAAACCCAACAACAGACACACAAAGCCACACACTAGCATGCACTCACAAAGTTTTATAGAGCATCGACCACATTTCTCAAAGATCATAGGCCAAATGATCCAATTTCTCACAAGTATCTACGTGTTTAGCATCAAGGACATATTGGTTTGTTTCAAAATGCAAGTACTTTCAAAGTCCAATCACTAGTCCCTCATCTAGCTTAAAGTCAAATATCATTGCATTACTAGATTCTTCCTGTGTTTGAAATTTTTGTACCACCTCCTCCGAGTTTCTTTGCTCTTATATTAGAAGCTCTAGCAAAGCGGGAAAATCCATTATATTCTATATTTGTGCCTTCATCTCTTTGATTATGGCATTCTAGGCTTCTTCTACTCAAAGGTTTCTTGGCTGCTCCATTAACTCTCCCACAGATTTCAAAATAGTCCACAAAACCAAGCAGCAACTATCCAAATATCAAAATAACACAAAACTAATGCAAAAATTAGATTTAAGCACTTCAAAAAGGCATATGAATTTTCCGCAAGCTCTCACCACGAAGCCCCCCTTGGTCTGTGACCAACAATCCCACCACAAGGAACCGCCTTAGACACAACCACGAAGAGATGCAAAGCCCACTAAACTCGTCCAACTAGTCGACACCCTCACAGGAGCACCATCTGCAAATACAGATGATACATCATCACAAGAAGGCCCTACCTCACCGCTTCAACCTCTCTGCTAGATAGACCCATGAGAGAGATCCTAAAATGAGAGTGCACTTAGACATCATTTTGTACTCATCAACTATGTATTTTTCATTGCCTATTTTCCATTTAGATGGTCATCACATTAGATGCCAACTATTTTGGGACACCGAAAATTTCCCTGAATTTTCAAATGTAACATTTTAGTTTCGTGGGCCAATTTGGCCTTTTGTAGACACACACACACACACACTCTCTCTCTCTCTCTCTCTCTCTCTCTCTCTCTCTCTCTCTCTCTCTCAACTAATCAATGCATTGGGCTTTTTTAGCCAATAAGATACATTTGATCATATGAATCTCACAAGGCCATGTACATATGAGATACTCTCACCCATACAGAACCTATGCTGTAACTTCAATTGTTACCATAAAATCCTGCAATTTTGCTTTTGCAGCCCACTTGGCCTCACCAGTGGTGAGTTGATTGACAAGAGGTGAGATAAATGTCAAAACAATCATGTTGAATTAGACATTCAAGCCTAATACATCATGGTAGCCATTTCTACGGATTATCCTCTAGAGTGTTGAGAAACTCATTATAATACTCAAGGCTAAACAAGCTACTTAGTATCAATAACCTCGGCAAACACATGGAAGCAAAATCAAGTGACTAGTTGGAGCACAAATTGGCAACCAACCTTCACACACTAGCTATGCTGATGAAATCCATCGCATCCTTGGTATGAAAAAGGCCATAAGGCATTCGGTTTCCTTATATCATGAGAAAAATTTCTTTACAATATCCAGTTCGAGAAATGTTCCATCAAGTCACACAGATATAGCTAACTAAGCACATTAAAAGTACAACAGTATTGCAACGGATAAAAGTAACAAACCCAAAAAGAAAAAGGTCAACTCTCAAGGGTTCCAAATGCTAAGTACAGTAAACCATTGCGGCTTTGTGGATAGTGGATGTAACCCATAAGAAATTTCCCACTTTTGAGGAGCCAAGCTACAAATGCTGAGCACCCTGCTGTTGTATACAATATATCTAAAGTGATCTTCGTTGGCTAACATTATTTTCCTGAAATTGTCATATAGTAAGTCAATAAATAATGATTCTCATAGAAACATGTAGGACATTAGAATCTGTTGTGGAAACATTGCCTAATTATCACCTTGTTGCTTGCAGCCCTTTTGTCACAGAGCATCATACCAATATTCCTGGACCCTAGCAGCCAATGGTGGTCTTCTATTTCCACTTCATGCTTTAATTTCCTCAAAACCTTTTATAGCAGTCATGTTAACCAATGTTCAAGCTCAAAAAAAGAAGCGAATAACAACTCTTAGCTGCACAAGGCCATATTCACCATTAAAATGTTTGTCAAATCTTTGACACCAAAAAATTGTTGGTCTCTGAACCGCCCTATCCTATCACATTATATGTACATAACATTTAAGCAAAACCAAAACCTTCAGCCATATGGCCCTCTGTTATGGCAAGTAATCTTGATTGCATCACTTCTAAGGATGGGTATAATGGCAAAACTAACTGGCAAAAACATGTATGTGCAGTAGGAAGCCATGTCATGTCAGTGTGTGCTTTATGGATATGAAATTTTGAAGGCAACCCTGCAAAACCTTCAATGGGAAGATGAGTGACCGATGTTGAGAAAAAAAGAAGCTTTCTGCGCTGTTCAGCTGTCATACCTTCCACCACCTACATATGAAAAAGGCTGAAGTCTTAACAAATGAAAAATAGCCATGGAACCTTCAGAAAGTAGAGTGAAACAAAGAGGAGAAAGGTCCTGTACAATACAATGGCATATTGACAACTAGCAGGCCATACTTTACGGTCAAAAAACCATCAACGTATCTTCATATGTTTTTATAATAGAACATTGACAAACATTTTGATAGTACAGATTGATGACCTGATTAGTTCTGTCCACACATGCAAGTCTTTTTACAAGTCTGAATAGTACAGAAAAAGGATGTGATTGGGAAGCCTTCCAAGTAAAAAGCCTTGCATGTGTGGACAGATACTTCCAAGTTCTGCCCACACATGCAAGCCTTTTTACTTGGAAGGCTGACCAATCACATCTTTGAGCCATTCAAGCACTCAAATAACACTCATAAAACCCAAATGCAAGGGCAAATACAAAATGGGGCATGATATGCAACATGTTTTTACAAGAATTAAGTCCTCAAGGGGTTTCACCTGCTCAAGTGAGCTTCACAAATATGCATGTAAAATAGTGCATTAGGGAAAATATAGACTCCAAAAGGCCCTCGTAGGGAATTGATTAGGAAACCTTAAACTTGAATTAGTCCCGTGAATATGGTCACTACGTGCCTTTTTGTCCCTCATACCCCTTACATTCCTACTTTTTATGGTGGACCCCACCTCAAAAGAAGGGAATCCCCCTTTCTTTTCACCTAAGTAACAACCCTTTTCATCCTCCAAGATGGGATCCACCACTCTTCCAAAGTGCTACATTAGCAAGTTGGATGTATACCCTATTTTGCATTAAAATGCCTCCAAATCACTCTACCTTTAAAGCTCCACACATATGGTGCCTGGAACCTCCAAAAGCCATTACATAACCACTTTATGCCCCACTGCTTCTCCGAACTACCACTAGTTTTGGCACTACAAATTGGACCCCCAAACCTTAAAAAGTAGTCTTTTCCATCTCTAATATTGCATGCCCATCTAAGCATTTTTCATGTTCTATTTTTCCCTACAGTCCCAAACCAATATCACACTAAGAAGATCAATCTAGACAACTTCCTCTCCTACCTTACATTTCCTAATGGAATTGCTTAGGGACATAATCAATCATAAGAGGAAAATTTTGCATGTTCATGTGGATTGTGAGGATAGTACAAAGATCTCTTACAATGAGGATACCCTAGTGTTGGGGGTTAAAAGCTGCCTATGCCTAACCACCTACATTTACTTGTACTTACCACCTGCACACCTATACATTGCAGGTGGTGGCGGCATGTCACTATCACTTTATTCTTTATTCTTTACATGACAATTAAAATAAGGGAAGGTAGGTCACACATTGTGACTGATGGAGTTTCCACATGCCGTCTTGCACTCTCTTGCTAGAGCCTCCATAGCTCTAGTTTCTCTCTTGCTTCCACTCCTACTCCACCTTTCAACTAGTATCAGAGCAATGTTCAGTGTTCATGGGAGCTCATGCTTGGAGCAAGAAGCACGAGGAGTGAAGCTTTGTCGCGAAGGTCGAGGATTCGAGCTTCTTCTTTGACATCCGCTGGTTTTGGAAATGGTAGCAATCAGCTTAGCTTGGTGTGTATAGATAGTAGAGAGAGAGACAGTGTGGTCACCGCTCGACACTTGATTAGCTAGAGATTGTGTAACACAAAAGTACAAAATACAAAGTACAACCCTTAGACTTTAGGGTTGTGTAAATACCTTAAGGTGTGTTCACACACGAAAGTGTGTAATGTGTGATAAGTGACCGAATAGTATAACATAAATACACAAATAAAGAATAGTATGACTAGGGGAAAAAACCTCTCTTATGGAGAGTAAAAAAGTGCCCCATCGTCCTACATGCAGATCAGTGATACTCCTATGTGAGCGTAGGTGTGAGTAAAAACCCAACAAACCCTCCTGGAGTGAAAAGAGATCAGCATACAAGGATCATCCACCAAAGGAGATCAAATTTAAAGCATTGCGAAATGTTTCAAATTTGTCACAAGGAAGAGCTTTGGTAAAGATGTATGCCACATTGTTGTTAGCAAGACATTAGACAAGGTCAATATCTCCTACATGTAGCCGTTCTCTGACAAAGCGATAATGTATCTCAATGTGTTTCGTGCGTGCATGAAACATTGGGTTTCATGCCACTGCAATGGCACTAACTGTCAGTAAACAAAGGAGTTGTTGGGTATTTGACTCACGCCTTACTTACGCCTACGCTCATATGGGAGTGTCGGTGATCAGTAGGACACTGGGGCACTTTTTACTCTCGGTAGGAGAGGTTTTTCCCCCAGACTTATGGTCTTATTGTCGTATGTACTTATGTGCTTATGTTACACACATTTGGGCACTTAGTGTGTGTCGGGTGTGAACACCCCCTACAACCCTAAGGTTTAAGGGTTGTAATTTGTACTTTCAGGTTACACTCATTCAGTCTATTCTCTTGGGTGTTGTGCTTCAACTCTGTTTCTCACTCTCACGCTGTCTACTGAATCCCAGCTGTACCTCGATCCTCTGTTCTCACATTTGGTATCAGAGCATAGCTCTAAACTCAGCTTCTGCCTGCAGTCTGCAGTCTGCAGTCCACGCCAGTTCTGCTCCAGCATCGCCTGACACTGCTCGCCAGTCCCCGTCAGGTTCTCCCTAAACTGCCTGGACGGTCGCCAGCTTGTCTGGGCGCTCCAGCACGTCTGCCTCCAGCACGTTCGCCAGTCGCCACCAGTCTGAAGGGCGACGCCAGCTCCAGCTCCACGTCAGCAGTTAGTCTGCCCGTCGTCAGTCTCATCAGCAGACAGGCGCACTGTTCACCAGCGCGCTGTTCCTCAGCGCTGCCTTCGTTCGACTGTCCGCTTGTCGTCCGCCCGTCAGACGTTGGTCAGCTCCACGTCAGGCAGCCCGCTCGCCTGACGACCTGCCACTGCGCAGCCCGCTCGCCCGACAACCTGCCCACAACCAACCTGCCCACCGTTTGACACCCGCCTGCAGCTCACGACAGTTCTCACGTGTCCACGTCAGCAACCTGCATTTCGTTTGCACGATTTGACCAGCAACCTGCGTCTGCTCGCCAGCCTGCTCCACGTCAGGTAAAATTTTAAACAAATTTTTTTTTAATTTCAGCCCAATCACACCTCTGGAAGAGGAGGTTCATACGCGCAGCACAGAACAGGTGGGAACTAAATTTCATGCAAATTTCTGGACTGGATCATCAGAAATTTTGGGGCTTTTGTGTATTTTGTGGACAGTTGCATTTGAACTGCTGGTACAGTCACAGAAAGACTGTTTTGACAGAAATTTTGGCAAAAATTTTGGGGATTTTGAGATAACAGTGTTGCAGTGCACTGTTTGCACCTTGGGAAGCGTGCATTAAAAGACAGTTTTCTGACAGAGTACGCCCTTGCACATTAAATGCAGAAACGTGTTTGCTGCAATTTCTGGAAATTTGCAGGTTTCCAGTTCATACTGCTTTGACATTGCTCATTTTGTCTTTGGAAATTTGTCATCATGGCAAATCAGGGAGGTGATGTCTTTACGTATGTATCCAAGGAAGACAGACTCGACGGAAACAACTATTCCCTTTGGTCATTCATGATGAAGAATGTATTAGTGGCCAAGAATTTATGGGATTATGTCAGTGGAGAGGAAACTCGACCGGGAGTTGTAGCTCCCGTTACTCCTCCTCCCCAAGGCGCACGTGGACAACGGGGACCTCAGCCCGCTCCACCTCAGCCACTTCCTCCAAGAACTGCAGCTCAAAAAGCTTGGGATACCCGTGATGCACAGGCCTTGTCGCTGATTGCTCTGGCAGTTCAGCGGTCCATCATACCTCATATCCGTTCGGCATCTTCTTCACGAGATGCATGGTTGACTTTGGAGCATATGTTTGCAAGAAAGAATGAGACTCGGATCTCTTTCTTGAAGAAAGAGTTGGAAACTCTGAAGATGCATGAAGGTGATTCTATGCAGGATCACTTAAATAAGATTCAGGACTTGAGGGAGCAACTCATGAATGTAGATGAGTATTTTTCGGATGCACAGTTGATATCCACCACCTTGAATTCCTTACCTCCTTCGTACTTGTCTTTTCATACTGCATTGAACCTCACAATGAGGATTGCTGAGCACCCACTCACTTTTATTCAGCTGGTTAGTTTGCTTCTAGAGGAGGAGCAAACACGGAAAAATAGTGGTGTGGATGCTATAGTCTCTGAGCAGGCTTTTGTGGCAAGACAGAAAGGCAAGAACAGCAAGGTGAAAAATGCTCCACAGAGTTCTGGCACTTCGGGCACATCACAGAATCAATCACAAGGGGGGACGCAAGAAAAGAAAGGAAAATGTCATTATTGTAAGAAGCCCGGCCACTATATCACTGAGTGCAGGAAGCGCATTGCCAAAGAGAAGAAGGAGGAGTCAGGAATGTCTGTTTCTACTACTCCTTCCACTGCTAGTGAGTCCGCGTCCTTTGTTGTGGACAGGGACTATTGTTTTTACACTTGCAGTTATGACATCTCTTGGGCCGATAGAGCACTTAGCTCTACAGAGGATGCTAACACTTGGTTCTTTGACAGTGGTGCTTCTAGACATATAACATCTCGCAGAGATTTGTTTGCTTCAGTTAGTGCACCTCCCGTTGGGAAATCGGTACAGTGTGCCAATAATGCATCATACCCTGTTCGTGGTATTGGGGAGATTCAGCTCACAGCCATTGATGGCTCTATTCTCCGCCTGCAGGATGCTTTATTTGTGCCTGGAATCAAGAAGGATTTGCTTTCTACTTCTTCTTTGGCACGTTGTGGTATGCAGGTCACCTTTGATGATGACCGTTGCATGGTTAGAGAAAAAGAATGCATGACTTTGGTCTTGACAGGATCTTTGTGTCATGGTTTATATGAGTTGGATGCTCTTTCAGTAGATCAGTCAGCAAACTTGACATCCACTCTTACTCCTGCTATGGTACAGGCGGAGTTATGGCATGCTCGTTTGGGGCATGTAAACTTTGGCAGCTTGATGCTTTTGCAGAGTACTCAGATGCTGGATGGCTTACCTCTCTTAGAGAGACCTCCTGAGCACTTATGCGAGGGATGCATTTTGGGGAAAATGCATCGGTTCTCATTTCCTCGTGATGTTGCTTTCAGAGCAACAACCAGATTGCAGTTGGTGCATTCAGATGTTTGTGGGCCTATGCAGACCATGTCATTGGGTGGTTGTTATTATTTTGTGACATTCATTGATGACTTTACACGTTTTCGCTGGGTCTACTGTTTGAAAAAGAAGTCAGAAGTGTATGATGCATTTTTGGCTTTCAGTGCACTTGTTGAAAACCAATCTAGATGCAAGATTAAGACTCTCCGTTCGGACCGAGGGGGGGAATACATGTCCTCTATGCTGAATTTTTTTTTGCAGCAGAAGGGCATAGTCCATCAGTATACTACAGCTTATACTCCACAGCAGAATGGGGTAGCAGAGAGGAAAAATAGGTCACTCATGGAGATGGCCAGATGTATGCTGAAGGCAAAGAGCTTGCCTCATAGTTTTTGGATGGAAGCAGTCATGTGTGCTTGCCATATTTTGAACAGATGCCCTACCAAAGCCTTGAAGACCATCACACCATTTGAGGCTTGGAACAGCCGTAAACCTTCTGTTGGTCACTTTCGTACCTTTGGGTGTCTTGCCTATGCCCATATTCCACAGGTACTTAGAAGAAAATTGGACAACAAGGCTGTTAAGTGCATTTTTATGGGATATAGCAATGAGAGCAAAGGCTACAGACTCTATGATCCCGTTATGAAGAAGGTTTTTGTCAGCAGGGATGTTGTTTTTGATGAAAAATCAGAATTATCCTTGGCTGATTTGGATACATATCAGGCTGCCCGTGATGTTTTTGAAGGGCTGCTGCCCATTACTTTTGGTGATTCAGCTGGAGGTTCAGAAAATGAACCTAATGTTCAGCCAGCTGCTCCTACGGAAAGTGCAGAAATTCAGCCATTGGCTGATCGGAATATTCAGCATCATGCTGAAACTGAAATTCAGCAAGAGCTTGCACACAACCAGGATGCTAGACAGCTACCTAGATGGTATTTGCGGACTATGCAAGATAGTCCTTTGGATGCACCCATGGCTGGTCGTACTAGAAGGCAAACTCGTTTGCATGATTCAGCACATACCATGGAGTTTATTATGGCAGCAAGTACTTTTGATAATGAAGAGCCTGAATGTTATGAGGATGCACAACACAGTGTGCATTGGATGGCAGCTATGCAAGCTGAATTAGATTCTATTACTAAGAATCAAACTTGGGATTTGGTGTCCTTGCCATTTGGGAAGAAAGCCATTGGAACGAAATGGGTCTACAAATTGAAAAGAAAAGCAGATGGATCCATTGATAAATACAAGGCACGGCTGGTAGCTAAAGGCTACGCACAGAAAAAGGGCATTGATTATGAGGAGACATTTGCTCCTACTTCCCGTATGACGACCATCAGGTCTATGATTGCTTTGGCTGCACATTATGGTTGGACAGTACATCAGCTAGATATCAAGACTGCATTTTTACATGGGGAACTTCAGGAGGAAGTTTATGTACAACAGCCCATTGGTGTTGCAGTTGAAGGCTCAGAACATTTGGTATGCAAGCTTAAAAAGGCACTATATGGTTTGAAACAAGCTCCTAGAGCTTGGTATGAAAAAATAGATGCTTTCTTGCTTGGTCAAGGGTTTCTAAACAGCTCATCTGAGTCTACCCTTTACGTATGTAAAGAAGGGGGATCTATGCTGATTTTATGTCTTTATGTTGATGACCTTTTGCTCACTGGAACACATGCTGATTAGATTTCAGCATTCAAACAAAATTTGCAGCAAACTTTTGACATGTCTGACTTCGGAGTTTTGCATTACTACTTGGGCATCCAGTTCATACATAATGCTCGAGGTATTGGGTTATCACAGTCAAGGTATATTGGGCAGCTTATTGAGAAGTTTGGCTTACAGGATTGCAAGCCAGTTTGTACTCCCATGGAACCTGGACTGAAACTGTCATTACATGATGACAGTGATTTGTTTGATATACATACATATGCTCCTGCAGTTGGATGTCTTATCTATCTATGCAATACTAGGCCGGACATACAGTTTGCAGTTTCAGCTTTGAGCAGGTATATGCATCAGCCACGTATGTCACATTGGCAAGCTGTCAAGCGTGTTTTTCGCTACTTGCAGGGTACTCGTTCTCTTGGGTTACTTTATGCCAAGGGGGGACCACTGCAGTTACATGCTTACAGTGATTCTGATTGGGCTGCTGATTATGATACACGTCACTCCACTAGTGGCAATTGATTCTTTCTTGGCTCTTCTTGCATTTCTTGGCTTAGCAAGAAACAATCCACTGTTGCCACATCGTCATGTGAAGCTGAATACAAGGCAGCTTTCACTACCACAGTTGAATGCGTATGGCTTAGACGCTTGCTAGCTGATTTGGATGTATCTGTTACTGAGCCTACTCCTTTGTTCACTGACAGTCAGAGTGCCATTGCAGTGGCACGGAACCCAGTGTTTCATGCTCGCACGAAACACATTGAGATTCACTATCACTTTGTCAGAGAGAGGCTACATGCAGGTGATATCAGCCTTGTCTATTGTCCTACCACCAGTAATGTGGGAGACATCTTCACCAAAGCTCTTCCTCGTGACAAATTTGAAGCATTTCGAGATGCTTTAAATTTGATATCCTTTGGTGGCGGATGATCCTTGTACTCTTGATCACTCTTCACTCCAGGGGGGTTTGTTGGGTATTTGACTCACGCCTTACTTACGCCTACGCTCATATGGGAGTGTCGGTGATCAGTAGGACACTGGGGCACTTTTTACTCTCGGTAGGAGAGGTTTTTCCCCCAGACTTATGGTCTTATTGTCGTATGTACTTATGTGCTTATGTTACACACATTTGGGCACTTAGTGTGTGTCGGGTGTGAACACCCCCTACAACCCTAAGGTTTAAGGGTTGTACTTTGTACTTTCAAGTTACACTCATTCAGTCTATTCTCTTGGGTGTCGTGCTTCAACTCTGTTTCTCACTCTCACAGTGTCTACTGAATCCCAGCTGTACCTCGATCCTCTGTTCTCACAAGAGTAGGCTCCATGACAGATACATCAAGATCAACGAACAAACATCTCAATCATACACATTCAACTGTAGTGATAAAAGCTGCCTTGTATTCGGCTTCACAAGACGATGTGGCAACAGTGGATTGTTTCTTGCTAAGCCAAGAAAGAAACAATTTCCACTTGTAGAGTAACGAAAATCAAATCTCCAACCCAATCGGAATCACTGTAAGCATGTAACTGCAGTGGCCCCCCCTTGACATAAAGCAATCCAAGAGTCCTAGTGTCCTGCAAGTACCGGAAAACACACTTCACAGCTTGCCAATGTGATATGTGTGGGCTGTGCATATATCTACTCGCGGCTGAAACTACAAATTGAATATCTGACCTTGTGTTGCATAAATAAATGAGATATCCAACTACTGAAGCATACGTATGAAGGTCAAGCATGTCACTGCCATCATGCAAATATAGCTTAAGTCCAGTCTCCATCAGTGTACTTACTGGCTTGCAATCCTAGAAGCCAAATCTCTCAAGGAGTTTACCAATATATCTGGACTATGACAATCCAATGCCTCTAGTATTATGAATAAATTGAATGCCCAAATAGTAATGCAAAGGTCCCAAATCTAACATTTCAAAATTTTGCTGCAAATTTTTCTTAAATGCCAAAATCTGACCAGCATGTATCCCTATGAGTAAAAGGTCATCCCCATAAAGACAAATGACCCCCCTCTTTGCATACATAAGAGTAGACTCTAATGGGTTGTTAATGAACCCATGGTTGAGTAAGAAGGCATCAATTTTGGCACACCAAGCTCATGGAACTTGCTTCAATCCATACAAAGCCTTTTTCAGCTTGCATACCAAGTGTTCGGATCCCTCAATTGCAAAAACCATGGGCTACTTAACATATACTTCTTCCTAAAGTTCCCCATGTAAAAATGCAATTTTAATGTCAAGCTGGTGTACAATCCAACCATAATGGGCAGCCAATGCAACCATGCACCTAATAGTAGTCATACTACGGGATGTAGAAGCAAACGTCTCCTCATAATCAATGCCTTTCTTTTGCACCTAGCCTTTTGCCACAAGTCTGCCCTTGTACTTATCAATGGATCCATCTACTTTTCATTCCAACTTATAAACCCATTTCGTACCAATGGCTTTCTTTCCAACAGGTAATGTAACTAAATCTCATGTTTGATTCTTCATGATAGAATCAAATTCAGCTTGCATTGCTGCCATCCAATGCACACTTTGATGTGTATCCTCAAAATAATCAGGCTCATCATCATCAAGTGTGTTCGCTGCCATAACAAAATCCATAGCATTAGCATGATCATGGAGACGTTTTTATCTTCAAGTACGACCAACAAGAGGAGCATCCAAATGATTGTCTTGTAGAGTCTGTAGGTATCATCTAGGTATTTGTCTAGCCTATTGATTGGTGCATTCTCTTGATAAATTTCAAGTTCAGCATCTTGCTAAATATTCAAATCAGTCATAGGTTGAATTTCTGCATTATTTAATGGAGCAGCTAGTTGGACATTTTGTTCATTTAATGAAGCTCTAGCTATATCACCAAAAGAAATAGACAACAGCCCTTCAAACATATCATTTGCAACCTGATATGTGTCATAACCAGCAAGAGATAATTCTGATGTTTTGTCAAAAATCACATCTCTACTAATGAAAACTTTCTTGGAAACAAGATCGTATAACCTACACCCTTTGCTTTCACTACTGTACCCCACAAATATGAACTTGACAACCTTATTGTCCGACTTTTTTCTCAATACTTTGGGAAGCATATGAACGACACCTAAAAGTACGAAAGTGACCAATTGAAGGTTTTTTATTGTTCCAAGCCTCAAAAGGCATTATATTTTTCAATGCCTTAGTAGGACACCTATTCAAAACGTGACAAGCACACACAACTGCTTTCATCCAAAATCCATGTGGCAATTCTTTAGCTTTCAGCATACATCTAACCATCTCCATGAGGGACCGATTCTTCCTTTCTGCAACCCCATTCTGCTATGGAGAATATACAATAGCATACTGATGTGCAATGCCTTTTTGCTTTAAAAAACTATTTAGCAAGAAAGACATATATTACCCCCCCTCGGTTTGAGAGAGAGTCTTAATTTAATAGCCAATTTGATTTTCCACAAGTGCACTAAAAGCCAAAAATGCATCATACACTTTTGACTTTTTCACTAATGAATAAACCCAACAAAAACCAATTAAGTCATCAATGAAAGTGACGAAATAATAACATCCACCCAATGACTTTGTCTACATGGGTCCACATACATCTGAAAATGAACAATCTGCAACATGGCCGTAGCTTTGAAAGCAACATCACAAGGAAAAGAAAGCCAATGTATTTTCCCAAAATGCATCCCTCAAAAATATGCTCAAGAGGTCTCTCCAAGAGAGGTAAGCCTTCCAACATCTAAGTACGCCACATAAGCATCAAACTACCATAGTTCACATGCCCCATGCGAGCATGCCATAACTTTGCCTGTGACATAGCAAAAGTAATAGTAGATGCTAAATAAACTAACTGATCAACCGAATGAGCATCTAACTCATAAAGTCCACAACATAATGTGCCACTGTGATACCAGCCTTCTTGAACCGAATGAGCATCTAACTCATAAAGTCCACAACATAATGTGCCACTGTGATACCAGCCTTCTTGGAATGGGTGGTGATAATCTGATTTAAGAGTTAATTACAGCAATAAATAAATGCACATAAAATGAAATACACACTTTACCATAACATTCTTGGACAGTAGACACCCTGTTGGCCCCAAAATTGGTGCCCCTTGCGGTATTTCTTTAGCTTTCATTCAATTGGAAGGAGTACAACTTGAGATTCTTCAATCTCCTCCTACTAACCAATTGCTTTTGCTGTCATAAATGACCAGCAAGCCTTTTGGGTCATTTGCCCCTTGATTCACCCAGGACTTCTTTTCCAATTTGACCCTTGGCTGGTCAAATGCTGCCCCAAATCAATTCGGGATGGGCTGGCTCTTGAAATCCCTTGATAATCTTCAATTATCAGCTGCTCATTTCAGTCCCTTGAGCCTTCAATCTCTGGCACGGATCCAAGGTGGCTGCTAAACCCTAATTTCTGCTGTAAATTAGGGTTTACTGCAGAAATTACAGATCAGCCCACCAAAAAATGGCTGAGATCTCCTCCGAATGGCTAAAAATTGCTGAGAATGGCTGAGCATAGGCTGAAGGAGATGAGAGAACGCTATAGAGAGAGAAAATTCTGAGATTTTTCGCAAAGAACTAATCAAAATCAGCTGCTGCCCTGCTGTACCAGCCCCAAACGGATGCAGCAACAACAATAGGAGCATCAGAGACTGTGATCTTCAGGAGAAAGTGCATCAGCAGCAATTGCGAGCTTCCCAAGGTCAAGAATATGCAATCTTCCATCACCAAAATGGTCTCCAATGGCTGGGAAATGGCCCTAGAAGATGGCAGCAACAGTCCAACACCTCTTCCCAACAGCTCCAAAATGAAAAAACGAGATTTCCCTCTCCCTTCGCCCCTATTTAGCCTTTCCCCCACTTGCATGGGAAAGTTTTGCCAAGTGGCAACTTTCTTAATCCATTTTCAGCAATTTCCAGCCATTTAATTAATTTTCAGAATTAATTAATTCTGAAAATTAATTCAGCCCTTAATCCATTCCCAGAAAATTGACCTTGCCCATCCAAAAATTAATTGGCTAGGCCATTTGCAACCCAAAGTGGTCCCATGCATTAATTGACCCTTGGACAAGCATTAATCCATTAATTAATGCCTAGTACCTAGTGTCACCACTGACACTTAATTGCCAATTAATGGTCCTAGGGGCAAACTGACACCAAAATTCACCTAGAATCTAATAAGCGTAACTTGTTGCAACTTTTGCCTTTGACACCCATTTTTTTCACAGGGTCCTTCGACCTTCAACTATGAGAAAGTAGCTTGCACCTCACATGTGCATCTTTTAATTGCACATTTGATTAATCCTTTAATCAAATGTCAATTAAACATAAGCAAAGCATCAAATTTTCACATCCTCGTGACACAGTGAGTACCTAAGTCAAGAATTCGTTATCCTTGACCATGCATTTATCATCATCAAATGTAACTTGCATTCCACATTTTTCTAAAGAAGAAATAGACAGCAAATTCTTCTTTATCCCTAGTACATACAAAGCATCCTGCAAATGGAGAGTTGAGTCATCAATGGCTTTCAAGACAAGCTCTCCAACACCTCTAATAGGATAAGAGACATTGTTGACACATTGCATAGATTTGCCAACAGAAGTTGCAACAACAGAGGTAAACAAATCCCTATGGAATGTAATGTGCTTAGAAGCACCACTGTCAAAGAACCAAGTGCTAGCATCCTCTATAGAGCTGAATGCTCTATCTGCCCAAGAAAAATCGTAACTGCAAGTGTAAAAACAATAGTCACGATCAATGACAAATGACGCGAACTCTGTAGTAGTAGCAATAGAAGGTGCATTTGAAACTGACATCCCAAATTCCTTTTTCTCCTTGGCAATGCATTTTTTGCATTATGTAATATAATGACCTGGTTTTTTACAATAATGGCATTTGCCCTTCTTGGCTTGCGTGTCCCCCTGCTTTTGTTGTTCTGTGAAGTTCCTGAACTTCTAGAACTCTGTAGAGCATTCCTAGACTAATTGCCCTTACCCTTCTATCTTGCCACAAAAGCTTGTTTAGAGGCTACAACATCCACCCCACTATTCTTCCTTGTTTGCTCTTCTTCCAACAACAAGCTAACCAATTGAAGAAAGGTAAGTGGCTGCATAGAAATTTGCATTGTAAGATTCAATGCCATGTGAAAAGCCAAATAAGAAGTTGGCAAAGAATTCAAAGTAGTAGAGATCATTTGAGCATCAGAATAATACTCATCTACATTGATCACTGTTCATGCAAGTCTTGAATTTTATTAAGATGATCCTGCATAGCATCACCTTCTTCCATCCTCAAGTAGTAGACCGAACATGCGGAATTATAGACCGCTAAACTGCCAATGCAATAAGTGACAATGCTTGGGCACCCCTAGTGTCCAAAGCCTTCTGAGCAATTGTTCCCTGGGGTGGTGGCTGAACAGGAGCTTGTCTTTGACCACAACCTCCTTGTGGAAGAGTAGTAAGAGCCATATCTCCAAGACCAATTTCTTCCCCACTAACATAATCCCAAAGATTTTTTACAACAAGTACATGCTTCATCATGAAGGACCACTAAGAATAGTTATTGCCATCCAATCTATCCTCTTTAGATACATAAGTGAAGGCATCACTCTGTCCTTGCTTTGCCATGCTAAATGTCACTCGTCCAAATGTACAAGAGCAATAATAAAAACTAGCTGACACCTAGAACATCTATCACCCCTATGGTCCGGCCGAGGGCCACCAGGGGGGATTGGAGTTCACCATCCAGACCGGCGGCAAAGCGTACTTGCATGCCTCATAGCTTCTCCTCTTCATCAGCAGCCTCCACACCGAATAGATGCCTGTTCGATCAGTCACAGGTTTCCCCATGAGCTTACACCTTGCATCCTAGAATGTGAATAGCCTCCACTACAGTGGGACACGTGGTTCCAGCAAATTGATTGTTCGGCAAGAGCTGCAACCTACTGCCCTTGCCGGACGGATCGACATCTTACTTCTACAGGAGCACAAGCTCACCCCCACCCAGGCCCAGCAAGTAGGGAAGGTACTCCCAGGCAGCTCGCACACTTACTGGGAGCACGCCATAGGTGCCCACGGCAGGATTGGAAGTGTATGCACTTCTATTGGTCCGAGTCTTACCGCTTGTGTAGGAGACCATGGGACGATAGTGGCAGGGAGAGTGCTATGGATCAAATTGGATATTGGGGACTCGTGCCTTGGAGTCCTTAATATCTATGCCCCTACGGAGGTTAGGGCACGCAACAGATTCTAGGTGGAGATCGCGGAAGGACTCCTAGACGTGGACTCCTGGATTGTTGGAGGAGACTTCAACCACCTGGAGGCTTTGGAGGACCAGCAAGATAGAGGGAGAAACTACCAAGGCATGGCCGGGGAGGAGGAGGAGGCATGGGAGGTCTTTCTACTGGCAATAAGAGTACGCGATGCCTGGAGAGACCCTGCCTTCCACAGGAGGGAGAGGTCGCTAGACTTCTCTTAGGGATACACGCGGCTAGATGGAGTCCTGCTAGAGTGATTGGACAGGTTTTATGTGGGAGAGTGGGGAGGCTCTCGGGGAGGCCAGATTGGGCAGTTGGCGGGGACCACGTTGTCCGATCATTGCCCGGTTCTCACACTAGATCCCCCAGCATCTGTCCTGGATACACGATCTTGTCACATCCCTAACTCAATCTATAGGAGGGAGGAGGTGACGAGACAGACAGAGCAAATTTGGACCAGAGAGTGGGGTAGGAGGGACCAGATCGCAGAGAAGTTGCAGAGGTCCTAGCTGAGTCAAGAAAAATCTGCCAAGAGGTAGCTATACAGGCCAAGTAGCAGAGCTGGGAGGAGAGAGCACTCCGGCGGGACCTTGCAGCCACACACAGATTATTACAGGATGCACCAGGGGATCCCACTCTTCACGCACAGGAGGTGCGCGCGGAAGCAACATTGCTGGCCTAGAGGACAGGCGCTAAGAGTTCTCTTTCCGCACCTCAGCAACTTTCTAGGCGCGGAAGGGGGACACGATGTGCAGGGAGTTTTTCCATGTGCACCAGCCTCGCACCTCAGGAGAGCAAATATGCAACCTCCGAGATCAATATGAAAGGACCCGTTCTAGCCCAGACGAGGTCATGGAGATTGCCACCGACTACTACAGTCGCCTCTTCCAGCAGGAGACAGCCTCAGCTAGAGGACAACGATGTAGACATCAGGTCTGGGATAACATCCCGTCCCTCGTCACAGAGGAGATGGAACGCTCCCTCCTAGCCCCCTTCACAGAGAAGGAACTAGAGAAGGCTTTCCATTCACAAGACGGGCAAAAATGCCCGGAGAATTGCCTCTAAGGCTTTCTTCACTACCTTCTGGAAAGTGGTGAAGGACCCCCTACTGATGGCCTTTCAAGAGATTTTCACTTTAGGACAGATACCAGGGAGTCTTTCAGCAAGTCTTATCAGTCTTCTCCCCAAAGGGAGAGACCGGTTGGAGCTTTCTCAATGGAGACCGATCACCTTATTGTCTATGGCCTATAAGGTGCTGGCAAAGATGATTGGTAGGCGACTACGCCCCATGCTTCCAGACATCATCCATGACACACAAACAGGTCCAGGATAGGAGCATCCTGGGCAATGTATTCACCTTCTTTGAGACGGCAGAGTGGGCTCAACACAATGGGCAGAGACTGGCCGTACTACTCTTGGATTTTGAGAAAGCCTATGACAGGGTGGACTAGGATTTCCTAGAGGGCACCATGGTGAGGTTGGGTTTCCCCTAGGCTTGGATTTACGGGGTCTCCACACTTTATAGATCGGCCACCAACAGGGTTCTCATAGAAGGTAGGCGAGGGGAGGAGTTTCGGCTGGAGAGATCGGTCCAACAGGGCTGCCTCTTGGCCCCGTACCTGTTTCTTCTCTTTGCAGAGGCGATGTCTCACTTCCTCAGGTCACGTTAGACTCAGAGTATGCAGATGATACAGCGCTCAACATAGAGGACGACGAGTTGATGCTGGAGAGAGTGAGGCTGGCTCTTGAGGTGTTTTGTTCTGCAGCGGGAGCAAAAATCAACTGGCGAAAGTCGGTTGGTTTCCTCATAGACCCGGACTCTGACACGGAGTGGGGCGTCCACCTGGGATTTAGATGGGTAAGCAGAGGACAGACCGTCCGGTACCTAGGGTTCCAGGTGGGACTCGACATCACTCCCGCCCAACAGTTTCTTCCAGTCCTCGATTCTATTCGGAGGAAGCTGACCTACTGGAGCACTGCTCGCCTCTCACTAGCCTAGCGACGGCCTGGTACATCACCTCGTGTTGGTGCTTCCCCTCTTCCTGCGTAATGCAGCTTCGCCGCCTAGTGTGGAATTTCCTTTGGTCTGGGTCAGACGGCTCCAGGGACTCCAGGGCCAAGGTGACGTGGGCGACCATCATACGACATCGGTCAGAGGGAGGGCTTGGAATCATAGACCCAGAGTATCAGAGTATGGCCCTCTTAGGCAAGCTAGTTGTCCGCCGCCTCACACCAAGAGAGCAGACCTAAAAGGTCCTATTGCAGGAGGGTCTTCAAGACTGTAGACCGAGGCTTGGCGGTGAGTGGAGGCCGTCCCTGAGATGGATCTTCACGTGAGCCCAGATCACCCTTCCTACACAGCTTGCTCCGCGTGTGGCAGGGCCTCCGTAAGGCCCTAATCCAGAACCCCCCAAGCTGCCAAGAGGAGATAGACCGTCAGCCGGTGATTTGGAACCCCCAGGTCAGGGACCGGGAAGGGGCACAGATTGGCGAGCACTCCCACATCCAGTGGGCTGGTTGGGAGGCTGGCCCGGCTCGTACCATTAGAACATTGTGGGAGGTGTACAGGATGGCGGACGAGGAGGTGTTGCAGCAAGTATTAGGCTGCCAGCGAGGAGTGGAGCTAAGGAGAAGGGAGATAGACGCAGCAATACCTTAGGAGTGGCTTGCTCCCCCGATACGAGAGCCGATAGAGCCCGGGGAGGTATGGGCCGCTAGGTTTTCACCAGCAGGCATCCCCCTATAGGTGGCAGGAAGAGTGGGTGGCGCTCCACCTAGGACCTTTTTCACAGTGCAGGAAGGGAGGCGTCTGGCTCTTGACAGAGGGCAACAAGATGAGGGGATAGCTGTCCTTTCATGGAAGAGGATCTGGGTGATTGGCCTTCAGGGGAAGACATGGCGGCTGGACCCTTTGGTCTTTTGGCAGGAGCTCCAATGGGATCAGGTGCAGGGCGAGTCCAGGGCTCGTCAAGAGCTCCGATGTCATTTCATGCGCACTTGGGGCGGCCAGGACCTGTTCTTCGTGATGCAGGCAGGCAGCCCCAGATGGCGATACACCACCCTCCCCCCCCCCTCCATGGCTTCTTGCCCCCATCTCCCCCAGACCGCCTTGAGAGGCTTGTATATATAATGTATCTGTGACTTTCATCAGCTCCAGCTTGTCTGTTGAGCATGAGTACTCCATTGTAATCAGTTTTTGTTAGTAATATAATCAGCCACATTTTACTTGCAAAAAAAAAAAAAAATTCTGCAATTTGTGCACGAAAGTACCTCTTGTAGCAGAAATGGACATTTCCCTGCAAAAGCCCCTTGCTTTGGCTCTGATATTTTAAATAAAATAATAAGATATACCTGTGGCAGCCGAGGACGAGCCGAATGAATGCTAACATAGCAATCGGAGCTGTCAGGCTGCTCCCAGGCAGGCACAACTGCTGGCAAGACTGCCGAATAGGGTGTCTCAGCGCCAGAAGGCGGGCGGTCAGACTGGGCAAAACTGGCGGCTCAGCCTGGCAGTGGCAGACGAGCTGCAGGTGGCCGCTCATCAGGGTGGCAGCAGCACAGCATTGACAGGCTGCCTGGCAGGCGACGCAGCTGATGCAATGATGGCAACAGAGCAGGCTGCAAGTGGGCCAGTATGTTGTGCTGCAGGGCAGGCGACAGCCTGGGCAGGGTAGCGTTGCAAGGCAGACCGCTGGCTGGACAGCACTGCAGCTGCTGGCTGGTGGGGTGGCTGGCAGCTGGAGCAGGCGGACTGGCTGTGGCTGCTACAGCCGCTGACGGGCGTACTGAGTGGCTGTCGAGGTAAGCCTGCTCTGATACCACTTCTTGGTTTTGGAAATGGCAACAACCAGCTAAGATCAGAGTGTGCAGATAGTAGAGAGAGAGAGGGAGCGTGGTCACTACTCGACACCTGATTAGTTAGAGTGTGTGTAACACAAAAGTACAAAGTACAAAGTACAACCCTTAGACTTTAGGATTGTGTAAGTGCCTTAAGGTGCGTTCACACACGAAAGTGTATAATGTGTGATAAATGACCAAACTCTATAACATAAATACACAAATAAAGAATAATATGACTAGGGAAAATAACCTTTCTTACAGAGAGTTACAAGGTGCCCCAATGTCCTACGTACACATCACCGACACTCTTGTGTGAACATAGATGTGAGTAAAAACCCAACAACATTGATACTTGTTTGCACATTGATAGAGGTACTAATTGTTGAGCTAAAAATTCATGACATCTTGATTAGCTCTTTAAAACAACCCCAAAAACAGCAAATTACTAATAGTTTCATTACATGGGAAGCAATTCTAGAGAGTTTCTATGTCCCACATGCAAAATTCTCATTTGGAAGAATCCTTCCACATCTATAAACACACAAGCTGCCCACCATTCAGCCCCATCCTTGTCTTGCAGATTCCAGCCATCAGCCTTGTTCCACTAGCCATCCAACCAACAACTAGTAATGCATGGCCTACAGCTGTCACCCAACCTCCACTACTACCGATAATCAACTTCCATCATCTACATCAGGTCGTTTTTCTGTTTTCAGTACTTTTTTTCATTAGCATCTACTCTAATTGGTGGTTACTGCACTTAAGATCCATTTCTGACGAACGACAAACATCAACAACTCCCTCAACCTACTCCCACGAGAGCCACCAACTGTTGGACAGCTCTGCCCTTGAGCATCTTGTACATTCCTTACTTCATTTACAGCATTCATTCATTCACTTCAGAGTTCTCTCTCTTCTTTGTTCATGTTTGTATGTTTTGTGTTTTACATTTGGCATTTAGGGTTTGAGTTTTGCGCATCACTATCAAAGTCTGTGTGTTTAAGTCATGGCCATGCTTTATGTGTTTCCTTAGTGAAAACCCTAGCATACCTTCACATGGTCTCAGAGCTAGTGCTCTTGTAAAGAGCATCCTACGGATTGTGGAGGCTTGGTTTTGCAAGGTACACAAATAACATGCATCTAATTCATAATGTATCAGACACCTTCTCAGGATCCCACCATGTCTTATAAGGCTTGTCCATCATTGAAGGTTTAGGCCTAAGGAGGTATTATGGACTCCGAGAGAAAGATGACACCCCACCTTCACCTTCATCCTCCTTTTCTTCTCCTATTCCAAATTTTAGTCTTTTGACAAAGGAGTTTGAAGAGTACTTGTGCATTCCCATAGTCGAGCTTACACCCCTCCTAACAACTTCCCACCCCCCACCTTCACCCTCTTTTTCTTCTCCTATTCCAGATTTTAGTCTCTTGACAAAGAAGTTTGAAGAGTACTTGTGCATTACGTATAGTCAAGCTTACACTCCTCCTACCAGCTTTGCTACTCCGTCCGAACCAGTTGGCGAGGCTGGCCACCTCTCACGATCATGTAGGATATACGACATTTGCAACAACTAGCAACCCATCTCCATCTATACTAGGCTTAGTGTCAGTTTCCTAGAATCCCTTTGAGTCATACGAATCAAAACCCTCTCCTTTTTCTCCTTTTGGTCCGGCTCCAAATCATTTTTAGTATATAAACTTCAACAAAGGGAGCTCTCGAAGCAAACATCCTTCATCAAGTATATCTATATCTTCTGTTTGATTTGGGCATATAAACCACTCTTCTAAAATCCCTCCATCCCACCCTCTTCTGATCCACTCCTCGTTTTCCTCTCTTCATCATTCCAAAACCCTACATTACACTCCATTTCCGCATCCAGCACACTAAGAGTTGGGTCCTCCATTGGTGCTCCTAGCACTTTCTTTTTCTCCACACCATATTCTCCCTACCCGCACTTCACTACCTCATTGCACAATGATATATCATTAGGGGAAACGCCACCCTTTAACATTGTGCCTTCCACATTCTCGCAAGTAAGCACTTCCTTTTACCCTAGGACAATTGTGATGGGCATCCCCCTCACTACTCCCATCCCCATTCATTGACCTTCCTAACACAAGAGTTTCCATCCTCTGCTTATGATGCATCATCACACAATCCATGGATCACTCCCACACAAGGATTTCCATCCTCTGTTGTCCATGTCCCTATCCCTCCTCCATGGGCTACTCATGCAGTCACCATGCCCATACCCATACCTAATGAGTCAAAAAACTAGAACATCAAACTTAACTACCCTCAAGGCTAGTCCTAGCCAACCGTAGTTTTTTCCACACATGCATATATGGAAGTATGATTGAAGTATCATGCATAACCCTAATTTTAATTCAAAAAAGTAAACAAGAAAATATGCATTGCCCAATGAGTTATGAAAGCTTAAACTAAAATTTCAGCTTTGAAACTTCATTGTTCTTGCATGAGAGGCACTTTTACTAAAAAAAAGTCACCATATTTTTAGGTCTGACCCTAATTTTGTAACATCATAATAGTCAAGTATGTTTGTCCTTTTGCACACGAGTTTAAAATCATTTATTTCCCACGTCTGGTTCAATCAACCATACGAGTATGATTCCAACTATAAAGCCAAAACTTGAGGCTAAGCCTAGCAAGTCACTCAAGACTAGAACCATCAAAACTTTACCCATCTCAATCAATGCTTGAGTTAACCCAGGTAGAACAAAGTTAACACAGTCGACCTCAATTACTCAAGCAAGATACACTCAAGGGCACCCAAAGACCAAAGTGCAAAATTAGGACTACGCATAGACCAAGCAGTTAACTAGAGGTGAGAAGAGAGCAAAGATAGTTGAAAAAGATATTTATCCTCCCTGAGCATCAAACTGGCTCTTATCTACATGGGTAATTTTCACTAGTGCATGATTCTATAATATACACATCAACGCAAGCAATTGTGCAAGCATCTAAGCATACAAGTAACCCTTCTTAATAGATATACTTTCTTTGTGCTGTAAAGGCCTTACATAATTAGAATAGAATGTGCAGAGATCATTGAGTCGGTGGTTTTGGTGATTTGCTTAAAATGTGAACACAACTTATCCAATTCATTTAATTCAAACTCGTTCAAATTTTGCAATGTGAAAGCAACCTTTCAAAATCCCTACAATTAGGGCAAACTCACATAAGAAAACTAATCCATCACATGATGATCGAAACCTCAAAAATAGTAACGATTTACTCCATGAGCTATAAAAGGAACCTCACACAAAATCATTAATAACAAACCAACAATGCTTGATCAAGCCATCACGAGCCAAGTAGCACAAGGGTATGCACGAACCCATATTAGCTGAGGGCCATGACCAAACCAATTACCATCAAGCCATTATGATACGAAACAAGGCATCCACAATGGAGAAGGAATGACAAGTGAAGGATGTGCTTGAAGACCCAAGTACTACACTAGGCAACTTTTGAGCCACAAGAGAAAATATCAATGAGTTGTTGGACATAAAAGAGCAATACCACTCGCTCGTAGGATAAGAGCAAAGCAATGCTAGAAAATCTCATGGACTTGACGATAGGATCCCAATAGGAGAAAAGAGAGTGTATAGCAATAGCTAAACGTTACTAGGAGATTCATGCTCAATGCACTAGGTCATCAAGCAACTCAGTTACTAATCTAGTGCAAAGAAGATTGTTGCACAATACCAATGCAATCCAAATCCAAATACACATTGCCAACGCATTGCTCCCAAGGCTAGGAGCTGCACTTAGATCCAAGGACCAAGTCAAAATCTCACTAGCCGCCAAGCAAATAGAGAAATACAAAGTAGAGGATGACCCTTACAGCTTCATAGAGCGGTTCAAACAAGATTGCAAGGCCAACTGCCTCACTTCAAATACCAAGAGGATGCAAGCCTTCGGGCTATGCTTAGGTGACAAGGGGAGAATGTGGTTTGCAAGCCTAGACATAACTAAGAAATCCCATTTCTCTATGCTCAAAGACCTATTTTATCATGCAATTTGTGAAAGCTAGGTCTAGGAACCACCTCATACTACGGGCATGAACTTAGCACAATAGGAGAATGAGGATATGAGAGATTACATCTCTAAGATTCACAACTTGTACCATCGAATCTCCACTACTGGGAGACCAAACCCCAAGGCAATCGCTAACACCTTTGTAAAAAAAATATGTGATGAATGAATTTATGAGGCCTTAGCCAATAGCTCCAAGCTAGATAACAATAACCTAAATTAAGAAAAAGGTGAGGCCATGCGCATCAACAACCCACATAAAGAGAGAAAATGTAACAAGAAAAACAGGGCAAGGAGAGATGCTACATATGCGAGAATATACATTATAGAGAATAAGAACATAAACAAAGGAAGGAAGAGAGCCGCAACCAAGGCAACATTGCAAAGCGAGGGGCTCACAATAATACTCTCTAAGAATGCAGTTCAACCTTACAATAGCTGACAAATATGAGGTCCAACCGCTAGGAGTGCTAAAAGATTGGCCTGTCAGGATCACGTGTGGACTTGCCCTTCGCAAAAGAGAACGAATGCAAGGAGGCCCATGAACAGAGAAGTCAACAGGGCAAAGACAAACTCGCCAGGTTCATGGTACTTGTCCTCATGATGAACCTTGAGTCATCTCGACCGATCGTCAAGGGGTTCAATCTTCCTACCAACCACTTGGGGCTAAGAAAGATCCTCACTTAGTAGCGGTGGTGCTTCGAGAATGATCTCGAAGCCAACCCGCTTATCTTTAAGAAACTACTTCAACAACAAGAGTGGAACTGGGCCAAGCTACATTGTGCATTATTTAAACATCACAACAATCTAATGGTGCACTTATAGAGTAGGAAGAAATTGAGGATAAGTATAGTGTTTCCAAGAGGAATTCTCCAAAGAGGCCGGAGGGGATGATGAAGACAACAGATCGACAAACTACAACTCTAATGGCAGAACAAAAGAGCTGATTGCAATAGATGCTAAGCATAGGAAGGTGGAACGACTACAAGTGGATATTGGAGTAGCTAGAGTAAACTTAAAACTAGAATGGCTAGAATACTTAGAGGCCTTTAATCACGAACAAACAGGGCTTAAGGCCATGGACCTAGTCCCTACTCTCAAAATACTTGCAACCACAAAAAAGGAGGACAACAAGGACACAACACAAGAGTCTAGTTCAACACAAACTCAAAGCCTTTTGCCAGCATAGACATGCATTTTGAAATCCCATCACCTAGCAAAGCTAAGAGATCCAAGAGAGAGCTATCGAAGCATTTAAGGAGGCGAGGGCTCACGAACGCTCAAAAAAACCAAGACTTTGATTAACAAAAGCAAACGAAATTGTAAGATCTTCCTAAGCGCTTCACATGATTCAAGAAAGGAAATCATATAGTTGTAATGCTTGGCACTAAACGTAAAGGAAAGTCCAACAAACCCAAAAAGGGACCAACCAAGAATTAAGGAGATGAATCTCACAAAGGAGAGAGAGTCCCCCCAAGCTTGTATATATCATTGATGACCTCTCAAAGGAGGACAAGAGAAAGCTTATTGAGCTTTTGACCAAACTTCAAGACATGGTTGCCAGGAACAATACTGATCTTAAGGGAGTACTACCACACATGCCAATGCAGACAATACCTAGAGACCCTGACAACAGCATTGCCACTAACACACCAAAGATCAAAGTCACCTTGAAGTTGCTACTACTCAAGAACACCAAGGGCAATATGCTTCCTTGGTTAACCAATTACTATAGACACTTCATGATCAACTACGTGGTTAGTACTTGACTGCACACATGCTCTTAGTAGACGAGCAATAGACTGAGTGTCAGCAAATGTATGAAGCCCTCTAGACAGCTCTAGATAGTGCATCTATTCTATGAGCCCGAGACTAGAGAATCCTGTTCCACATGCATATTGATGCATCTAAAATTGCCAACGAAGCAATGCTATACCAGCCTAGTGAGCACAATATGGATTTCTTATGAGCTTTGCTATTTGACATCTTATAGAAACAGAAATAAACTACTCTACGATTGAGCAGGCAGTGCTCGCCATGGATCATGTCATGCAATTCCATCATCACCTGCTTGCCATTCCCTTTATTTTCTTTATAGACCATCAAGTCTTGCTTTATTTAGTAAACAAAGCATGCATCATAGGATGCATTGCTAGATGGCCACTATTACTCCTTGCATTTGACTTCAACGTAGTTGTAAGAAAAGGAAAGTAGTATTACATGGCCGACCACATGTCAAGAGTGACAAGTGGTAAAAATTGCTTTATTTAGTAAACAAACCATGCATCACAAGATACATTGCTAGATGGCCACTATTGCTCCTTGAATTTGACTTCGATGTGGTTGTAAGCAAAGGAAAGTAGTATTACATGGCCGACCACATGTCAAGAGTGACAAGTGGTAAAAAGGCAATTGGAATTAACAATAACCTTCCTAGCGTCCAATGCATGGACTGCCCAATAGAAAAGGTCTGCCTCACATACTTCCTTATCAATGCCAAACCTTATCAATTGACAGTAGGACAATTGTACAAACTCGGACAGGACAGTATGTTAGTAGATACGTTTGTGCGCATGAAGTTGAAGAAATGTTGCAAGAAAAACATAAAGAAATAATGGAAGATCACTTTGACACTAGAACCATAGCCCAAAAGGTGCTCTAATCTCAGCGCTAGTGATCAATCCCATTCAAGGATACCACACAATTTTTGAAACATTGCGATGAGTGTCTACACATCAAAGAGCCCATCAAAAAGAGAAAAATGGAATTAGTTTCAGTATTGGTGTGTCAACGCTTCAAGAAGTGAAAAATAGACTTCATGGGATACATCAGCCCTGCAGCTCAATACTCACAACTACGATATATCATCATTGCTACGAACTAGCAAAAATAGGTATTGTTGAGGATATTGCTAGGTTTGAGTTTTGCTACGGTTAATACTAGAGCACCACCACCACCACCTACTCCTAAGAAAATTTGTTGGGATAGCAAAGATGCAAAGGCTCGTGTCTTCATTGCATTTTCTTTTAAACATGCTACGATTCCACACATTCGCTCTTATAAGATAGCTACTTGCAATAAGAAAGCTGAAAAGGATGAGAAAAAAATGAGAGTAACATATATTGCAAGCATTGCAAAGCAAAAGATCATGTCATTTAAGACTCCCAAATTGGATACCAAAGAGGCGAAGAAATAGGCTAGTATGGCTATTGCCAATACCTCTCCTTCTAAATTAGAATCTGCAAATGTTTTGTAGGATACAAAGTGACCATTCAATGCAAAATGTAGTTATGACTTTTCTTTATATGATTCTTACATGTTTGTGGTCCAATGCAAACACTATCTTTTGGCAGCTACATATACATTGTGACTTTCATTGATGATTACTCCAAGCATGCACGGGTATATGCTTTGAAAGCTAAGTCCAAATTTTTTTTGTACTTCAATAAGTTTATAAGCGCCTATGTTCCACCGAGGCATTGCAATCTATCACTCCATATGAGGCTTGGCACGGTAAAGGCTATATGTTGCTCACTTGTATATTTTTGGTTACATGGCTTATGCATTAGTGCCAATACAACACTGCAAAAAGTTGAATAACAAGGCTGTAAACGCATTTCTATTGGTTACATTACTGAAGCAAAGATTACAGGTTACAATATCCGTAAACCGAGTATATACTAGTCAGCCATGATAATGTCTTTGTGAAAGATGCTATTCAGCCTTTAGTTTCATGAACCAAAGAGAGAGATGTATGCTTTCAAAATATCTATGACACTTTGTTGTCTCTTTTTAGTGGTAAGCAATTACATGCAACACCAAATGAAGTAGTTTTTCAACCTATACAAGTTTCTCACAATTTCACAAACCAATCTACTGTCTATGTGATGAGGATGTGTCACGAGTATATGAAATTTTATTACTTTGCTTAGCATTTGATTAAAAATTAATCAAATGCAAGTTAATTATTTTACAATGTGGGACCCAAGACCCCGAAATATCAATTGATGCCAAAGGCAAAAGTTGTAATCAGTTACATCTAACAAATACTTGATGATACCCAATCTCAGATTTTGGCCTAGACCCATTTATTGGCTACTAATGTCAATGGTGCCATTAGAAACTAGATATTAATTAATAAATTAATGCCAACCTAGGAATCAATTGGATATTTTTAGTCTATGTGATGAGGATCTGTCACAAGTATGTGAAATTTTATTACTTTGCTTAGCATTTGATTAAAAGTTAATCAAATGTGCTAAAGAGACTTACACATGTGAGCTGCAAGTTAATTATTTTACAATGCGGAACCCAAGACCCCGAAATATCAATTGATGCCAAAGGCAAAAGTTGTAATCAGTTACATCTGACAAATACTTGATGATACCCAATCTCAGATTTTGGCCTAGACCGATTTATTGGCTAATAATGTCAATGGTGACATTAGAAACTAGGTATTAATTAATAAATTAATGCCAACCTAGGAATCAATAACTACTCAAGGACACTTGGGAGACAAATTGGCCTAGCCAACTTAACTATTGTCTGGTGAAATTAATTGTTTGGACATTAGAATAATTATTAAATTAATTTTAAAATTAATATTCTAAAAAATAATTTAATAAGCTAAATAATGCTGAAAAATGGGATTATAAGGCTATCACTTTACAAAACTTGCCTATGCAAGAGGAAAAAACATTTTAGGGGTTTGGTGGAAGTCTATTCCAGTCATAGTGAAAGAGAGAAGGAGACTATTAGAGAGCAAAAAGATGTTGCTAATGTGATTTACAACCAACAAGGACCAATCCTACAACAGGTGATAATAGTTTGGAGCCCTCTAAAAGCAAGTGACACCATCCAAGGTCCTTCTAGGGCAGGTGACAATTTATAGAAGGGGGCAGCAATCTTTCTCGTGGTTCTAAGTTGTAGATGACAGCTTCCATGGCTGTTTGAGCAAGCAAAATAAATTTTTCAGCCTTTGTCACAATGAAACTTTGAAATTTCTTTCTCTACAGCATTCTCTCTCATCCCCCAGCCATCTCTCAAGTTATCTCAACAAAATCCAATCATTTGAGTCATAAGAGATGAAGATATTGAAAAATCTCTACTGTAAAACCTAATTTACAGTAAAAAATAGAGTTTGACAACCACCTCGGGATGTGTACGCAAAATTGAGGGTCCAGGACTTGAATTCCCATAGCTAAAATTGAGGAATTTCAGGAAGATTTAAGAGGCTAGCCAACCAACATCAGATTTGGGGCTAAATTTGTATTTCAAGACGCAAGGTGAAAGCCAATCCCCAAGCAAACCCATGCTCAAACTGGTTTGGAGACTTACTAGTCAATTTTGATAGCAAGTGGCAGTTGGATTACCAAAGGAGGTCAAAGGATCTCAGTTGTACTCCATCCATTTGCAATAAAAGTTTAAAAAATACTAGAAGGAGTATCAATTTGGAACCAACAGGCTGTCCAATGTCCCAAATTGTATGGTAAATTTTGTACTTTCATTTTTGTGATGGTTTGTCATAAGAACACGAAAATTTATTGCTTTGCTTAGCATTTAATTAAAAGTTAATCAAATGTACTAATGTGACTTGCACATGTGAGGTGCAAGTTAATTATTTCATAGTGTGGGACCCAAGATCTCGAAATATCAATTGATGCCAAAGGCAAAAGTTATAATAAGTTATGTCTGACAACTACTTGGTAATACCCGATGTCAAATTCCCAATGGGAATTTGCTTCCATATTTCAGTAGTGATATACCACGGCACCTTTTTTTCTCTCCAGGAGGTCCCCTCCCCCTTTCCCTAGGGCAGCCCGCCTTCACTTTAGGGCATACTTAGTCTTGTAAATCTTCTCTATTGCTACCTCCCAGTACCTTTTGTGTTGTGCTATCTCAAGCTTCTTCTTATCTACACTATGTGTGCGCATTCTTGCAACCTTAAATTCAACAATAAATAAATCAAAAGATTTCGATATGATATGGATTAAGAAGGAAACTTTTGACCTTTTGAGAGCTCGAGGTTTAAGTAACAAATGTACCAAACCCATCTACCTATAAACGCTAATAAATAATCTGAGAGGAGACTTTTTAATCTTTATATGAATAAATGTTCATTATTGAAAACATGAATTTGTTACCACATAAATGGGCACATAGCACCTTGGAATCTTCATCTCTTCTAAACATACCTAGAAATGGAATTTAAAGGCATTGAGCACTATTCTCAACAAAGATGCATACCTGCCAAAACCAAATGATTTGAGCATCCGAGGAACTATAATCATGATACTCAGTATGTGACTTCCAGTCTTCAAGGGAAATCTCTTGACCATTGCCATTTAACATCAAGTCCAAGTCCTCCAAGTCCAATCCTTTAAAAAACTGTTCAGCATTCCCATTAACAAGTAGATCAGAAAATCCTTGGGAGAAGGATTTGACTTGCTCTGCAACAGAATTAACAAAGCGTCGTTGTACCAACAGCTGTACAAAGTTTAGCCTGTTTTGACTGTTGACTTGCATATCCTTCCCCCCTGGGCATAGTTCTACTGCCTTGATAATACCAAGCTCTTCCTCATCACATACAAAAGTTAGACCAAGTGCATCTGAGTCAACAACTTCAGTATTCAGTTCAAGAATTTTTTTGCAGCTCTCAAACAGTACAGGATCTGCATCTCTTGTGTCCTCCCAAGTAACAGTGAAACCAGCAAGCTGCTTGAAAAAAACCGAAGCTAGAACCACATCTATGTGTACCCGATGCATCAAGGCCAATGCCATAACTCGTCCACTGAAGCGGAAATATGTGAGGTGTCCAGGATTCACACCAGAAGCTACAACATCAAAAAAACGAACCTTGAGTTGCTTTTAACAAAAGTAAATTGAGTGTACAAACAGCAGCACTCAACTCCAAGCCATTCTCATACAAGTTTGTAGCATTTGGAGAAGCATACTTAGTCTTTCTTGTAAACATACACCAGCTTATGATGTTTTGACTGAGATGATTTCATATCCACAAAAGTGTCATGCACAATAAATCCAACACACAAGCAACCATACAGAAGAGGGAAAGAAATTGTGAAGCAGAGTCTCAGTTTACATTACATTGAGGCTCACAGTAAAGGGATATTATCCAACAGAAGTTTTACATGTTTCAATGCAGACCAACCAAAACCTCAGGATTCATATGAATTAGTCAAGCAGATACTTCCATGGTATCCCTACATGAGTCCAATTCTTTTCAGCTGAGGAGATCCATCTGTCTGCCAACTTGTAATAGCCTTAGAACATAGTAAAAGATATTTGCCACTATGAACTCTTGCAAAGGGCTGTGCTTAACACTTGACCATTTGCTGCCAATCTGCCATTGCTCTGACTTTTGAGTTTTCATATGGAAGTTAGAAAATCTTCGATTTCCCTGTGGAGACTAAATAAGAAATGTGGTGTGACACGCATAGAAGCTGAATGCAGATGAGCCAGTGCGGGAAATCAGGCACAAGAACACACACACCCTATGCACATATTGCTTGCAATTAAAAGGTTATGGAATTTATCAATACATTGTATTGAATGGTTTTCAATACATGAGCACCAGTGCTCCTATAAAGGTGTCCCTTTCTGTTTGCAAGCCTGACCTTAATATGCTGGAGTGTGGAAGTGTGTATTATCTTTTCTTTAACCCACTGAATGGGTCAAACATAACTTGTGACCACTCATCACTAGTTAGCTAGCTCTAATGCACTTTTCTTTATATCTAGTAAATTCAAAGGAAACCAATTTAATAAACAATTAAATATACAAAACAATAGAAAGGATACAATTTCTTTTTTATAGTACACACAATGCACATATATTGGCATAGAAAACTCATATGAAAAAAGAGCTTTCAACGACACCCATATTGGGGGGATCCTTAAATTTTTAGGAGATTCCTTGTCACGGGGACGTGAAATTTGAGATGGTTTAATCTTGCTAGTAACATTTGATTAAGTTATTAATCAAATGTGCAAGGTTGTTTAGCACATGCGATGCACATTGCACTGGGTGTTAAAGGCAAAAGTTGTGTTAAGTTATGCCAACTGGGTTTTGGTGGTTAGTTGGTGCCAGGTTGGACCCTAGGACAATTGTTTGGCCATTAAGTGTCAGTGGTGACACTAGGGACTAGCATTAATTAATTAATTAATGCTTGTCTAAGGGTCAACAGAGGTTGGGAACTACTCTAAGTTGTAAATGGCCTAGCCAATTTCCTTACAGATGGGCATGTTTAATTTTGGGCAGGGTCAAAAGGACTGAAATTAATTTTCAGAATTATTTAATTCTGAAAAATTAACTTAATGGCTGAAAATGCATTAGGAAGGCTGCCACTTCACAAAACTTTCCCATGCAACTAGGGAGAGGGCTATTGGAGGGTGGTGGAAGCTGAATTGCAGCCATTCTGAGCTTGGTAGAGGGAAAGGAGGTCATCAGATTTGGCTCTGAGAGGCGACGACCGCGACAGGACAGGGGACAGCAGGTTTTCTCTTCCGCCTCAAGAGAGGCGGCAATAGAAGAGGAGAGCTCACCAGCCGAGCTAGTGTTTTACCCACCTTTTGAAGCTGTTGGTGCCATCAGATTTGTCATCAGAGCTACGAATCAAAAGATACATTTCAGCTGATTTTCTCTCTCTCTGCAGCATTCTCTCATCTCCAGTCTATGCTCAAGCATTTCCAGTAATTCTCAGCCATTGGTAGCAAAGTACAGCCAAATTTGGTGGACAGCAGAGAGTTTACTGCTGTAAACCCTAAATTACAGCAGTAAATAGGATTTAGCAGCCACCTTGGGACATGTGCCATCAGTCAAAGGCATTGTACAATAAAATCAGCATCGGAAATTCATGGAATTGTGAGGATTTCAGATGCCGGCCCATCTATTGTGAACTTGGAGCAGCATTTGACCAGTTGGGGTGAAAATCAAGGGGCAATTTGCCTGAATGCTTTGCTGATTATTGGAACAGCAAGGGGCTTTTGAATCAGCCAAGGAGATCGTGAAATCTCAGCTTGTAATTTATCCATTAGCAATTGAAATTAAAGAAATAACGAAAAGGGCGCTAGTTTTGGGGCCAACAGGGTGTCCACTGTCCAAGTTTATGAAGGTAAAGTGAGCACTTCAGTTTATGTTCATTTGCTGATTGCTGTAATTAAGTGCTTAATCAGGTTAAACCACCCTATCTGAGAAGGAAGGCTAGTTTCATGGTTCCATTGACGGGATAATCACTCAATCTCTTGATTTGGTGAGCCCGAGGCACCTGATTGCAAGCCAAAGCTTTGTGCTAGTGTTAATTTTTGTGCTCAGCTGAGAAATTACAGCAACATGTCTTCATACAGTGAGATGGAATCAAGCAGTGATGATGCCTCTCAGTATGGACATTCTCATGGGAATGAAGGAAATGCAATGCCTAATCTTGGACAAGGCTCTCATGATGGACCACAAGCTGAAAATGTTGCTGTTGGGCAAGATGCAAGGCCTTCAAGCCGTCATGAGGTAGATGACCAGCAAAGTGAAGAGGAATTTGATGACCAGTTCAAGAATCGGATGAGGACAGCAGCAAATCTCTTTGCTGAATTGGCAAAGGATCCTCAATTCACCCGATTTTTTAATGCTCCGAAGAAGGACAGCAAGGGCAAGAAGAAGAAGTCAACTTCTACACCTTCGGGACAGCAAGGTGCACCGAAGGTAGTGCCAAATCCTTCACTTGAAGCTCCTAAAGAGGCCAATGAAGCTAAACAGTTGGTACCTATGGGGCAAGGAATGAAAATGCAAGGCCATTATGGAAGTGCCAATCCAATGGATTTTGGACAGCCGAGCATGCATGCTATGATGGGGCAGCCAGGATACTTTGGTGGTAGCACGATTTTTCATGCAATGGTTGGCCAAGGGCCGTATACGGGAATGCATGGCACAAATCCCTATGGTATGCAGCAGCCAATGCATGGTGTGCAAGGCCCATTGTATTCGGATATGGCTGGAAATGTGCAAAACCCTATGTATGGTAGCATTGGCTTGATGCCTTGGGCACAAAGTGGAATGTTTGGCAATGCATCTGCACCCCCGAATGCTTATGGGGCTCAAGGAATGACTGTTGGTCATCCAAATGCTTCATTTGGGCTTGGTCATGATGTAAATACAGCAAATGCACCCTTTTTGCAGCAGCCAGTGTATGACAACTTGACTCCCAAAGGGGAAGCAAAAGACTATGATGAGGGTGGAAAAGCAATGAAGTTTTGAGTCCTTCAGTGGTGCACAAGATAGGTTGAAAGCTTTGACCTTCATTCAGCAGTTTGATACAGCCTATCAGGGGGAAACTTAACTGAATCCTCTAAAGATTCGAAAGGCAGCCACTTTCTTGAAGCAAGCAAATGTTTGCATCAAATTGGTTGACTAGTACCTTTGAGGTGGGCATCATGACAGCTTGGAACAAGCTCGATGCTAAGGGATGCAAGAATTCAGAGCAATACAATAAGAAGTTTTGGGATGCATTGCTGCCCGTCACTTCTTATCGTGCCGTACCCCTTCATGAGCAAGTGGAAAAATATGTATGTGGACTGCCCAAAGGAATCAAGGATTTTTGCATAAAATCCACCGTGTCTAGCATGTCTCAACTCATAGAGACTGCTGCTACAGCCGATGCTTTGCTGCGTGGAAAGGATTCGGACTTCCAAGAGAGCAGGGAGAAGCCGAATAAAAAGTTGTTTAAGGCTGAGAAAAGGGGCATATCTGAAAACCAGCCTGAAAAGAGGCCAAAACAACAAAGAAATGGCTTGAAAACATTGGCACAACGTAGGGAATTGATGGCTGCAAATAAATGCTTTATTTGTGAACAGGAGGGTCATATTGCAAAGAACTGTCCCAATAGGCAGCAAGCTGCAAAATCAAAAAATTAGGGAGATCCTAAGGGTAAAAGGCCCAAAACATCAATGGGATTGGTGCCCGATGTTGTTAGTGATCAGCCCAATGATGATGCTACTGAGTTGTGCAGAGCATGGGGCAAAATTAGGGATCAGTATGCATTGATCTTCTTTGATAATGGTGCACGAGCCAACTTCATATCTACTGACATGGCAGCCCGTCTAGGCATCAAAGAGGATGAGATGGGAGCCATGGGAAAAGTTGGAATGGCATGTAAGGGTCATGCAGAACCTGTCACACCACTCATTGGAAAGCTTCGGTTGCACATACAGGGATATGTGGACAACGAAGAGTTTTACATTGCTCCACTTGAGGGTTGTGTGGATGTGTTGCTTGGTATGCCATGGTGCCACCGTATGCATGCACTGATTGATTCATATGCAAAAGAGATCACTATTCAACATAAGGGAAAGACACTCACACTTGATGTAAAGTTGAAAGGGGAATCTGTCCTTGTTGTATCTACAGCTGCTATTTCTAAAGTAATGAAAAATCATCTTTCAGCGTATTTAGTTTTTGCTAAGGATAAGGATGATAGTGAGAATGTTGGAAATATGTCTAAATTAGAGAAGGATCGCATGTCATTTCTGAAAATGTATGCTCATTGCTTCTCTCAATCACTTCTTGGGCAGCTACCACCTGAAAGACCCGAAGATCATGGCATAGACCTTATCCCTAGAAGTAGCCCTCCTAATAAACCATCCTATAGAGTTAGTGCATCCTAGTAGGAGGAGATTATGAGTCAGGTAAATGAGCTGTTAGAAAAAGGGCTGATTCAGCCCAGCTCATCTCCTTTCTATTCTCCAGTGCTTTTGATGCAGAAAAAGAATGGTTCATGGCGTATGTGCATTGACTATCGTGCTCTAAACAAAATCACAATAAAAAATCGCTTTCCGATCCCTTGGATCGATGATGTTAGGGATAGATTGCAGGGGGCAACAATATTCAGCCGTATAGATTTGAAAAGTGAGTATCATCAAATACGCATTAGACCGGAGGATGTGCCTAAGACATCTTTTTGGGTCATATGAATTTCTTGTCATGCCTTTTGGACTTACGAATGCTCCTGCCACTTTTAATTGGATCATGGATCGCATCTTTCAGCCACATAGAGCATTTGTGGGTACTTTCTTTGATGACATGATTGTCTATTCAAAGAATGAGACGGAGCATAGAAAACACTTGGACATTGTTTTCAATAAGCTACATAAGCATAGACTGGTTATCAATGATAAGAAGAGTGAATTCTTTTTGCATGAAATCCACTTCTTGGGACATATTGTATCGACTGATGGTATTTGTATGGACCCTGCTAAGGTTGAAGCAATACGTTCATGGCCAACTTTGAAGAATGTTCATGAGATCCGCAGCTTCTTGGGTTTATGTTCTTACTATAGGAAGTATGTACGCGGGTTTGCTGAAATTGCATCTCCATTGCATGCTTTGCAAAAGAAAGATGTGCCATTTAGATGGACAGCAGTGGAAATTTCAGCATTTGAAAAGTTGAAGGAAACGATGACTTCAGATCATGTGCTTATGTTGCCTGATCTAAGGAAGTCATTTGTGGTTCAGTGTGATGCATGTGGTAACAGCATTGGGGCTGTCCTTATGCAAGATGCCAAGTTGTGGCTTATGAGAACCGAATTCCCCACGATGCAGAGAGGAATTTACAGGTTTATGAGAAAGAGCTCTTGGCTGTAATTCATGCACTGTCTACGTGGAAACATTATTTGTTGGGGGCTGATTTTACAGTGCAGATAGACCATCAAACTTTGAGGTACTTTCTAACGTAGACAAAGTTGTCAAAGAAGCATATGAGATGGGCAAATTTTCTCTCTATGTTTCATTTTTAAATTGTACATATTGATGGTAAAAATAATGTTGTGGCTGATGCACTGTCACGTAAGCCACAAATTTCAGCCGTCAACATGGTTTATCACACTGAGTTGGATGCCATGAAAGAGTAATATGTTCCTGATTCGGACTTTGCTAATGTTTATGATCAGCTTCGCAATGGCCAAAGGCATGAACACTTTATGCTAAGAGATGGATTTCTGATGATGCATGGACGACTGTGTCACAAAGCAGTTAAGGCCTAGAGTTATCTCTGAAAGTCATGTTTCTCCGTATGCAAGACAGAGAGATATTGATGCCACGGTCAAGGCAGTGGAGCATTTCTTTTATTGGCCAGCTTTGAGACATGATGTAGAACAGTTTACTAAGACGTGCATCGTATGCCAGGAGGTAAAGCATGAGAGGCAAAAGATGCCGGGTTTATTGCAACCCTTGCCTATTCCAGATAGGCCTTGGTAGAGCATTGCAATGGACTTTATTTTTTAGCTTCTTAAGACACCTACAAGAAATGATGGAAAATGGACACAGGAAATGATGGAATATGGACTATCATTTGCAGGTTTAGCAAACAAGCCCATTTCATTCCAGTGAGGAATAAAATAAAGGTTGATCATATGGCACGATTGTTTTTGCAGCACATCTTTAAGTATCATGGTATGCCAAAGTCGATCATTAGTGATCGAGACCCCCGGATAACCAATTTATTTTGGAAGGGCTTGTTTGAGAATATGGATACCACACTGATATTCTCATCATCCTTCCATCCGCAAACAAATGGTTAGTCTGAGGAAGAAAATTTCACAATGTTAGATCTTTTGAGGCGCTATGTTTCAGATCACAAGACACAGTGAGAGCAGTATTTGCCCTTGGTTGAGTTTGCTTACAACAAACAATGCTCACACGAGGCACTTGGATTAGCGGATAAGATCAAAGGGTCTTAGCTGTATTCCTTCCATTTGCAATATAAGTTAAAGAAATACCAAAAGAAGCATCAGTTTTGGAGCCAAGAGGGTGTCCAATGTCTAAGATTTAAGTGGTAAAGTGCTTAGGGACAGCATACAAAAATGCATGACACAACTCTCTTATCATATGCAACAACCAATGCGTGGTGTGCAAGGCCCAATGTATCCACCCGAGTACGGCTCGTAATATGCATAACCCCATGTATAACAATATTGGCATGATGCTGGGGCACAAAGTGGCAAGTTTGGCAATGCATATATGAAGCCCACTGTGTTTGAAACTCATGGTATTAATGTCGGTCATGCAAATGCTCCGCATAGTGTTGGTCATGAGGAAAAATGCAGCTAGTAATGCTTGCATCAAGAAAAATGCTGCTAGAATTGTATGCAATGTATGGAAAAATGTATCTTGGTATGGCTGATAGTATGCAAATTTCCATGCACAGTCACATTGCAATGGTCCAAAGTATACAAACAAGAATGTTTCCTAATGCATCCGGTGCTCCTAGCATCAAGTACACATGAGGGGCTAGTCAACTAGATGCAATGTTGCATATTAGTTAAGTTGGAATTGCAATAGTGTGAAAGTATAAAGCATCACAATGCTTAAGGGAAAGAAAGGCCTACAACCTAGTGGAGGTTTGAGGCAAATAAAGTTAGAGGCAAAGTTTCTATATGCTTCTTGGTGAAGCTTCAACATTGTTTCACTAATAGATGCAAAGTGGATGGAAGAGGATGACTTGGCAAACCGTCCTCAATTGTTGCAACTTTACCGAGATGCCTTTTAATTAGAGCCAACTTTGGTTCAAGCTCAATCAGGTTCAACAGAGTAAGGGTCTAGAGCATGCCTGATACTCAAGGGGAAAGTAGCACTTCCACTCCACCAATTGTGTATAGCTCTCGTATGTAGTGAATCTCAGATGTATTCAACATGTATCCAAGTTACTGTGCTAACGATATGTCTACCATGAGGTCGCTACTTAGTGTACTAGTCACTGTGAGATGTATGTAAATAAATGAGTTTCACCCAGGCACTAAAACTATACTTTTGCATTAGTTTATGATTAGTTTGGCATGAGTTTTTGCCTCGGTTTTGAGATAAATTTTGATCGGTTTCAGCTTAGTTTTTTATCAGTTTGAGAACTGTTTATGGTCCCTTTTGGGATCAGTTTTTGCAATCACTTTGGGATCACATTTGCAACAATTTGTGATCAGTTCTCAAATCAGCAAGTAATCAGTTTATGCTCAATTTTCAATGGTTTACAGCTAGTTCCATGGACAATAACATGTTAGTAAATGCCATTGATAGTTTCAGCCATGGTTTATGCTGAGAATATGCTTTATCGTGGTTCTGAAGTCAGAATAGTTGAGAAACATGAGTTATGGATGTATCCAATGGGTTTCTAGCAACAATTCTAGACTGATTTTCAGTTTTATGTTATGTATATACTGGCTGGAAATTTTCAGTAGGTCTGGGGTATATAGCATGGTTGGACAACAGTAGTCACCAATGTTGCAACTATGATGCCTTATCGAAATTCCAATGCATTACGCTTTTCCTTTAGCACAATGCAGTGCAATCGAGGACGATTGCAGAGATATCAAGGGGTGGTCTGTCACAAGGACGTGAAATTTTATTGCTTTGCTTAGCATTTGCTTAAAAGTTAATCAAATGTGCTAATGTGACTTGCACATGTGAGCTGCAAGTCAATTATTTCACAATGTGGAACCTAGGACCTTGAGATATCAGTTGGTGCCAAAGGAAAAAGTTGTAATAAGTTATGTCTAACAAGTACTAGGTGCTACTCGGTGTCTGATTTTGGCCTAGACCAATTTATTGGCCACTAATGTCAATGGTGACATTAGAGACTAGGCATTAATTAATAGATTAATGTCAATCTAAGGGTTAATAACTGCTCAGGGATACTTGGAAAACGAATTGGCATAACCAATTTAATTATCGGATTGTGAAATTAATTTTTTGAGTACTAGAATAATTATTAAATTAATTTTCAGAATTAATATGTCATGAGAACGTGAAATTTTATTACTTTGCTTAGCATTTGATTAAAAGTTAACCAAAGGCTACTCAGTCTTCCTCGCAGCAGCAAGAGCCTATTCGGATTCCTCTTTGATACAGACAGCTCATACAAGATTTAGGTATTTCTCACTTTTCTACTTCTCCTACAGGTCTACGCACATCCACTTGCTTGCAGGCCCAACGGAATAGTTCACTCTATGTGAACTATGCTCTTATGTCACGTTCTTCATGACAAAGAGCCTACTACAATTGAGGAGGCTCTTGCATAGGATATTTGGCATCAGGCTATGCATGAAAAGCTTGATTCTATCGAGCAAAATCAGACTTAAGAGTTGGTCCCACATCCACAAAGGTTGAAGGTGATAGATATCAAGTGGGTCTATTAGACCAAGTACCTTGCAGATGGTTCCTTGGACAAGCACAAAGCAAGGCTTGTTACCAAGGGTTTCACATAGAGAGCAAGTCTGGACTATTTTGAGACTTTTGCACCTATGGCTTGAATGTCTACTATTTGAGCTATCTTGGCTCTTGCAGTCCACCACCACTGGCTTGTTTATCAAATGGACGTAAAGTCTACCTTCTTGAATTGCATCCTTGAGGAGAAGATTTATGTTTCACAACCTCTAGGTTTTCTTGTGCAGGGGAAGGAGGACCATGTTTAAAGATTACAGAAGGTCCTCTATGGCCTAAAGTAGACTCCTAGCGCTTGATACCAAAGGATTGATCGCTTCTTTCTACATAGTGGCTTCCATCTGATCAGCTCATGACCCCAACCTATACTACAAGGTTGAGGGTGACAAGCGTATTTTGATCATCTTGTATGTGGATGATCTTATTGTTAACAGTCAGCTCCCCTGCCACGTCAGCAGTGCCACGTGGCAGTTTTGCCCCGTGGCAGCAGTCGGACTGTCCAACTGCACTGCAACCGACCTGCCTATTTTGGAATTTTTACAAGGCATTCTTTTCAGCCTTTTAAAGGCTGTGTTTCCAGCAGTTTTGATCACTTGTATCTGACAGATTACAGCCTGCTAGTGACAAAGAGCTCTTGGGCTGACGGAGATCAAGGTCGACATACACACATATTCTCTCTGCACCCGTGTATAATTCTGCATTCTAATACAGCATTCTTCACTGCAGATTTTCTGTGTTTTACTGTCTCTTTTTCTCTCTCTCTTCTCTCTCCGTTCACTCTTTGTCATGGTAATTCGCTTCCGCATTGCTTCACTCTGACACTTATCATCACTAGGAGCTATTCTCAAGATGTTGATCGGACTCAAGAGATTTTGAGACGAGTTTAACATGACAGATCTTGGGATCCTACACTTCTTCCTTGGATTGAAGCTCTATCAGATGGCACAAGGCATTTTTAATTCCCAACACAAGCACATCTCTGAGTTACTCTCCGAGCTTGATATGGCCAATTGTCGGCCTATTTCATATCCCATAGACTCAAAGTCCAAGCTTTTGGCAGCCAAAGATTCCCTTACAGATGCCACTCGTTACATGTATCTTGTTGGCTCCCTCATTTGGCTTATTTCGGATATTTCTTTTGTCATAGCATTGTTGTCTTCTTTAATGAAGACTCCCACTCTGGAGCATTGGAGAGTAGACTTACGCATTCTTCATCATTTAAAAGGGGCTCAATCCTACTCCCACTCTCTGGTTGGGGTGACTCTGACTAGACAAGTGATGTGGATTCGAGAAGGTCCACTACAGGTCGTGCCTTCTCCCTTAGATTGCACGCTATCTCGTGGAGCAATAGGAAGCAGCCTACTATGGCCCTTTCTTCTACATAGGCCGCGTATCGTGCATTATATTCTACAGCTATGGAGGCAGTTTGGCTTCGCTGCATATTGGTGGAGATTAGCTTTCCCTAGCCTGGACCTACCGAGCTGCATGTGGAAAGGATTATGAAAGAAGGTGTCTAAATCCCAAAATCCACAAGAAAGCCTCTCTTTTCTTCCTCATCGTCTCAAAGCTGCCCTGCATCAGTGTGGACTATCTCTCTCCAAATCATCGATAAAGACTCCTTAGTAGGTATATCCTGAAGATCAATGACCTGGCTACAACTCGCAGTCCATATGTACCAAGCTATAATACTCGAAATCGGCTCCCATCTATGACAATGTCCCTAAGTCCACCGTGTCTATGAGTAGTCTCGAGGTAGGGATCCTGCTCAGATGCTGTCCAATGATGAGAAAAGAAATGCTCCCCTGAGTGTCCTCATAGCTGCATGTTGGACCTCTATCTATGACCCAAGCTACAGCCCCCCATGTCGCCACCATGGACTCCGTTGTACCATGGAACACTATCCTAAGAGCTCTCCTTCAAATCTCTTGGACTCTAGGACAGTCCCATAGGCAATGTCTTTGTGTCTCCTCTAGCTCACCATATCACGCACATGCCACTGGGTCCCTGCCATATCCAAGCCAAGTGCCAACTACTAAACTCCTATGGACTAGAAGCCATAGAAAGAGAGATATCTTCCTAGGCCTGAAGCTATCATGTAGCTGCCTCCAAAAGTAATATAAAAACTCATTTGAGATTTCCTCTCTATGCCAATGAGGGGTGGCTACAAGCTGTGCTCTAATCTTGCTCATCTGTATCCTCTGTCCCAATCTAGTGGTGTAGCCAAAAAAGAGGATGTTCCATGGCCTATCAAGGAAGGGATCCCTCCACACCCACTCTCCCAGACTCCCAGATCCCATTGAAGTCTTTGTGGGGCCTCCTCTGGTATGCCCAATATCTCCATCCATCTGTAAGACGAGTGGTTGGGTTCGGATCTATGTGCCATTTCCTTTCAAAGTGTGCCACTACTCTAATTCTCTACCTCGAGCAACCAGTCAAGGCTGTAAGGTCAAAATCCTCTCACTGGAGGTAGTCATCCTCCCCAACTGTGAAAGTGAATGTCCTGTCTCTACTAGATGCAATGACTGCTAGAAGGATATCCCCTCTAGAGAAGAGACCAATCCAAGTCTGAGAGGAAGGTGTATTAGCTTTCCAATCTAGTGGAACCCCCTCCATCACGACCTCAATCATAGCCCTGGCTCCCCTAAGACCGTATAGTCTCTGCCTTTGAGTCTCGTGTGGTAACTCTTGAAATGCAAACCACTCCCCCACTGATGTAGTGACCTGTAAAGAGAATCTTCCCCATGATAAGTGTGTCAGTTGCCCAATGGTGTGTCCTAACTCTAATCTCAAATAATGATTAAAGAGAAGTGGTTGTCTCTTCTCTGCCAGGTTAGAGTCGCACTAGGCAGCAGCTATAGGTGCTACCGCGATTCAGGCTAGAGTATGCATATGTGTTGGGGAGTGGGGGACTTAGTCGGTAAAGGGTTGGGGTATTCTGATTCTAGGGAGAGTGTAATAGTCCCACTATAGGACTCCCCTCCCCCCCCTAAATGGAAAAAAAAAAAGAAAAAAAAAAGAATTACCCCCCCCCCCCTGGGGTTACGCCGCCAACTGGCAAACTGTGTGAGGGGAGGGGGGGCTGTCGTGTCAATGGACGTGGAAGGGCAGGGAGCTGTTGCCGCATGGCGAAGGAGGTGGCAGGAGGGGGTGACTGCTGCTACCGCATGGCGAAGGAGGTGGCAGGAGGGGGAGTGTCACAACTCTATAGAAACAGAATTTGTATCTTTTTTTATTAATTTGTCTATATAATGATTTATTAAACTTGTTTCCTTTGCACTAATTAGATATAAAGAAAAGTGCATTGGAGCTGGTCACTGATGAGTGGTCATAGGTTATGGTGGACCCACGCGGTGGGTTACAAAAAAGATAGTTCACACTTCCACCTATATGGCCCGATTGGGCGCCTGTGACCAGAACTCACGCATATCATGGCTAGACTCATACACAGAAAGGATTGATGCCTTGAAGTGTGGGCTAGATCTGCCAGAACAGACAGTTACAATCAACAAGATGGCATGATCATGAAATGCTTGTACAATGTGCATGTGTGGGCTGAAAGCTTGAAATGCACATTTCTTTGCATAGGAAAGTCGCATGAAGATTCCGATACCGTTTTTGCAATGTACACAGAAAAAGCTTTCATATGACACCCATATTGGGGGGTCCCTAAATTTTAGGAGTCTCGAATTAGCCTAAAAATGCTAGTCCTAAAAAATAGGGATGTCATTCTAAAAATAGTAAATTCTGTACTCTGACTGTGCTTACTAAATTTGGTTGTTTCTATTCTTGACAGTATTCAGCCCAAAAAGAAAGGCCATAGAGAAGAGACAAGTATCAAGACACTTGTCACACAAGTTTCCAAGTGTCCCACCACTTGTTACATCTCATGACATGTGGCTGGACACTTGTCTTGTGCTACTCCACTTTCCCCTTTTGTACTAGCTCTTTCCTCTCCTATAAATAAGAGCTCGTTTTTCTTCATTCAGCATCATTTTTCTTTGCTATAAACTCATGTACAGCACCCACAGATAGCCAGAAACTGGCCCCATCCATCCCCATCATCATCCCCCACTTCTCCATTATCAAATTCCTCCATATTCCCTCTTCTATCATTGCTGTTTTACAAGACAGCAAGCCTATAAATGCATTACAGCACCTCCTTCTTGAGCTCTTTCTTCCATTTTAGCAACAAGAAGCAAGCCCTATCCATGTACTGCTGATCAACGATGGAGAAAGGCTGATTTCCCCTCTTTCTTCTCTCATACTGTAAAGAAATCAATTCTTATCATTGCATAATAGATAATGCATGTGTGTTTGTACATCTTTGCATGATCTTGTGAGAGTGAGAATTACTTCTCCTCACTCTCAGGTTGATTGTAACTGAGCTCTTCCCTAAGGGACTTGGGTTGAGCAGAAATACATTCCTTCGGGGGTGGTTGCCCATCTTCAACCCTCAATCTTGTCTCCATTACTTTTACATTTTCATGGCTGTAATTTTGTGAGTAATTTTCATTTTCAGCTTTAAGTGTTCATTCTCTTTTATATTAAATCTCGAAAACAAGCGAATATCATAATTGTTAAGCATACTACGTTGTTCAGGGCGTTTACAGTGGTATCAGAGCTTTGGCTTGGTCCTCACCCCAACACTGGTAGTGCTTACAATTATAAGTTTTTTTGTTTTCAGCCCTTGCATTGAGTGCTTGAGCATATTTTTCTTAGAAGAAAAGTGCATTGGAGCTGGCCACTGATGAGTGGTCCCAGGTTATGGTGGACCCACGCGGTGGGTTAGAAAAAAGATAGTTCACACTTCCACCTGTATGGCCCGATTGGGCGCCTGTGACCAGAACTCACGCATATCATAGCTAGACTCGCACACAGAAAGAATTGATGCCTTGAAGTGTGGGCTAGATCCGCCAAAACAGACAGTTACAATCAACAAGATGGCATGATCATGAAATGCTTGTACAATGTGCATGTGTGGGCTGAAAGCTTGAAATGCACATTTCTTTGCATAGGAAAGTCACATGAAGATTTTGATACCGGTTTTGCAATGTACACGGAAAAAGCTTTCATATGACACCCATATTGGGGGGTCCCTAAATTTTAGGAGCCTCGAATTAGCCTAAAAATGCTAGTCCTAAAAAATAGGGATGTCATTCTAAAAATAGTAAATTCTGTACTCTGACTGTGCTTACTAAATTTGGTTGTTTCTATTCTTGACAGTATTCAGCCCAAAAAGGAAGGCCATAGAGAAGAGACAAGTGTCAAGACACTTGTCACACAAGTTTCCAAGTGTCCCACCACTTGTCACATCTCATGACATGTGGCTGGACACTTGTCTTGTGCTACTCCACTTTCCCCTTTTGTACTAGCCTTTTCCTCTCCTATAAATAAGAGCTCGTTTTTCTTCATTCAGCATCATTTTTCTTTGCTGTAAACTCATGTACAGCACCCACAAATAGCCAGAAACTGGCCCCATCTATCTCCATCATCATCCCCCACTTCTCCATTATCAAATTCCTCCATATTCCCTCTTCTATCACTGCTGTTTTACAGGACAGCAAGCCTATAAATTCATTACAGCACCTCCTTCTCGAGCTCTTTCTTCCATTTTAGCAACAAGAAGCAAGCCCTATCCATGTACTGCTGTGATCAACGATGGAGAAAGGCTGATTTCCCCTCTTTCTTCTCTCATACTGTGAAGAAATCAGTTCTTATCATTGCATAATAGATAATGCATGTGTGTTTGTACATCTTTGCATGATCTTGTGAGAGTGAGAATTACTTCTCCTCACTCTCAGGTTGATTGTAACTGAGCTCTTCCCCAAGAGACTTGGGTTGAGCAGAAATACATTCCTTCGGGAGGGGGTTGCCCATCTTCAACCCTCAATCTTGTCTCCATTACTTTTACATTTTCATGGCTGTAATTTTGTGAGTAATTTTCATTTTCAGCTTTAAGTGTTCATTCTCTTTTATATTAAATCTCGAAAACAAGTGAATATCATAATTGTTAAGCATACTACGTTGTTCGGGGCGTTTACAGAGAGCCTTCATTACAAACTCCTTCCCCCCCCTCCCCAATTAGCTATTAAAAAACCCCACCCGGGGATGGGAAGGCTAGGTGGAGGGGAACGACCTGCTACTGCTCAAATAGGGAAGAGAAGAGGAATAAGAAGCAGAGGGAGAGAGAGAGAGTAGAGAAGAATAAGAAGAAGAGGGAGAGTGTGTAGAGAAGAGGAGGGAAATAAGGAGAGAGAGAGAGAGAGATTGGGCAGAGAAGAGAGGAATAAGAAGAAGAGGGAGAGAGTGAGTAGAGAAGAAGAGGTGAATAAGGAGAGGGAGAGAGGGAGTAGAGAAGAAGAGAAGAATAAGAAGAAAGGGGGAGAGAGAGGAGAAGAAGAAGAGAAGAAAAAGGAGGGTAAGAGAAGAGAGAAAGAGAGATAGAGAGAGAGAAGGGAATTGTTTTTTTCTTCCCTCGTTAAAGAAATCGGAGCTCGCCGTTCCTCTTACGTTTTCCCCCCCTTGGAGTAAAAGCCTCGCAGCCTAGTCCCTTCCGCGAGAAGCCGTCTCTTCCGCAATTTGGGTGCGTAGCCGCGAAGCAAAAGCCAAATCATACGATGCCTCCCCAACGAAGTAAGGTCCAACCAAACACAAACCCCGCCTCAACCTATGGAGCCATGGGGCAAGGAACCGCGTCACTTGGTAATCAGGTGCGTTCTATTCACCCTACCCTGATGGGGAGTCTTAAGGACATAGGCCGGCTTCATTGGGAATGGAAAACTATTCAGAAAAAGTCTATCATAACTAACCACCGTTTAGTTTACATCATTTTATCATATTGAAAATCGTGTATTCATGCACGCAAAAGAAGAAGCCGGAACCTTATTGATTATGCACGTAATACTTCAAATTATGCGCTAATATTAGCATGCTTTTTAAAAAAAATGGGTTGTTGAAACACTGATGCATATTCGTCAATTAAGCAAAAATTGTACTTTTTTGTTTGCATCACAAACTTGTGAAATTGGAAAGGTAGAAGTGAGGGTTTGAACCAAGTACATGAAATTCCTGAATTGCTACGATAACGTTTAGGCATATCTAGACCATTGCAAGAGAAAGACAAGTATCCGACTCCTATAAACTTTCAGAGGGAGTGTTCGTTTCTTTCCTTAGGACTAATAACTTCACGTCCTCCACCCTAGGAATATATATATATATATATATATATATATATATATATACACAAGTCTCTATTTGTGTTTGGCATAAGTGCATCGAAATGAATTCCCAAAATCAAAAGCCTGCTTTGCAACATTGTATTGTCTAGGAGAGCTACACCTCTAAATTGCGTGGCATCATGATCAGTCTAGTTGCGCTACTAGGGATTCATCTTGAAGATAACTATCAACCGCACTTATGAAATACAAAAATTTGTTCAAGAGCCATTCAATATAAATGAACCCTATACACGCAAGGATAGGGTTCAACTCAACTTATTTAGGATTTCGAAGGAACTAAGCCAATCTAGGGTTATTTCATAGGGGGACGAAACGAAGAGATTCCCTATCCTTCGGAGGATATTGGAAATTACCGCTAAGGCATGAATGACAACGCTTGGGTCAAGAGAGGGACCCCACCTTAGCAAATGTCTCAAGCTCTCACCTGCACCTTGGTTTGTGCTTGTAAATTTAGGAACACTATTTCTAAATTTAAAAATCGTGAAATCCCAAACTCATAAATAAGTATAGTGAATCAGGTGGAACTTTTAGAGGGCGCGCCAAACCACCCCCAGTTGGCCGCCAACCCTAGCCAAGGGGGTTTTAAATAGCCGTGACGGGAACATGGACCGAACCCGCCACGAGAGGTCTCTCCACGGATTGGTTTGAATGTAGGAGGACGCTTGGATGCCAGGGGGGGCTCTGACTTTGAATTCCCTGCCTCCGGGCCCTACTCAAACGATCACCGTGACTCGGAATAGATTTTCGAGGGGCCCTTGTTACTAGTGCAGGGCGGAAACTTGGTGGAATTAAAATGCACCCTTACGGATTGTGAATATTGTCCCTTTTGAACAAGACTTGTAATTCTGATAATTTGTTAATATTAAGTACTTCCAAGGAAACTGCTCAAATTTGTTTTTGTGTCAATGCCATAAGATTACGTGAACGAACCTTGTCCCCTAAAAAGGTTTAATTAAGGAAGTTGTTTTTACCTGTCACACTTAAAAGTGATAGGACTAATTAGAAAACTAAAGTACGCCAAGTGAGGGAAGCGGGAGGGCGGAACCCCCAATGGGTCTATCCTATGGCAGGGTGGTCCCAAAGAACTGGGAGGCTTCTCACAAGGTTTTACTGACGACCGACATTTAGAAATCATTAGGTTAGAACCCCAATTCATGCCATTTTAGGGGACCAGAATGGGACTATATCCTATGGGCAGAGAGGTGGAGCGTCACATCCATCTCGTTTTCCATTCTCTTTGAATCAAGTGCGGCATGGGTCTGCTTCGGCTGGGTATCTCTGCGTAAAGTAGAATATCTAAAACCCGACGCTAGAATGCTGTCAGGAGACCTTGACCACTAGGGACTCAAGTTTCACGTCGATCCTAGTGGGTTCGGCCGCAAACATTCCGTTGCGAGGCGGACTCGAGAAATCCTAGGCGACAAACCCCGTGACATTCCATGGGAGTGCCGGGCGGCATCGCTTAGACTCGTCTCTCGATGGACCGCTAAAAACTTGCTTGGACAGCCAATAGGTGGACACGTTACAGTTGGTATCAGAGCCGATCTACCACTAAAACAATTAAGGAGAAAAATCGGGAAGAGTGAGGTGATATGTTCATTAGTAAATGTTTTTCTTTTATACTCACTTGTGGATTGATGCCGCTTCCAGACTTACGAGGCATGGAATAGGTTCCTTGTATTTCAAATCATGTTCATGACAGCTATGAAGTCTTCAAGCTATCGCAGACGATCTAACATGATGAGGATCCTGGACCGGCTCTACAACCCCTCACCGCTGTATGTGGAAAGGTGTTGGACTTGGAGCGCAGGTTACTGCTACATAGACACCAACCGACTCACCTATCTTCCAAACAATCTGAAGAGGTTAAGCTAGTTGAAAGACTTAAAGATTATCAAGTTATTCATCTTTCATGAGGCTCGTGTGAACTCGACCCTACACATCGGACGCCGGCAAGTAGATCAGAACCACTACATCTACGATGAGGTGGTTAAAATTTTACAAGCGGACAGAATTAAAATAATGGGGTGACACGAATGTCATGGCTATCAGAAATAGAGATTTCCTGAACTTCCCATGACTTATCGTTTCCTAAGAATCCATTCCCCAAATCCATACTACTATTCTGTCCCTGTAGCTGAATCCAATAGAGAATTATTAACTTGGCGCGAATGTAACTCCTAAGAAGGAAAAAAATCATCTCAGTCAAACCCTATCCACTCCCGAATAATTGTACTTGAGGCTTACGTTTCCCTATGGTTAAATAAGAAATTTATGTTCATCTGAATGGTTGCAATGGAAAAATATGTGCGCTTTGATTTAAGTTATATAGGGGTGTGTAAATGCAAACCTAATACGGGAAAGTTTAAATGGTAATCAGATACACCCCCAAGCGCAGATCCAGAACTCTGTTACCACACTGAGCTCAGCAGAAGTACAAGAGAAGAAGTTTCTTCTCAAACAAATTAAGCCACCAGAATTTGATGGAAAGGGAAAGACTGTTGAAGCTGATGCTAAAATATGGATTGAATCTATGGAAGACTATTTTAGTGCAGCAGGAACAGCACATGTGAACCGAGCCATGATTGCTAAGCTCAAGCTCACCAGCGAGGCTAGGCTGTGGTGGAAGCAATGGTGTAAAGACCAAGCAGTCAGTGAAAGCACAATAACTTGGGAAAAACTAAAGGAAGTAGTGCACGGGAGGTATATGTCACCTGCGTATAGAACTCAAAAAATGAATGAGTTTTTTAAGTTGAGGCAGTTGGGCCTGTCTCTGGAAGCATACTACTCGAAATTTGTTTCTTTGCTAAAATACACCCCGACAATGAGCATCCCCCAGTAGGTCTTGAAGTTTTGTGATGGACTGAATCCGCCTATAAACACTCGGTTGAAATCAATGCGTCCCTCAAACTTGCAAGATGCATTGATAAGAGCAAGGCCTATTGCCCAAGAAGTCCAGCCAAAGTCCAGACCTTGGGTTACAGAGACCAAAATCCAGGGATGTCGAGAGCTCAAATTAAAAGTGTCAAGAATCGCGTGATGGGGGATGTGCTTGAGCTGCTATGCCAAACACACACTGTATACACAAGAGAAAGCTCACTCAAGAACACAAGAAGAGAGATGGAGGCCAAAACGTTTTCTTACTGGTTTCTTCTTCTTCTTCCATCCACTATACAATGTACACAAAGTATAGATAAGATACAACATAAAGGAAAGTGGCCTTCTAAGTCAAACAATGCATAACCGAATACACTAATCGACTGGCGTTATATCTTTCCTAATTGTAGGTAGATGTAACAAACTAAATATAATAAGTGATAAGTCAATGGCCATATGAGTACCATAATGACCACCAACACGCTAAGTGTAGATGTGCGGACTCATCTAGCCAGGCGGTCCATCATCAATGTCCGCACGTGTTAAGCTTGCCATCTCAACACTCCCCCTAAAGCTCAATTCTATCTCTGCAACTCCAAGTAAGCTTCGGAACTTTCGAACTTCTCTGCACCCAATGCCTTTGTGAAAATGTCAGCTATCTGATCCTGTGTGCTGACATATATCAAGTCAATCTCTCTTGCAAGTACCTTCTCTCTCACAAAGTGATAGTGCATCTCAATGTGTTTTGTCCTAGCATGGAACACTGGATTCCTAGCTAGCTGTATGCTGCTCATGTTGTCACAATGAATGACAACTAGACCATCTCCCTGCATGTCCAAATCACCTAATAACTTTTGCAGCCATACCACCTCACATGCTGCCATAGCAACACCTCTATACTCAGTCTCTGTACTCGATAAAGCAACTGTAGGTTGCTTTTTGCTACTCCATGTAACTGCTGCACTACCAAGGGAAAACATGAATCCACTCGTAGATCTTCTATCTGACATGCTACTAGCCCAATCTATATCTGTGTATCCAAAGACATGTGCGTCCTTACCTACTTCACAAAAAAGTCCATAATGTAAAGTGGACTTCACATACCTCAATATACGTCTAACTACATCCAAATGAGGCTTTCTAGACATCTGTATAAACTGACTGACAAGGCCAACAACATAGCTCAAGTCTGGCCTTGTGATAGTCATGTAAATCAAACTCCCCACTATCCTCCTGAACATAGTAGGGTCTTCTATCTCATCCCCAACGTCAACACTCAACTTCACATTTTGCTCCAATGGTACTGAAAGAGGCTTACATACTATCATACCATACTTGGATAACATATCCAAGCCATACTGCCTTTGGGATAGCCATATACCATCATCACATCTGATCACCTCAATACCAAGAAAGTATCTCAGCTCACCCAAATCTTTCATCTCAAACTTCTTCTTCAAGAAGTCCTTAACTTCAGCAATCCCATTGTCACTGTCACCTGTAATAATCAAGTTATCCACATAGATGAATATGATGACCAACCCTGCATCTCCCTTTCTCACATAAAGTGAGTGATCAGCATCAAAAATACAAAATCCAATATTGACAAGATACTTTCAAATCTTGTCAGACCATGCTCTAAGTGCTTGCTTCAGTCCATAGAGCGCCTTCTTTAACCTGCACACATATGTGGGATGCTCTAAATCCTCATAACCTGCTGGTTGCTCCATATAGACTTCTTGCAATTCACCAGGTAAGAAGACATTCTTAACATCCATTTGCTGCAAACTCCAACCTTTGGCTGCTGCCAAGGCAATCACACACCTAACAATTGCCATCCTAGCAACTAGACTGAATGTCTCTTCATAATCTATGCCATATGTTTGAGCATAGCCTTTTGCAACCAGCCTAGCCTTATACCTGCTAATTGAACCGTCTACATTATGCTTGACTTTGTAAACCCACTTACAGCCAATAGCTTTCTTACCCTTAGGTAAGAGTACCAAATCCCAAGTCTTATTGGCTTCTAATGCAGCCATCTCCTCATCCATTGTTGCATCCCAATGAGCATGACCAACAGCATCCTCAAAACAAGTGGGCTCAATATCCTCAACTAGTTTCACCATATAAGCATAATGGTGAGCTGCATAACCTTCAAAACCAAATCTTTTAACAGGATATCTAACCTTGCTAGATCTGCGTACCACCGGATCACTCAATGGAGCCTTTACATTACTATGAGCTCTCTGTACACCTGGTATCCTGAGTGAAGGAATACCAAGCTTATCATCCAAACTCTCCAAACCACTAGAATCTCCATCAAATCCCAAATGACTGGTAGATGCATCATTACCATCCAATACTTTCTTATTTCCTTTGTCCTTCCTTGCAACACTTATAGATCCACCTGAAGATGTGGAGCTACTCCTTAGTCTCCCAAACCAAAGACTCACTGTAGATGTAGTACCAGATGATGTTTTTGATCCACTAAGACTCCGTGATTCTTGTTTATCTTTCTGCACATAGCTGTCCTGATTATTATCATCATCCAAAACATCACCAATAGGTGTATACCAACTTCCCATCTCATCAAAGATAACATCCCTACTCACTCTGAACTCACCTGTGATAGGGTTATAACAGCGATACCCTTTCTGCTCTAAAGAGTATCCAATAAAAACACATTTTTCTGCCTTTGGATCAAGCTTCTTCCGTAGCTCATCTGGCACATAAACGTATGCAACACAGCCAAATACCTTTAAGTGTGATACATTAGGCTTCTTGCCAATAAAGCATTCTTTAGGAGTCATCCTATGAATTGCAGTTGTGGGAGTTCTGTTCATAATGTAGACAGCAGTATGGACAGCCTCAGACCTGGGCATATTCTTTTCAGTCATTGATGCTCGTGCAACTTCTACAATATGCCTGTTTTTTCTTTCTGCAACACCATTTTGCTGTGGGGTATACCTGCAAGTAAATTGCCTCTTTATCCCATAAGTCCTCAAAAAGCCACTGAACTCATTGGTACTCACTCCCTCCATCTGATCTCAAGCACTTCACTTTTAAGCATGTTCCTATTTCAACAGCTGCCTTAAAAGATTTGAAGTGCTCAAACACATCACTCTTTTCCTTCATGAAGTATATCCATAGCTTTCTTGAACAGTCATCAATAAATGTGACAAAGTATTTGCTGCCACCAAGAGATACATTCTGTGTAGACCCTCAAACATATGTATGTACTACATCAAGTATATTTCTGCTCACTTCTCTATCATGCGAGAAGGGTTGTCTTGCCTGCTTACCAAGCTGGCATGCTTCACAGACTTTATACAATTCTGCAACTCTAAAAGAAAGCAACCATGTAACCAATCCTCTAGACTGCATTAATTTCAGCCTTTGCACATTTGCATGTCCAATACGTTTATGTCATATTTCAATATCTACAACTACTCCTTTTCCTTTAGCATACATAGTAGCATCCATTGCAGAAATTCCAACATCTAAAGTGAACATTCGGCCAACTCTACTTCCTTTTACGACCAACCTGCACTTATCATTAAAGTCTTCTACAAAACAACCTTTTGCATTGAATCGGACCTGCAACCCCTGCTTTACCATTTGGCCAACAGACACTAGATTCTTTGTAATTGATGGCACATGTAATACATCTGTCAAACTCTTTGTCTGGTCATCATACAAGGACAAGGGAACCTTTCCAATGTGTAAAATTAGGTGGCATGAATCATCACCCGTCTGTACATAACCTAGGTTTTGTAAGTCCTGCATCTCTTTACTTATACTACTAGTGGAAAACTCCTTCCATACCTATACAAGGGTGGTGCCTTTATTCTCAAAAAAAAGTTGTATATGCAAGGAATGTTGAAAGTGAGGAGTGTAGTGCAATTGCAAGCCTCCCATTGCTAAGACAGATGACAATAAGAAAAAGAAGAAGAATCATTGTTATGCTCTGTTAAGAGGGGGCATTACTTAATAAAGATAGTCCTACCAAGAAAGGGGACCATTGGAGGATTTGTCCAATGAAGTGTAGCCGAATACATGCCCTAAAGAGGAGACAGCCAATGTGGACACTCCAACCTTTGTGATCTTCTCAGTTCGGGAACTTCATGACTGATCATATGATTAGATGCACCTGAATCAACATACCATACATCACCATGTGTCCCCTTTCCTCTAACTGCATTCATCATATGCTGCATTCAGCATGTCTCCTTTTCTGTAACTGCATTCATCATATGCTGCATAACAAACAGACGCTCGTTTTTCTTTTCATTCTGTCGTGAAGACGATACATAGTTTCCTTGCTGCAATTTACCACTGCGAATATCATCCTTCTTTGCATAGCAATGGGCTGCAATATGGCCTGTTGTTTTGCCACAATAATGGCAAACAATAGCAGAATTTCCAAAAACTCTATTCTGTCATCCACCTCTTCCTCTAGAGCTCCCCCTGCCTCTAAAGTTTTCTCTGCCTCCAGAAACCTGCATTTCACCAAACTATTGATTGAACCTATTTTACTGGTTTTCGTCAGCATGTCCCATACCACGGCCTCTCGAAGAGGATCTACCACGTCCCCTTCCTGAACTCGAGTAAAATGCTTGGAGATGTTCACCATTTCTTTCAGACAAATCACCCTGCATATTGATCTCTTCAGTAATCATGAGAGAGATCAGTTCATCAAAATCTAGAAATGACTTCCGTACATATACTTAAGTAACAAATGATTTTCATGCCTTCTCATTGTTAAGGCCACTCAGAGTGGATAAAACCAAATCATCATCATCCGGCGTTGCATCAATTGCTGCTAAAGCATCTGTAATGCTCCTGACCTTCAACACATACTCATTGACAGACATTTTTTCTTTCTTCAAGGCATCCAACTCTTACTTGAGTTGAACCTTTCGTGCATTTGTATTTACTGAAAACATGCTCTCAAAAATTATCCAAGCTGCATGTGAAGTTTCTGCATTCCTAATATGTCCTAGCATAGTATTATCAATGACTGCAGATAGCCAGTACATTACCTTTTTGTCTTTCGCATTCCACTCTCTCCATGCTTTTAACTCATTTGCAGTCGGAGGGATACCCAGCTCTAGCTCCTTTTCTTCACCTCAAACAAATTCATAAAGGCCCTTTCCAATGAGGAAGTTCGTCATACGGAACTTCCATGAAGGGTAGTTGTTCTTGTCGAGCTTCTCAATAATGGGATTTCCACTATTCTCCACCATTATCACAAACAAGGATACAACACAGCAAGCCAGTCTTCTGCAAGCTTTCACAACACGTGCACAGCACTACAAGCAACCTTTTTCACTGATTGCTCAATAGTACATGTAATCTGCAACCTGTTTGCAAATAAACCCTATGTTTGCTTCCTGCAAACACCTCAAAAATTACAAATTCGAAATCTGTAACCTGTGCACCCACTTTCGGTCAATACAGTCGAAATCACAATGTGCCATGAAACTATTGTCCGCAACCTTGCAACTCTAAAACGGGACCTGAAACGGCCTCAAACGCCCAAAATAATTACGGAAAGCCCTAAAGGATTATCTACAAAATATATAGTGATATGCTCGCACACCAAATCTCACAGCAATCTGAGATTTTTGCTCGACCCTGCTTCCGGTGTCTCCACAGGAACTATCCAAGAGAGAGCGTGAAAGAATGGGAGAGCTTCTTACCCGTTGCTTGCTTGCTCGAACCTTGCTTCTTCTCCTTCACTTCAACCTTCGAAATCAACGTCCCTCAATGGCACGGCTCTGATACCATGTCAAGAATTGCGTGATAGGGGATGTGCTTGAGCTACTCCGCCAAACACACACTGTATACACAAGAGGAAGCTCACTCAAGAACACAAGAAGAGAGATGGAGGCCAAAACGTTTTCTTGCCGATTTCTTCTTCTTCTTCCATACACTATACAATGTACACAAAGTATAGATAAGATACAACATAAAGAAAAGTGACCTTCCAAGTCAAACAATGCATAACCGACTACACTAATCGACTAGCGTTATATCTTTGCCAGCTGCAGGTAGGTGTAACAAACTAAATATAATAAGTGATAAGTCAGTGGCCATGTGAGTATCATAATGACCACCAACGCGCTAAGTATAGACGTGCGGACTCATCTAGCCAGGCGGTCCATCATCAATATCCACACGTGTTGAGCTTGCCATCTCAACAAAAAGGGCGCAAGGACAGGGTCAAGGTCAATGGAAGAAGCTAAGAGCAAATGCAATCAATGACTTTGTCCCCACTCAACGAAGTGAACAAAGCCTGCGTTGTTTTCACTGCAATGAACCCGAGCATTTTAAAAGGAAATGTCCCAAACTTGGCGGGGACCGCCGTCAAGGAAAATTCGGAGGCCAAGCCAAGGCTACCCATGGCCGTGGTCGTGCAAGATTTGGAAGGACAAAAACTTTCAATATTACCATTAAAGGATTAAATGAAGAAGAAGATCCGTGCATGGAAGCCGAGATCGAGAGGACTGTTGGGTATTTGACTCACGCCTCACTTACGCCTACGCTCATATGGGAGTGTCGGCGATCAGTAGGACACCAGGGCAATTTTTACTCTCGGTAGGAGAGGTTTTTTCCCCCAGACTTAATAGTCTTATTGTCGTATGTGCTTATGTGCTTATGTTACACACTTATGGGCACTTAGTGTGTGTCGGATGTGAACACCCCTTACAACCCTAAGGTTTAAGGATTGTACTTTATACTTTCTTGTTACACTCTTTCAGTCTATTGGATTGGGTGTCATGCTTCACTCTGTCTCTCTCACTCTCACACTGTCTACTGCACTCTCAGCTGCATTTCGATCCTATCACCATCTTTACATTTGGTATCAGAGCAGTCTGCAGTCTGCAAACTGTAGCCTCCACTGTCTACAGCCCTCGTCAGTTTTGCAGCTCTCGCCAATAGTTGAAGGCACCATCAGTACCTGTGTACGCCACCTGTCCCAGCAGCGCCTCATCCTCATCAAGAACGACCTGCAGCTCGTCACCCGTACTTCTCGTCAACTCCACCGGCCTGTTCGTCAGCTCAAAGCCACCCTCAAGGGCCACAGCGAGACTGGGTCACCTCCATCACCTGCCCCATCATCGACTCCGACATAATCGTGTCCGCCTCCCGCGACAAGTCCCTGGTGGTCTGGTCCCTCACGCAATGTTTTGTATGGTCGTTAAAAAATACATGGAAAATTAAGGATTAGACTAGTAAAATAATACTTGTTTTGTTTTAACATGAGAGTGGCTACCCATGCGATAGATTGTCACAAGGAATTATCCATCCAATACTAATTTCAGTTTACAAACCACAAATGTCTTTGCTTCGATTTTCAACAATGAGTCATGAACATGATGAGAGGTTAGACAAAATGTAAATCCAAAACTCTAGTCACTGGTAATTTCCAAGATCCAATTTCATTTATAAGATTGAAAGCAAGTACAATGGATCAAAAAAAGAAGATAGCTACAATGACGGGTTAGGATTCATGGATCATGATATGGCAAGTCACAAGTGCCAAGTGGCAGGTACAAAAAGCAATAGATACTGAAACCAACCTTTCTTCTCGAATAGGGTGGTAATACATGATTAAGTACTTAATTACAGCAATTGATAAATAAGCATAAACTAAAATGCACACTTTACCTTAATAATCTTGGACAATGGACACCCTATTGGCCCCAAAATTGGCACCCCTTTCAGTTTTTCTTTAACTTCAATTGCTAATGGGTTGAATACAAGCACCAAGATTTCACTATCTCCTTGGCTGATCCAAAAGCCCCTTGCTGTACCAACAAACAGCAAACAATTCAAGCCAATTGCCTCTTTAATTTCACCCAAGACTTGCTCTAATGGAACCCCAACTAACCAAATGCTGCCCCAAATTCACAATGAATGAGTTGGTATCTAAAATTCCTAACAATTCCCTGAATTTCAGGTGTTGATTTCAATGTACGATGCCCGTGACTAATGGCATGAGTCCCAAGGTGGCTACTAAACCCTAATTACTATTGTAAATGAGGGTTTACAACAGAATATCTCTTGCTGTCCACCAAATCTGGCTGTGACCTTCTCCAAATGGCTGATATTCACTGAGATAACCTGAAAATGGGCTGAAGAAGGTGAGAGAATGCAAAACAGAGAGAAATTCCTAATTTTCCATGCTGAAAATGGCTGAAATTGACTATTGCCTGCTCTCATCAAACCAGATTGTTGTCGCCTGTTGCCCAGCTATTGTTGCCCGCATTAAATGCTATCGCATGCATTTATGCATCATAAATGCTATCACCTGCATCAATAGGTTCTCCTACAGTAGTTACTAGCCTCCTGAATGTCTCCACGGCAACAAATTCTGATCAGCAACCTCTCCTCCCTCTCTCTCTCTCTCACAAGCTAAGAAAACATTGAATGACTCAAACTAGGCCCAAAGATGTTTTTCTCACTTTGCTGTAGGGGCCGATTAGAGCACGACAATCGAGGCAAACAGTCCTACACGCAGTGAGAGACAGAGAGAGAGCGAGAGCAAGCAGAGTAGAGAGTGAGCACATTTTCGGTACAATGACGAGTGTGTACCTTTAGGTTTTTTAGATAGATATATATGTGTAAGTACAAGTGCTAAGGGTGCGTTCACACCCAAGCACATTTAAAGGCACAAGGCCTTTATTCCCAACATTTGCATGGGTATTTGTGCCAAGTGGCAGCATTCTAAACCCATTTTCAGCATTATCCAACAAAATTAGTTTTCAAAATTATTTAATTCTAAATATTAATTTCATCCCTTCTAACCTTGCCTAAATTAGAACGCGCCCATCCATTATTAAATTGGCTAAGCCATTTGCAACCTAGAGTGGTCCCCAACCTTTGTTGAACCTTAGACGAAACCTAAGACTGCAATTAATTAATTAATTAATGCTAGTCCCTAGTGTCACCATTGACACTTCTTAGCCAAACAACTGTCCTAGGATCAAAACTAACACCAATTGACCACCAAAGCCCCATTGGCATAACTTGTCACAACTTTTGCCTTTAACACCCACTGCATCCTTGAGGTCCTTGGCCTATTACCATAAAATAACCACCATGTGCAACACATGCTTGACAACCTTGTACATTTGATTAGTAACTTACATTACTAGCAAGATTAAAGCATCTCAAAATTTCACGTCCCTGTGATAAGATACAAAGAAACCGAAGGCTAAGACTCAAGGTGAGCAATGTGTAAGAGGCTTAGGAAAGGTGATAGGGATAAAGAATATAGAGATATAGATAGAGGTAGGGAAAGGAAAAGAAGAGGAGATAAAGGAAGAAAAAATAGAAATAGAGCTACCCATAGGAAATGAGACACAAGAAAGAGAAGGATGTAGAGAGAAATGGATGGAGGAGATCCAAGAGTAGAAAAGGAAGGCCAGTCACACATTCGTAACTGTTAGAGTTCCCACATCTTGTGTCTCACTCTCTCTTGCTCTTGCTCCTTCACCATAGCCTCTTGCTTCTGCTCGCGTGCTTCCACTCCGAGCTCACTCCCTTCAACTAGTATCAAAGCTAACCATTCGAGGAGCTTCTTCATCCTTTGCTTAAGCATGGATTCAAAGCTTTAACTCAAGGTTTCATGGCAGCCATTGTTTCTTTCTCTTGAGATATGCATTGAGTCTTTTCTTCTTCCAGTTTACTCCGCACTTGTTAAGGAGCTTCCCAAGGCTTAACTGAGCCTTGTTGAGTTCTTATTGAGCTGAGTAGCCATTTTATCCATTTTGAGTGATACATAGCATGTTGTAGAAGTCATGGACAGCTATGGCAGCTTGACAACACTATCATATTTTGGCCACAACTTTTGCATATGGTATCGGATTTAGGTATTCTATAGCTAGAAACAAAGAGCGTGATGAGATCTACAAATTTGGACACTCACAGAGTTGATTCTGTGTAGCTTTCTGTTCTCTATTTCACACAGAACAGAACTGTTCTGGTAAATTCCATAATGTATGCTTCGAGGATGCTATTTTGATGCCCGGATGGTATGATTATGCTTTTGGGATTAATTTGGGTTTAAAATAGCTCAGATTTCATTGTCATTTCAATGCTATAATAACAGGGCAACAAGCATTTATCAGTGAAAAGCTTATATGCCTAATGCTCATCAATACTTTACGGAATACTCAATGGATGTACCACTACTTCGATTGTTATGTATACTTCCCAATATGCTATGGCATGCTTTTGAGATGAGATTTGAGCTCCATCACATTAATATTGGTTGTGGTTACATGTGTTGCTTACTTCAGTGGCTTATACAGTTACGGGCTTAAAGTACATATTGGGTTTTATGCTTTCGGATGTATGCTCTATGGATCTTGGATGTCTTGATGTCATCACCATGATATTCTACGCTTTGCTTGCTCATTTGGCATTTTGACTTTTGCTTCAGTAGGAGCTATTCGACTTTATATATTGAGCCACTTTGACACTTGGATGTACTATAGAGCATTTGGTTTATGTAGTTGAGCTTAAGCTTATCACAGTGAGACAATGGGACTCATTGTGGCATGTACATGCTCTCTTGATATTTATTGGATGCAACTACCCTATCATGGGCTGATTTGATCTCTTGGCTTGGACCTGATACTTATGTCTGTCAAGGTGTTGTCAATGGTATTTATATGCTTGTTAGTTATGTACTTTGCTCAATGGATTATGCATCTAGCAATTCTCTTCATTTACCTTGAGACCTACCCTGTGCATGATGTCTATGCCTATTGCATGTATAGGTTCTAACACACTACAGTTGTGACAGTCTTCGGAGCCGGTTGTTTCTTGCTTCTTCCTTCTTGGTTGCTCACAATTGGTTGTTGGCATATTGGTGCAATTTATTACAGCAGCTTATCATTTCATTTTTATGCATTCTATTTGAGGGCAATCACCTATACTTGACAGTCTTTTGCTTACACTTTGCAGACAGCTCATTACTTTGGCAATATCTCCTATCTCCCGCGTGATTTGGCAATGGTTTTGGGGCTGATTTGCAAGGTATTACAACAGCCCATCTTGCCCTTCTATATACTTGCTTGGTCTCATTATGGCTAGAGGTTCTTGCGACATTGCTATCTTCAATATTGAGAAACTAGATGGGACTAATTACAACTATTGGAAGACCCAAGTATGGCAAGTTTTAGTGCAGAAATTGCAGGTTCGACCACTCAAAAATGGGGTGCCAAACCCGAAAACACAGCGGCTAAGGATTGGGATAAACTAGATGAGCTATGTAAGTCTGCAATCATTTTCTCTCTCTAAGTAGGTTCACTACAATGTTGTGATAGAAAATCAAACTACATATGAGCTTTGGACACAAATTAAGAATCTTTATGGCAAGCAAAGTCCTGCACCTCAACTGTATCAACTAAAACAATTGATGGTCCATCACACGACGGAAGGAACTTCTATGTCTGCACACTTGAATGAGTTTCACTCCATCATCAGCCATTTAGCTTTGTAGGAGATTGAGTTCAAGGATACTTTGCATCCTTTACTTCTGCTTGGTACTCTACCTGAGTCATGGGACACTTTCCATATGGCTCTCTGTGCTAAGCATGGGCTGAAATTGCAAGATGTTGAGAGTACCCTCTTGACAAGAGAGGTGAACAGAAAGAATGTGGATGTTTCCCGTACGTCACATGCATTGACTGTGAAAGGCCGGCAAGATGGAAATGGCCATTGTAGAGACTCTAATAGGTCTCAATCTCGGACACGTGGGCATTCTCGCAATAAGTCATGTGGCCGTAAGTCCGGTCTTACTTGTCATTATTATGAGAAAGCAAATCATATTCGACCACAATGCCATAAAATGCGTAAAGACAAGCGCAAGGAAAAGGGCAAAGGTAAAGTACAAGACAAGAATGATGATCGCAGCACTTTGCCTAGCAAGTCTAGTGTCAAGATTGAGGAGATTAATGTAGTGCAGCCTCATACATCCGATGATCTTATCTTGACAACTTCTTCTTTGGATGCTTCACAGCTGATTGATGCTTTGTCACAATATACTCAATGTTGGTTAATAGATTCAGGGACTTCCTTTCATGTGACCCCTCGTAGAGAGTGGTTTCACTCCTATCGTAGTATGACTGAATCTATCCATTTCGATAATGACTTGGCATTGGAGATGGTTGGCATTGGTGATGTCCAACTGCATTTTGGTTCAAGCAACACATTCGCTCTTCATGATATATATCATGCACCGGGTCTCACGAAGAGCCTTATCTCTACTGACACTTTGGATGATGCAGGTTATGTTGTCTCTTTTGGTGATTCCTCATGGAAGATTACCCGTGGAAATCTTGTTATTACACCTGGTGCTAAGTCTAGTATCCTCTATCCTTTACTTGTATCTAGGTCAGTTGACCATGTTTTGGTTGTGATTACAGTTCCACATGTATTTCTTTGGCATTGTCGCCTTGGGTACATGTCTTTGAAAGGAATAAAAATTGTTACCAGTTTACAATATCTCCCGCCCCTAGACTATAAGTGTTTTGAGTCTTGCGATTATTGTTTATATGGCAAGCAGACACGTAATTCGCATAAGAAGACTAGCATGAAGCGCATGGGTGAGCCTTTGGCTCTTGTTCATTCCGATGTATGTGGTCCCATGTCCTATTAGTCACTAGTGGTGCGAAGTACTTTGTCACCTTCATTGATGATTACTCACATGACTTACTCTTGTTGAGAACTAGTAGGGATATAGGTTGAAATGCCTAAGACCTAATAATGGGGGTGAGTATGTCTCGAAAGCTTTTGAGCAGATTCATGATGACCAAGGTATTAAGCATTAGTTGGCCGCCCCTTACACCCCTCCCCAAAATGATATTACCAAACGCATGAACAGGACGATTCAGGAGAGAGTCACAATATGCTTAGCTAGGTAGACTTACCACAACACTTTTGAGCTGAGGCAATTACTACTATGGTACACTTGATTGATTGGTCCCCTTGCATTGCTATTGATTGCCAAGTTGCAAAGAAGTTCTGGATTGGAAAACCTCCATCATATGCTCATTTGCGTGTCTTTGGTTGAGGCATTCTACCATGTTCCCAAAAACAAGCACAATAACCTAGATCCTAAGTCCGTGAAATGCATCTTTATTGGTTATGGGGATGCAGGTGAGAAAGGCTATTGCCTATGGGATCCGCAAGCTCACAAAGTTATCTGCAGCCATGATGTCATTTTTCATGAGAAAAAGACGCATAAGTAGCCTGAGCAAGTGGTTGAGGTATTCAAGTTGATCTTTTAGGAGGCTCTGCTCGCTCCCGTACAGCTAGCTAGACAACATGCACAGCTGATGCTCCAGTGGCCCAGGTCCTGCCTATTGTGTAGGATCAGCCTCCTTTGAGACGCTCTACTAGAGCTCGATATCAGCCTGAGCGCTTTATGCCCTCCATGGATTATGCTATGGTAACAGATGCAAGTGAGTCTCTCTCTTATGATGAGACCGTGCACTGAGATCATAGTCACTCATGGGACACGGCTATGCAATCAGAGTTTGCCTCCTTACAGACTAAACATACATGGAATTTGATTCCTTTGCCTAGTAACAAGAAGGCATTGCCATGCAAGTGGGTATATAAGCTAAAAAGTATCCTTGGACACCCCAAGCCCGCTTATAAGGCGAGATTGGTAGCTAAGGGTTTCAACCAGGAATATGGTGTTGACTTCAACGAAGCCTTTTCTCCTGTGGTCAAAATGATGACCCTACACTTGGTACTAGCATTGGTTGCTCAGTTAGATCTAGACTTTTATCAAATGGATGTAAAGACGGCTTTTTTACATGGGGACTTGCATGATAAGATTTATATGCAGCAATCTAAGGACCTTGAAAAAAAAGGTAGGGAACACCTAGTGTGCAAGTTAAGAAAGAGCCTTTGTGGCCTTAAGCAAGCACCTGGGGAATAGTACCACAAATTTGATGCTTTTATGCATTCACAAGGATATAGCCGTAGTACTATGGATCCGTGTTCATACACGAAGAAGGCTCGTGATGGCAGCCTTATGATTTTGGTACTCTATGTGGACAATATGCTTATTGTTGAGAGAGCTCATGATGAACTAGATACCTTGAAAACTCAGCTCAAGAAAAGATTTGAGGTGAAGAACATGGGACAAGCCTTGCATATTCTTGGGATGCACATCATATGCAATTACTCTAAGGGGCTCCTTTATTTGTCATCACAAAAGGAGTATATCTAGAAAGTCCTTGAGTGGTTTCATATGTAGGATGGTAAGCCTATTGACTGTCCTTTTCTTATGTGAAGGTTAGTCGGGCCAATTGTCCGCAATCTGATGAGTAAAAGGCTGAGATGGCCAAGATCCCTTATGCATCCGCAGTGGGTAGTTTGATGTATGCCATGATAGCCACTTGTCCTAACATAGCATTTGCAATGGGAGTTGTGGCACGCTATATGCTACCAAAGGAAAGGCCGGTCACACATTTGTGATTGTTGGAGTTTCCACTCTCTCTCTCTCTCTCTCTCTCTCTCTCTCTCTCTCTCTCGTTCTTGCTCCTTCAACCATAGCTCTTACTTCCGCTCGCATGCTTCCACTTCGGACTCGCTTCCTTTAAGAAGATACCTGATCATCATAAACCACACACTGAGGGCCATCAAAGAGGACACAAAAGTCCAAAGTAGCAATGGTTGAGATGGAAAGAAGGTTCTTCTTAATGCCTAGTACATAGAGGACATTCTATAATGTCACGGAAGTGCCAGAAATAGTATTTAACTTGCACAGTACCAATGCCTTCAATTGCATAAGAGGCATTGTTTGCACACAACTATGCCCCACTCAGCTATATGATAAATGGATGAGAATAATCCTCAATAAGAAATGATATGCTTAGAAGCACCACTATCGATATACCAAGTAGAAGCCACAAACAAGGTTAGCAATCTCATTGGTGACAATGAGACCTGACTTCTAATTCTTCTCCGATCCAATGCACTTACGACATTTAGTGATGTCATGCCCGGTCTTTCAATAATAATTGCACCTCTTTGGTTTGTTGGATGTACCTTTGGAGGGATTGAAAGAGAAATGACCAATATGGGAAGGTGTCTTGGAGAAATTATTTGATAAAGGAGGTGAATGACTAGCATGGGTATTTGCTGGTTTTTTACCAACATGCTTGTACTCCACTTGATTTTGACCTTTTCTACAATAGTGGGTAGAATAAGGCTTGTTCGATCACCATGGTAGCATTGTGGTTGAGACTGCTTTGATCTTCCTGCAACAAAAGAGACCCATGCCAGTTGAAACTGTAGGTAACTTGGTTGCCCTTAGTTATATTAGCAATACAAACATCTATCATCTCTTGTCTGTGAGTCTCAATCTAAGTTGAAAATAAGAGTACAATGAGATAATGCTAGAGTATATGCATGTCCCATGTCATCTCATTAGTAGAATGAAATAGGCACCCTAATCTAACACTAGTATTTAAGAAACTCTAGTGGAGACTATAGGACCTTGCAATGTATATCTATAGTTATATGTATGAAAGTGGAGATTGTAGCTGACCTAAAGATATGTGCATGATGTCAGCTATAATGCACTCCCAACCGCTTGACTAATGTGCCTAGTGGTGGGTCTCGAGTGTCTCACAATGATAGCTCTAATCTACCTATGACGCGGTCTTCTAGGTCGTGGTCCTATTAGACGAGGTCATTGTGCTTGGAGTGAAATCTGGTAGGGTGGATTTGTTTGTACTTGACTAATAATATCTATAGGGTCTAATCTATGGAAAAAGTCTATCACTACTCTCTATATAGGTCCATCTAAGTGAGCCGGTCTCCTATCTCATAGTAGTGTTATGTGGCACTTCTGGAGCTCCAAGAGAAAGAGACGTAAGTATCTTTGGACCTCGTATTCTATAACATGGCAAAGAAGTCTTTGCTATTTCTAGTGGTGCTCGTGCTGAGTTTCATCTCGTAGTGGCTGGGACAGCTGCATTTACAGATGGGCATCTGCCTATGCAGCTATGACCTTGCATTTTAATAGGTGGACAGCCATCCCAATGACTCGATACCCTTGTCTTTGGTGGTACCTTTAACTTACCACGTGTCTCATTCATGTGCAGCATTGAAGAAATATTCCTTGAGTTCTTAGAATTTGATGGATCCTTCTCTACCTCTACTTCCCAATGGTTAAGAGGACGAAGCCTCATTTCCCTCTCCTTGCACCAAGGTGCATGATTCTATACTCCTAGTTTTATAAATGCTCAAAAGTTGGATAGGCACCAATTATGCACGATGGAAGGTGGAGACCAAGTTCATTCTTGATAACTACAAGATGTTGACTTTTGTCCCCTCCCGCCCCACACTGACCCATGCTGATGAAGATTCACAAGATCAGGCTGATTTATAGGAGATGTTCAATGCTAGAGCCTTGATATTCCACTTGCTCAATTGTACTAACAATGTGTTGGTTCATGTGAAGGAGTTAAACTATGTCATCCCAAGTGTGGACCAAGCTTAAGAACCTCTACAAGGTTCCCATTCTCTCATCTTTTCACATTGGAGATGGGGCTTTTGACAAATGGCTAGCTGCCAATTCTCCAACCATAAGAGATCAAATGGGCAATTTGTGTATGATTCTGAGTCATTGGATGCTCAAAATTCTTCAGGACACAAAGCAACAAGTGTGAATGGCAAGCATGCAACTCATTCACATGCAACCCCTTAGATTCACGATGAATAGAAAGTAGATGCAATGTTTAGGGCACAATTGGCAAGTGTTGTAAACACTTTGCAACAATTAAATTCGATAACCTCAATTTGCCGATTTTATACAAGTTACTTCCAATGTGAAGGGGAAAAGGGCACAATCTTAGTTTGCAGTCACAAGAAGATCATGCACATTCAACTAGTCAAAGGCATGGCATGCACCGCCACCAATGATGGTGTATGCACAAGGACCTCCAATCCATAAGTTTGTTCTTCCACAAGGGCATAATGTACAGCATGCCTCTTATGGGCAGAAAACAAGTCCACCACAATCTACACATCCAAGTTATATTTTAGGCATGGTTCAGTGTTTCGCACTATAGATGCCAATACACCCACCAATGTCGGCATGCAAAATACAGCTGGTTTCCAGCCGCCTCTGCAAGGTTTAAAATCCATCTAGAAACACTCTCCCCAGCCTAGCCAAAAGTTGCATGACCCCTAGCAACTCATGTATTCCTTATGCAACTTCTTTTGAAAAGAACTTGGGAGCTCTCGCCATCAGTAAAGAATATGCCCTTATAGATGTGCTAAAATATCATCTTGTAGTCTGCTTGCTAGATGAGCATATCCAGATGAGGAAGGCCTGTGGTGCCTAGTCTCAAAAAGGTATCCTTGAAGAAGCAGAAACCAATCTCTCCCAATTGTGATGTCTAGTCAAAACTGTCAAATTTGTTGCCAGGAGAGTGAAAATGATTGATTTAGCTCACTATCCTCGCACTACAAGAGTTTTCCTCATGTATGCTGCTGCACAGCAATGATGTATCAATGTGTTTCTTATCTTCACCTTTTCTACCTATTCCATAATTGTGTTCATACACATGATTGCACAAGATAAATTCTCATCGCACAATAGAATTGAAGGTGCACACAACTTAATATATTACTCTAACAAGCCAGCCATGGCCCAAAATCCAGCACGTGCAGAAAACTCGTAGCAACATATTTTTCTAACCTATTACCAGCTCCTGCAAGCAGATTATGAATTTACTATCCTAGCCTATGTACAGCCAGGAAAAACTTAGCCAATACCAGTTATGACAACTCATAAGAGGAGACATATGATAAAAAGAGGAGCTCAGGATATTCAAAAACTTATTTCAAGAGAGTGCAGGCAACTAAACCTCAACATTAGATAGTCAGTCTAGAAATATACATACCAGGATTGGGAAAAATTCTTCTTCGATCACTTGGGCTAGACAAAAAGAGAGCATTTTGAGGATTGAAAATCTCACGGCAAATCAAAGAAAACCATTCTCGAAGAACACCCGGTCCTGTCGCCTCCTCTGCTGAGAACTCCAAAGAAATGCCACCTTGTAAAGCATCTGGATCAGCATATGCTAGCAACTCAAAAGAATCAGGGAGGAGATGAGAGCGTTGCACAAAGATCTCCTGCCTATCATCATGATCATCCTGTGGTTCTGGGAGCATTGCCATCACAAGCTTCTTCTTTGAATCAAAATCCAAAAGAGACCTGTGATCTAACAGCCAAGAATGATCATCTTGCCACCGCGACTGTTTGATCAGTAGATTCAAAGCTGATCGCCGTGATTGGAGCATTGTAAGCAATGCATCCATAGCACCGCTATACAATTTAGCTATGGTGTACAACCCTTTAAGTACGGCTAAATATGGAGCCCAACCGTAAGACTTTTCATCACCTGCTGGTAGCCCAGCAGTTTCAACTCCTAGACAACTATCCAAATCTTGGAGCAGTTCAAGGAAGATCTTTTGTAGCCACAGCTGGGAACCCACTACCGTGTCTAGTCCATCAGCAGAACTGGCAATGTGTGACAATTGCATACAGCCCCTTCCAAAATCAGCATCCTTTGAGGCATCTGTGCATGTGATGCACATGGTGCTCTTGAGGCTGCCACTGGGCATATCTACACATGTTTTGTCATCAGCTTTAGGAGAGACCCAAACCCAATCAGTTGGATCTGCCTCTTTGTACACTCTTATAGCTTTGCAAAGAGGGCTAATGAAAGCGTTGAAGTCCTGTGCTTCCCTAAAACAAGAGGCAAAATGAGCTGATTGCTCCTTGGCCGCCCATCGTAAACTGAAAGATAGACATGTTGAGAGCTCATTCACAAAAGGGGCGAAGTCATGGATTATAGTTTCTGCACTGGGTTCGCTGAAATATGCACTGCCATGACCAGCACCATCTGCATCAAGTAAACTACCAAGAGCACTGCGGCAAACAGGATAGAGTGTGTGAGTAGGTGCACATTTTGACAGCAATTTACAGAAGTCCAGGAGCAATGGTGCTCGATGAGAATAGATGTGCGATGGTAAGCAATCCTCGTTTGATGAAAGAAACAACCTAATTGAATCTTCAGCACACTCTCGATTTGATTTGATGTCAGATAGTAGCAATAACACTAATGCTGATGTGGCCCCAGAAAGTTGGAACACCTGCAGATGCTCTGACAATGGGGCAGATTTTAAAGCCATCTTCAGAAAATCTTTTACACCACATTTGATGCTGTCTTGAGCCTGCATCAACTTGAGCCCAAGGGGGTCTTCTTGGTTTCTCATGATGCATGTCTGTCTTATTGTAGCAACCAAATTATTAACAAGCTGCCACGAACGAGGAAGAGCTGTGCTACGCATTCGTGCAACCAAAAACAATGTTGCATCATTAACAACTCTATATTCTGCAAGTGTCTGGTCATGCTGCAGCTGCCTTCCACGATAGATAAGGCGTTGCTCAGACATTGGTAAACCTGTTCGAAGAAATATTTGCCGATGCACGTGCTCAATCACATCAAATGCATTGGCTTGAAGAACAATAGTGCGACCATCAATATAAGTCCTGACAAAAAACTGAAGCCTATTGTTGTGGAACCTATCAGCAGCTAAATTATAACAACTTGCATGAGCCATAAAGTCAATTTCAGAGCTTGAACCACTAGATGAGCCTGGACAATGTCTATTGATTTGAGGAAATGCCTCCTCAAGTTCAATCTGATAATCAGCACCTTTGGAACTGGCACCCAGCCTAGAACATGATGACTTTTCTTGCACCTTTAACTTTATAGTTTCGGCACTACAATCCTCAAGCTCCCTAACCCCTTCCATGGTGCCAATCTCCGGCTCCATTTTCTCTGTGCCACCTGTTTCATAAATCACATAGTTCCTCTCTTGAGATTCTTCAGAAGTCCTTGAATCAGGAGGTGGCAAGCACGCTGCTTGTTCCTCAACAAACTTCACTTCGAGCAGTGCACAAGCATCCCTCTGTACATCTTCTTCAGTCAAGCCCATAACAGCATCCTCAAACATAAGGGTTCCTGCACATACTTCATCCAACAAGGCATCTGACTCATCCGCTGCATTGCCGTTCTCATCTCTGGACTCGCTTTCTACATCCAAAGACTGAGCCTCTACAGGGTTGTAGAAATCAGCACGTGCCCTCTCAGGCAAAACCCCATCTTGCAGATCATCTCTGCCCTGTCGACAAGGTCGTACACGCACTGTAGTGACTCTATGGAAATCTGTGGCAGCTCCAGCATCCAACTCATCCAACTTCCTCTTCATGGGGCCAATCCTAGTAGCAGCCTGACTGGCCCGTGCATTTGCTTGTGATTGCCGTTCCATAGCCTCAACAAACAGGACTTGATCACCGCATTGAGCATCCATGTCAGAGCGGATGCTCAGACAGGAGGTGTGCCAGACGTGGCCAAGAAGCCTCCGGAATGTGTGCACGAGCCCTGAAAGTACCATCTATCACGGCCATATACCTTGTACCAATCAAATAATCAAAGCCAAAGTCCGATCATCGGCCTTCAAGAGTTGCCAAACCTGTATCACATGAAGTCAATCTTGAGATACATGTGTCTATGACAGCCAGATACCTTCTACCAATAAATTAATCAGAGCAAACACCCGCTACCAATGAAAAGCAAAAGTCCGATCATCGGCCTCCGAGAGCTGCCAGACCTGTATTACATGAAGCCAATGTTGAGATGAGAGGCATGTGTCTATGACAGCCATGAACCTTCTACAAATGACAAAATCAAGGCAAAAATCCGATCATCGACCTCCAAGAGCTGCCAGACCTATATTGCATGAAGCCAAATCTTGAGAAGAACGAGTGTCCGAGTCGCTCCAACCGATGAGAGGCCGGAAATGCCTGCGAGGCGATGGAGAAAAGCAGAGCAAACTGGGGTTGAACGCAGGAACGCAGGAACGCAGGCAGGGAAATGGGGACGGGGGACGCGAGAGAGAGAGAGAGAGAGAGAGAGAGAGAGAGACGCATGGGAGAAAAGAACTAAAGCAAGAATGCAAAGCCGGGACCAAGGGCAGCCAGCCAACAGATTCGCATGCCACGCGTCAACATCCTAACAGGTTATGCTGCACACCTCAGCTGCGGTCTCCTGTGCTCCTTGTCCACGTCACCCACTGGTTGGGCCGTCTATGACACTTTTAATAATATAGCTTAGCTTTAAGGCACTCCCTTATGAAATCAAATTTACTTCCTTCTCAAATTTACTTAATAATATAGCTTAGCTTTAAGGCACTCCCTTATGAAATCAAATTTACTTCCTTCTCAAATCACATGAAATCGATAGAGTCTCACTTTTCTTTAAACATGAGGACACGTTTTAATAGAAGTGGTAAAATATTTACAACTCCCTTGAAGGACCTTAGCAAAACCCTTGCTAGCGACCTTATAGATCCACCAACAACCTTCCAAGGGACCTAAACAAAACTTTAACCTCCTTCAAGCACTTCTCACAAGCATTGTGCATGTCATCATGATGGAATCTAGGGGCCCCTTCTCTTCCTTCGTTTTTAATCTACCACAATTTAATAACCACTATCATTAACACAACCCAAATTTTCCAAGCATCTTTTAGGCATGCCTCCTTGAATTGCCTAAAAAGTGCAAGTTTACATTTGATAACAAAATGGAAGCCCGCTTGAAACATTCGAACTTCCTCCATATGCTTCAAAGATATGATGACTCCTACTTCTATGCCCTTTAACTTGCAAAGTGGGTAACAATTACGTAACTTAGCAATTTTGTCTTTTATAAGGAGTTTCTAAAATAACAAACTCCACAAAAGCACATCAAGCCTATTGGTTAAGGTTGTCTTTCAGAGCCTCCTGCTTCTATGCCCCTTAACCTACAAAAAGGCATCGGGGAAAAGCTTGTCCCATGTATTTAGCTTTAGCCCCCACAAATAAAGTGCTCACTTGGAGAAAACTCACTCTTTTCCTTATCCAAGATAGCTTGCACTTCCCTTGTATTTCATAGAGGCCAACATGCTAGGTCAATAAACAAACTGAGAGATGGGCCACTCGCTCTTTTTTTCCCCTTCTTCTAGCAATTCAAGCTCCCTTGTCATAATATGGAACTCTTTGTGTATCTCCTCTCAATGTTTCCAAACCATTTTTCTCATGTCGCATAGGTCAATCCACTACTTACCTCCTTTGCCCTCTACCTTAGCAATGATTTTCGGCATAGTTGTTGCGATTCATTTTCATAGGTTACATGTTGGACCTAGACAATTACTATAGAGAGGCATCACCTTGGCTATATCCACACTACCTCACACCAGCAAGGTACCATAGTTTGGATTGTGTCTAAGTGTTGGATAGTAAGCTTAATCTTAATGTTGAATAGCTTGCCCGCCCAATTTAGCTAAGCTCATAGATTTTATCCCATCCATGCTCGATTTTGAAACTCCTTAACAACTTATTACTAAGGTTACTTAAGGTCAAGCCTTTGCAAAACCAATAACCCAAGACCACCCTTTGACTTGCATACAATAATTGTTTCCCTGTTGATTGTAGCCCATTGTGTTATAAAATCCGAGATACACGCTCGACTTTCTTATATACTTAAAATATATATGGCGAATATTATATTGGCACAAAGGGAGAGTAGATGAGAGAAAAGAAAGATGTAGAGAGAGAGATAGAAAATTTGGCAACACACTAGGGACTGGAAGATGGGCCAGTCCCCCCCTTGTGGAGTTATATTATTGACAAGGAGCAAGCTCCTCCGTTACACATAAGCCAATTCTTAATTATAGAACTTGGAAACAAGGTCATGGTTCCTTGCATGGTATACAACCGGCTAACACTTGCACAACTTGGAAGTTGGCACCTTTTGATCCTTCTTGAGTCTCCTTCTCTCCTACACAATATGTGTAGGGCTCTCCTCTTGGCGCTTGATTTCAGCAAAGCTTCCGCAGCACTTGCACCTTCTCTTCTCCTCTTGGAACTTGATTTCAGCAAAGCTTCCACAGCACTTGCACCTTCTCTTCTCCTCTTGGAACTTATTTCAGCAGGGCTTCCGTAGCACTTGCACCTTCTCTTCTCCTCTTGGATACATGCAAAGTGATGCTTCCTTCACCCCTCTGTTACACCCAAAGAGAGCCTCCTCTTTTATAAGCTTTCAAGAGCTTCTCTTCTTGGAGAGAGAGTTGAGTTGTTCTTCATGCAAGATATGGTTGTTCCACTCTGTAGCACTAATTTCGAGATATCTCTTTGTGTGTTGTTTGGATAAAAAAACGTCCAATATGAAAGTTGTAGATCTCGTTGTTTCCAATAACCCGGGCGGCCCGTTTTTAGAGATCGTTTTTCTATTGCGAGATATTGTAAAAATGGATTTTCCAAAAAACAGCTTTTTAAACTATACTCTTAACTTGTGGTCCATGCAACCACCTTGAGTCATTTATACTACATTATTATTTGAGCTACAGGTTCGGGAAAGTGTCGAAGAACCACCACAGTGCTCCCGAACCTAACTCCCAAACCAAACCAAAGTGACCATTTATGTCACATGATTGGGGGCAAAAGAAAAGGTAAGTGACCATTTATGTCACATGATTGGGGGTAGAAGGAAACGTGGTCTCCTTCCACCACCTTCTCTTCTCTTCTCCTCTCACTCTCACTCTCACTCTCACGGGACAGGAGGAGGCAAGCCAGTAGGCAGCAGGAGCAAGCAGCAAGCAACAGGTCAATCCTCTCTTTCTCTCTCTCTCTCTGTGGCCATTTTTGTGTTCTCTCTCTCTCTCCACTATTGGTCAATCCTCTCCACTGCCCATCATATCTCTCTCTCTCTCTCCACTGCTGGTTAGTAGAAGTATTACTTCTCTCTCTCTCTCTCTCTCTCTCTCTCTCTCTCTCTCTCTCTCTCTCTCTCTCTCTCTTTTTGCCAGTCCAGCTGCCCTTTCTAGCAAGAGGCCCATTCTGTGGTACTGCTGTAGTGTTGTGCGGGAGGGCCATTCTGTGGTACTGCCATTCTCTCTCTCTCTCTCTCTCTCTCTCTCTCTCTCTCACGGCCAGTCGTCAGAGAGAGAACGCGCGTTCTCTTTGACGACTGGACGTGAGAGAGAGAGAGAGAAGTTGCCTTCCACCCGCCCGTTCGACTTTTGCACCGTCAGAGCCATCGAGAGAGAGAGAGAGAGAGAGAGAGAGAGAGAGAACGCGCGTTTGACTTCTGCACCCTTGCTCTCTGTCGAAGAGAGAGGGAGTCCAATGGCTCTGTCGCCTCACTCCCCCATTTTCTGCAGAGAGAGAGAGAGAGAGAGAGACCTCTGCTCCCCCATCGTGATGCACCTCTGGCCGTCCCATCAGCCATTGTCTCTCTCTCTCTCTCTCACGACCAGTTCGACTTCTGCAGCCCGTTCTTTTTCTCGTGACGCCTGCCGATATCCCTTCTTTTGCTTTCATTATTAGCATCCTCCCACCATTGCATCTTGTAGTTGCTTCGATCCAGTACTTTACCCTTAGTGATGAGTACACTCATGGCTTTTCCTATTGAGGAAAAATGTGAAATCTACCTTTAGAGTTCAGACAACGAAATATTTCCGTTTGAGCGATGTCTTGGGGCATCTCTCAATCATAAGAAATATTCAAGCTTAACTCTGAGGAGCAGAAGAATGAGAGTTAGTTTATTTAGTTATTTAGTTAAATATAATAAGTTAGTTAGTTAAATATAATAAGTTAGTTAGTTAAATAGGTTGTTAGTTAGTTTGGTTAGATTTGTGGTTAGTTAGTTTAGTTAGTTTTGGTTGTTTATTTAGTTAGTTATTTAGTTTACTTAGTTGTTTTGTTTAGTTTATTTAGTTAGTTAGTTAGTTAAATATAGTAAGTTAGCTAGTTTGGTTAGATTTGTGGTTAGTTAGTTTATTTAGTTAGTTATTTAGTTTAGTTACGTTATTTAGTTATTTAGTTAGTTATTTAGTTTAGTTGGTTTATTTAGTTAGTTATTTAGTTTATTTAGTTGTTTTATTTAGTTATTTAGTTAATAGTTTAGGGTTAGTTTGTTTTTTTGTTTTAGTTTATATATGTTTGTTTGTTTTAGTTTTAGTTTAGAGAGAGAGAGAGAGAGAGAGAGAGAGAGAGAGGTATTTTGGTTTATTTTGTGCAGTTTGTTTGTGAGGATTGGTATTTCAGGTCGATGGTCTCTCTCTCTCTCTCTCTCTCTCTCTCTCTCTCTCTCTCTCTCTCTCTCTCTCTCTTAGGTTGTAAATGTGTTTTGATGTATTTATTGGTTTAAATAGTAAGTTAGTTAGTTAAATAGGTTGTTAGTTAGTTTGGTTAGATTTGTGGTTAGTTAGTTTAGTTAGTTTTGGTTGTTTACTTAGTTTAGTTAGTTTATTTAGTTAGTTATTTAGTTTATTTAGTTGTTTTATTTAGTTATTTAGTTTAGTTTAGTTATTTAGTTAGTAGGCTTTACCTTAGATTAGTTGCTTAGTTACTTCAGATTGTGTGTTAGTGTAGGGTTAGTTTGTTTGTTTTTTTTAGTTTATATGGTTTAAATAGTAAGTTAGTTAGTTAGATATAGTTTAGGGTTAGTTTGTTTTATTTAGTTATTTAGTTAGTTATTTAGTTTAGTTAGTTTGTTTAGTTAGTTTAGTTTAGGATTAGTTTATTTAGTTAGTTTAGTTAGTTAAATATAGTAAGTTAGTTAGTTAAATAGGTTGATGGTTAGTTTGGTTAGATTTGTGGTTAGTTAGTTTAGTTAGTTTTGGTTGTTTATTTAGTTAAGTTAGTTTATTTAGTTAGTTATTTAGTTTATTTAGTTGTTTTTTTAAGTTATTTAGTTTAGTTAGTTGATTAGATAAGTTAGTTTGAATTATTTTTGTGTGTTACATATGGATTTAGTTATTTAGTTAGTAGTTACTTTAGATTGTGTGTCAGTTACTTTATATATAGTTTAGGGTTGGTTTGTTTTTTTGTTTTAGTTTATATATGTGTTATGGGTTAGTTAGTTACTTTAGATTGTGTGTTATGAGAGAGAGAGAGAGAGAGAGAGAGAGAGAGAGAGAGAGAGAGAGAGAGAGAGAGAGATTGGTTTGCTTAGTATGGTTTAATTTATTGGTATTTTGGTTTATTTGGTGCAGTTTGTTTGTGAGGATTGGTTGTCTAGCCAGTATTCAGGTCGGTGATCTCTCTCATTCTCTCTCTCAGGTTTTAAATTTGTTTTGATGTATTTATGTATTTATTGGTTTAAATAGTAAGTTAGTTAGTTAAATAGGTTGTTAGTTTTGTTGGTTTACTGTGGTTAGTCTAGTTTGGTTAGTTAGTTAACTTTAGTTTAGTTAGTTAGTTTTGTTTATGGTCGTGTTTATTTATTTTTGTGAGAGAGAGAGAGAGAGAGAGAGAGAGAGAGAGAGAGAGAGAGAGAGAGAGATTAGTTTAGTTAGTTTGTGGTTAGTTAGTTTAGTTAGTTTTGGTTGTTTTTAGTTTAGTAGTTTATTTAGTTAGTTATTTAGTTTATTTAGTTATTTAGTTAGTTAATTTGGTTATTTAGTTTAGTTAGTTTATTAAGTTAAATAGTAAGTTAGTAGTTACTTTAGATTGTGTGTTAGTTACTTTAGATATAGTTTAGGGTTAGTTTGGTTAGATACGTTAGCTTATTAGATTAGTTAGTTTAAATTATTTTTGTTTATTATCTATCGAATAGTTTAGTTAGATTGATTGGTTATTTGTGTTAGTTACTTTAGATATAGTTTAGGGTTAGTTTGTTTTAGTTCGGTGATCTCTCTCTCTCTCTCTCTCTCTCTCTCTCTCTCTCTCTCTCTCTCTCTCTCTCTCTCTCTCTCTCAGGTTGTAAATTTGTTTTGATGTATTTATTGGTTTAAATAGTAAGTTAGTTAAATATAGTAAGTGAGTTAAATAGGTTGTTTGTTTTTTGTAAGTTAGTAGACAAATTGATGATTGATTAGTAAGTTAGTAGGTTTTACCTTAGATTAGTTGCTTACCTTACTTGGTTTAGTTAGTTTAGTTGGTAGGCTACTTTAGTTTAGAGGTTGGTTAGTTAGTGCATTGGTTGGTTGGTTAGGTGTATAGAGAGGGAGAGGGAGAAGCAGAGAGAGAGGGTTAGTTGAACTTTGGTATTATTAGACATGGGAGTTTTTGCTGTTTTTAAATTTTAAGAATATTTTATATATCCCTCGAGGCTAACGCGTGCTTTTTGTCCAGTATGGAGGCTTCTACAACAAGCAAGAATATGTCTGTAGAAGATATTATACAGTGCACTTCTAACGTGCAAATGAATTCATGCAAAATAAAGGAGGCCACAAGGAAAAAGGCCGTTCGTCGTGCACTTAAGCATGTTGCAGGGCATGATAGTTCCGTTGGTTCCTTAAGGTTTATTCATCGCTTGGATGGGATTGAAAAGCAAGTGAAGACACTATTTCGGCATCAAAAAGCTTCGATTTCAATTTCTGAGAACATTGGTGACCGTGTACAGAGGATTGAGAGAATCTTGGAAGAGAAATATGAAGGGCACCTTGCTGATGTAGTAATGATACATGGCGAGTTAGAAGAGATTAAGGGTTATATAGGTGACATTTATGAACATATCCAGAAAAATTGGTGGCCGCGTGCTGGATCTTCGAACGATCAAGAAGAGAAGTTGAAAGATATTCTTGATAGTGCAGGTCGTATAGAGGATGGAGTATGTGAGCTGATTGCACACAAGAACGAGAGCTTAATTGCACCGGAGAACATTGCTCTTGATGTGCAACTTACTTCTTTGAAAGTTTATCTGAATAGATTTTCAGCTATGTTAATGCAGATGAATCACCGTGTAGGCTCATCTTTTGGCACTGGAGATCATTGTCCTTGATATGCACTAGAGGATGTTGCATCTTTGAATAGTGGTTCACAATAGGTTTTTGGCAATGTTAACCAGTGCTTCTTTGTCGTGGTTTGCTTGGTATATATAATTCCTGCAAGACTTCTTAAATGAATTGTTTGATGAAAATCTTCATTTTGAAATACATCGTATGTGTCTTGCAAATTATAAAACTACTTTTAAACCATTTTAATAGTCCCTCTTTCTCTCTGTTTCTCTATGTTTCTCTCTTGATTACTAAGCAATTTTGATAATGTACTTTTGTAACTTAGATTGGATTAGATACATAGAATGATTGCAGCTTTGATATGTTGGGACGTTTTGTATAGTTTGCCTCCCTCCCTCCTCTCTCTCTCTCTCTCTCTCTCTCTCTCTCTCTCTCTCTCTCTCATACTTAGGTGGCTTATGTGTTCTTTCATGCATTAAGGGTTTGTGGTTGCGAATGTGAGTTGGTAAGTTATTGTGTGTCCTATGGGATTGACACCAATAAGTATTTCAAGATTGGGGACACCTTTCTATATAGGAGATGTTCTTTTCTCTCAAGATTGTGCTGATGTACGTGAATGAAGATCGACATGGCATGGCCTTTAGGCAATGCGTGGTTGGTACTTGGTGAGCGCCATGTGTGCATGATAGCACTCATGTATAGCGTATATATATATTCTTTCATGCATTTAGGGTTTGTGGTTGCGAATGTGAGTTGGTAAGTTATTGCGTGTCCTATGGGATTGACACCAATAAGTATTTTGAGACTAGGGACACCTTTCTATATAGGAGATGTTCTTTTCTCTCAAGATTGTGCAGATGTACATGAATGAAGATTCATTGGCTACAGCCTTTAGGCAATGCGTGGTTGGAACTTGGTGAGTGCCATGTGTGCATGATAGTGCTCATGTGTAGCGTACATATATTCTTTTGTGCATTTAGGGTTTGTGGTTGCGAATGTGAGTTGGTAAGTTATTGTGTGTCCTATGGGATTGACACCAATAAGTATTTCGAGACTGGGGACATCTTCCTGTATAGGACATGTTCTTTTCTCTCAAGATTGTGCAGATGTACATGAATGAAGATTCATTGGCTACAGCCTTTAGGCAATGCATGGTTGGAACTTGGTGAGTGCCATATGTGCATGATAGTACTCATGTGTAGCGTATATATATTCTTTTGTGCATTTAGGGTTTGTGGTTGCGAATGTGAGTTGGTAAGTTATTGTGTGTCCTATGGGATTGGCACCAATAAGTATTTCGAGACTGGGGATACCTTCATGTATAGGACATGTTCTTTTCTCTCAAGAAGATTGTGCAGATGTACATGAATGAAGATCCATTTGCAGGGCCTTTAGGCAATGCGTGGCTGGTACTTGGTGAGTGCCATGTGTGCATGATAACACTTCTGCATAGTGTACATATATTGTTTCGTGCATTTAGGTTTTGTGGTTGTGAATGTGTCTATCACTTATATCTTGACGTTTGGTGTGCAAATAGCTTTGAGATTTATTTGTTGTGCAACTCTTATGTGCTCTTTAAAGTTTGGTATAGCCATGGAACAAAGCGAAGCCATAGGAGATATTCCTGACGTAGTGCTTTCGACTCCATTGAATGTAGTGGATTCAGTTGAATTAAACAAAATGGCAACGACATCATCTCTTCGACGCTTGCCAGCTTGGAGCTATTCGCATGGGTATGGAAGATAGTTTTGTTAATTGTGATTGCATCAAAGTGCTACTACTTATATTTTTGGAGATGATTGTTTATATGTTTCATTGCAGCCAACGTCTGGGCTCTAATAGAATGAATGTGCGAAAAATGATAGAGATGGCAAGGGGACAAGAGATGCATGTTGCTAAATGTACAAGAGCTACAAAGATTCGAAGAAACACAAGGGCTACTTCGGGTGCTTCGGACTTTAAAAAACTTGAGGCCAAGATGAATGAGTTGATGGAAATGCATACGAGTTTATGTACGCGTGTTGATAGTGCGCTTGCCATGTACTCAATGGAGTTACATGAACAGGCTAAAGGTCTGTATGGTGTTGTGTGCGAGACAAAGCACACATAGGGTATTCTACAGCAACAAGTGTCGACTGATCTGGGTGGTGAAGTAAGGGCACCTTCAGCAATTATTTCTGAGACAAGCAAATTAATGAATCTGCTGGTAAATGATATGTGGGCTTTGGTTTGGGGGCTTGGAGATGACCACGAACCTGTGATCTGCCAGAGGGGTTGTTGGTTGCCGTTCTTGCAGTTTCAAATGAATGTTAGTAGGTTTAATGCTTTGTTGCAACAATTGAGTCGTTAGATGAACGGTCGCATCTAAGGAGACTATGTGTATGTGCTGCGGAAGGATCTCTTTGTATAATGCAATAATTGCTTAGGTTGGAACTTATAGGTTCAGATTGTCTTCCGTATTTTAAAGTGCGTGGGCTAGCACTTTTTATGATAATATTTGCTTCTTTTTTGTAAAGCCTACGTGGAAAGTGCTAAGATGTGTAACGGTTTTGATATAACAAAGCGTATTTGAGTAAAATGTATTGAGTGTGTATGATGTGATGTCTCTTTCTTGATATTTACATGGAGCAGATTTGATAGTCCAATAATGGTTGGTATATTTAGATTTGATCTATTGTGTACATCGAATGTACGCAATACATTTAGTTTATAAATCAAAGCATGCCTTTGATAAAGTGTATTGATAGTCGTTTTTGCGGTTGCATGTTTACTTTCTTTTGTTAATTAATTGAAATGGATTAATTGTGCATGTGTTTATTACCAATGTTGCTTCTATCTTAGCAACCAGGCTCTCTCTCTCTCTCTCTCTCTCTCTCTCTCTCTCTCTCTCTCTCTCTCTCTCTCTCTCTCTCTCTCTCTCTCTCTCTCTCTCTCTCTCTCAGGCAGCCACATCGTCTTTGTAGACAGATACATTGATTGGGTTGTAGTGGTTTTGTGTCTTGATATTTAATCTTAATATTTAGATATTTAAATATTAAATGTGTCTATACGTTGATAATAGGTTTTGTGGCCAAGTGATCAATATGGGGTGTTCACATCGAGCAACTGGAAGAGACTATGTGTTGCATGTTCGTAGGAAGATGCTTGCTTCCACAAGGTATGAGCGACGACAGGTTGCTAGACTCAAGGCTCGGAAAGGGATTTTAGATCGTGGTAGATCCATTCAAAGAGACATTGAAAACTTGACGTTCCATGAGGAGATTCTAAGTGGTCATCGTGAACTAGGCCAACCACAGTTTGGTATAGATGTGGCTAATGTTTTGCCATCACCGGATAGAACCATTAGGGGATTTCAAGCCCTGCGACAGCTTGGTGTGGATTTGACGAACGCTTTGCCATCAGTGGGTGGTTGCAATGGTCTTAAGCATGTGACTTTCGAGTCACATGTTAATAATGTTTCAATGTCTAAGTGCCAACATGGGGGAAATCTTAGTGGAGTGGTTTGTGAGAGTGTGTCTCACCGTGTTGAATTTGTAAATGGGGATAATGAGCCAGTTGAACAGCATGTTGGTTTAGATTTTGGAAATCACCACAATGTGGAAAATTCCATGGCTAATGAGTCACGTGTTCATAATATTGTTGTTTTTGATCCCCAAAGTGGTGGATTGTGCTCCATTTTAAATGCTTTGCCTGCAACGGATGTTCACCCAGTAATGTCAATGCTACTATTTCAAGAGCCGGATGTGCATTCCATGGGGAGTCTTTATGTGATGTGTGAAAGGTGTTCAGCTAAGTTGTGGAGATGAGAGACTTGGGTTCAAGGGTCAATTTTGTTTGGAAGACACTATTGTCGAAATGGAAAAGTAATGTTGCCACCATTGCAACATCCACCACATCCATTGCATGATTTGTTGCATGGTATGCACCCTCAGAGTAGGATATTTAAAAACAATATACGAGCATACAACAGTGCTCTTGCATTTGTATCACTGGGAGCTAATGTTGACGAGCTACCTGTTATTGGGAATGGTAACACCTTTAGAGTACATGGCTCTATTTATCACCGTATAGGTACTTTGCTTCCTGACGTGTAGCGTCAAGAAAGGCCAAGATTTGCACAACTGTATGTTTATGATACCGAGCATGAGTTGCTTAATAGGCTAGGGGTTATGCATGATTTATTACCAAACTTGCTAGGGGAGCTTCAATGTATGATGCATCCACACAACATATATGCACGTGCTTTTAGGTCAGTGGGTTTGCAATTGCAAAATAATCCCGTGCAGGAACTAAGAATGAGTATTTTTGGTATTCAAAGAACCAGTAAACAATACTCTGCTCCTGGAACAATTGAGGTTGCAGCTATCATGCTAGGGCAGGGTGATGAGGGTACTCTTGATCGTCGGGATATTCATGTTTACACTCGGGGTGGTCGATGTGTTGCTATTTCAAACTTGCATAGGGCATATATGCCAATGCTATATGTCCTCCTTTTTTCTATGGGGGATGATGGTTGGCATGTAAAGGTTCCCTACAGTAATGTTAGTGTTCATGTTAACATATATGAATTGTCCAATAAAAATTGTGTTACCCAGATGCAGTTTTATGCATTTTGTCTTCAAGTGCGCGAAGATACTGAGGTGTGCATATTGCGTGCTGGTCGACTATTGCAGCAATTTATTGTTGATGCTTATTGTAGTATAGAGCAGTGTAGGTTAACTTGGTATCGCCAGAATCAATCGGTGTTACAATCAGAGGCCTACAAAGGCTTGGCAGACATGGTAGGGGCAAACGATAATGGGACAATGCTGATTGTTGGTGCCTCTGTTGGCAAGAGGATAGTTTTACTGTCGTCATTCACAGGTGGACCAAGGCACGTGTATCAATTATATCAGGATGCCATGGCTATAGTGCGATGTAAGGGAAAACCTGACCTTTTTATAACAATGACATGCAATCCAAAGTGGTTGGAGATAACTAATGCTTTATTGCCTGGGCAAAGTGCTTATGACCGTCCGGATTTGACTGCTCGTGTGTTTCATAAAAAGCATGCTGATTTAATGTATACATTGTTGCGGAAGGATCTCTTTGGAAAGGTTGCAGGCTATGTTACAGTGATTGAATTCCAAAAGAGGGGGACTACCACATTCTCATACTTTGCTAATTTTAGAGCCGTCTTTCAAACCTTCTGAAGCATGTCACTACGATAGACTGGTTTGTGCTGAGTTATCCAATAGAGTTAAGTTTCAAGCCTTATTTGAGACAATTTCAAAGTGTAACATTCATGGGCCTTGCGGAGGATTGAACCCCAAGAGTCCCTATATGGACAAGGGTAGATGTACTAAAGATTACTCGCGAAAATTAGTATGCATGACTGTTAGAAATCAAGCTCACCGTCAGTGTGTCTTCATCTATGACCGACATCTATGACAGCTAGTGTGTACAGCTGTCTACATGTGACTACATTAAATAAGTCGGGTTAGTAGTCAGTCAGTGACCTGACTAGAGTTAGTCAGTCTAGTCTACATTTATACTAGGTCACTTTATCTTGTAGTGTGTGTGTGCTTTTCAGTTTAGTGTGTGGAAATGAAGGAATGAGCTTGAGAGCCTGAAGGCTCATGGATATGGAGTCTTTCCCTTTCTCTCTCTCTACTCTTTGAACATGGTATCAGAGCTTTATCCATGAGGCTGTGGGAGAATGGGCATGACAACTTGCAGTGCAAAGGAGATGGAAGTAAGGAATGAGGAAGAAGCTGGACACTTGCAAATGAAGCCATAGTCAAAGGAAGGAATTAGCGTGGACTGCCTTCTGAAAATCGTGGACTGCCTCCTGAAAATCGGCAACCTGTGTTTGAAAATCTGCGCCTGCTGATCTGAGTGGACAACAACCTATGCCTGAAAATCTGCGCCCCCTGGTCTGAAAATCTACGCCTGTTGATCTGAGTGGACAGCAACCTGTCAATCTTCAGTGGGGCACCTGGACAAGGTTCATAGAGCATGTATGCTCACTATTGAAGGTATTTGAAGTGTGCAAGGAGTAAATGCTTGTGTGGGAGCTCTGTTATGAGCTGGAGTGACAGACACAGACCTCTAATCATTTCTGAACTGCTGTAAACATGAATGGACAGCATGCATTCAGTCATTACTGACACACAGGAGCCTTGTACTACACTCAGAAGGCATCTTTGGAGCACAAGAATGTGTCAAAGCATGTATACATTGGATCAAATGTCTTGGAGCTGAGATCTCTTGCTCAGAATACTCAGATCTAAAAAACAATGACAGGCTGAAAACTGTCATACACAGTCAATGACAGAATACAGATCTGAAAATCAATGACATGCTGAAAACTGTCATACATAGTCAATGACAGAATACTCAGATCTGAAAATCAATGACAGGCTGAAAACTGTCATACACAATCAATGACAGAATCTCAGATCTGAAAATCAATGACAGGCTGAAAACTGTCATACACAGTCAATGACAAGTACTGTGCATTACTGAAGCAATATAGGTCATCTTGGGGGTTCCATAATCTATATGAACTGGCCTATACATGCTGAATGCATGGAGAATTGAAGCAAGCAATGAGCATCATTGAAAACTGAATTTTGAAGCTGAAATAAATGCAGTTACACTGTCCTGGTTAATTACAAACAGCTCATGAGGTTTATGCCATTGGTTAATGAAGACAGGTTGTCTATGCCTACTCAGATGCTCATGTATTGAACTTGCCACTACAAAGTAAATGTATGACATGGTCAAAAGACATTTTGGAGCTGCTTGGAGCTTGGTATGCTGAATTCTGGTTGACTGCAACCTGAAACTAAATTTGTTGACACACTCAGTTTTGGACTTGAAATTGCTGCTGGTTACTCACAGTTTACAGTTTTCAGACTGCATGTATGTACCCTGGCAGTGAGGTTACATAAGCTTAAGCTGAAGCAAACACATAGCTTATGTATTGACAGTTATATCTACAGTTGAGACCACTTGTTTGAGGGTTGTTTTGGGGTGTCAATGGGCTGAAATACCCTGGTTTTTTTCTGCAATTTAGTGCAGAAAACTGTCATAAACTGTTACGGACTGAACTTAGTCAGTCATACTTATTGGACTGCAGGGAGTCAGGCACTTGATAGACAGTCTATTGCATCATGGCTAATGCACATGGGACTGACAATATCACTCAGATAGTTGGAGAGAAGTTGGATAATAAGAACTTTACATTATGGAAATTCAGAATGAAAAACTTTCTGGTTGGCAGAGGTTATTGGGATTTATGTACAGGAGATGAAGTTGCTCCTGAGTTGCCTGCACACAATCCAACAAATGAACAGAAAAGAGCCTACAGGCTATGGAATGAAAGAGCATGCAAGGTGCTGCATTGGTTTTCCTTATGTATATCTGATGCTATGGTAATTCAAATCACTGGATGTGAGACTCCGAAGGATGCTTGGGACATACTGATGAAAAATTATGGAACCGTGACACATGCAAGAAAGATCAAACATGTCTAGGAATGGCAAGAGCATCCAGACGTATACCACGGAGATTAAGACCATAGCTGATCAACTTGCTACTATTGGCTCAAGTGTATCAGAAGATGATATGATTGCTGTTACTTTGAATGGCTTAGGCAAAGAGTATAAAGCTTTTGACACTTCCATTTCTGTCAGAGAAGAGCCCCCTAGCTGGGAAGAGCTAGTTGCTTTGTTGCTGCATGAGGAAGTTAAACTTGGTTTGAATACAGGTTCTAGTGCATCTCAGAGTAGAGACACTGTGTTGTACTCTAGCCAGCGTGGTAGAGGATCTAGAGGTCGTGGTTCATTTCGAGGTCGTGGTGACACTCGTAATATTTATGGACAGCAGCAGCAACAGAGTAATTGGCATGGTGCAAATACACAAGGCCAGCGTGGATCTGGTGGGTTTAGAGGCAAGGGGAGATGACCCCGAGGTAGAGGTGGTGGTTCTGGTTCATGGCAGTCGTCTGATCAGTCCAACAGGGACAAGGACTGCCATTATTGTGGCCGGTATGGGCATATTGCAAAGGATTGTTACAAGAAGCAAGGAGATATGAAGGCAAAGGGCAGACAGCATGGGCACTATGCATCTTCTAGTGGTGCTCATGATGAGTCAGTTGATAGACTCTTTGCCATGCAGCATGTATCTAAAAATGCATCGAGATATGATAGAGATGACAGATGGTACATTGACTCTGGAGCGTCAAACCACATGACCCCGCATGGAGAGTGGTTTGATGAGATGGTTGTAGGTACACATGGTCATGTATATACTGGGGATGATACCCAACATGACATAAAGCATAAAGGGATTGTTCCATTGATGATGCCTGATGGCAAGAAGAAAGGCTTGCATGATGTCTTACATGTACCGACCATAACAAAGAATTTGTTGTCTGTGGGTCAAATGGCAGAACAGAATCTGCAAGTGTGGTTTAACAAGGATGGATGTTTCATTGAGGAGTATGGAAATGGCTACAAGCTAATTGCCAAGGGCAGAAGGGATGGCAGGATGTTTACTTTGGAAGCGACCATTCCTGAACTTAAAGCAGCTATGTTTGCTCATGATGAGAGTGCCATCAGAGATGTAGAGATCTGGCACAAGAGAATCAGACATGTCAATGCACAAAAGCTGAAATCTATGCAGCAGAAAGAAGTAGTACTTGGATTACCTAAATTCAAGTATAATGATTTTGGTCATGTATGCCCTGCATGTCAGTTTGGGAAGCAGGCACGGTTTCCTTTCATGAGACATGTAAAAAATAGCACTAGGCCTTTACAGTTGGTACACTCTGATGTCTGGGGTCCTTCACATAATGCTTCCTTTGGCGGTGCACGATATTATGTCTCATTTATTGATGATTTCAGCAGGTACACTTGGCTTTATATCTTGAAACATAAGGATGATGTGTTTGATGCATTCAAAGACTTCAAGAAACATGCTGAAAATGAATTGGGCTGTTACATATCATGTTTGAGATCAGATGGAGGAGGTGAATATGTCTCAAACTACTTTGACAGGTATCTTGCTAAACATGGGATCAGAAGACAGCTCACATGCAGTTATACACCGCAGCAAAACGGTGTTGCAGAGAGGAAAAACAGGGTTTTGATGGAGTCAGCTAGAGCTATGCTGAATGAAAAATGTCTGCCAAATGGTTATTGGGCTGAAGCAGTGGTGACTGCTGTATATGTGTTGAATCGAACCCCTGCAGCAGGGATTCATGATGTCACTCCGTATGAACGGCTGTATGGTCATAAACCTGATATTTCACACTTGAAGGTATTTGGCAGCATTGCATATGTGCATATACCGGATGAGAAGAGGAAGAAATTGGATCCTAAGGCAGTGAAAAGTGTGTTTATTGGATATGCACAGGAACGGAAAGCTTATAAGTGTTATGTACCTTCTACGCATGAGACACTCAAAAGCAGAGATGTGGTATTTGATGAGTTAGCATCTTGGTATGGGAATCCTGTTGCAGTGCATACTGATGGCTCACCCAGTATGAGTCATGCTGAAAATACTCCTGCAGAGAGTACTTCCATGACTAGTCAGACAGGTGATGTATCATCTACAGTGAGTCCTTGGACAGGACGATTACGGAGTCGCACTACTGCATCCACTGACATTGATATGTCAGTGAGGGGGAGAACAGATAAGGGAAAAGAAAAGGTTTTTGAAGATGTAACAGGTCCACTCACTGCAGGTTATGATTCATCTAGCAGTGACAGCTTAGATAGTGAATTGGGGATTCCGTCTGTTATGACGCCAGGTGCTAGACAGAGCCGTTATGTGCCGCCTCATGAGAGGCAAGCTCACAGTGAGCCACAACTCAGGAGATCAGAGAGGGTCAGACGACCTGTTGACAGGTATACTTACACTGGATATTCAGCCCATCATTATGCTTATATGATGAAAGTAACAGGTTTTAGAGAACCAAGTAAGTTTGATGAGGCAGTTTCAGATGAGAATTGGCGTGCTGCTATGGATGAGGAATATTCGGCTTTGGCTGAAAATTGTACATGGGATTTAGTACAGTTGCCTGAGGGCAAAACACCTATTGGATGCAAGTGGGTGTATAAGGTAAAATATAAATCAGATGGATCATTGGAAAGATATAAGGCCAGGCTGGTTGCAAAAGGGTATGCACAGCAGTATGGTCTTGATTATGAGGAGACTTTTAGCCCTGTAGCAAAGATGGCTACAGTTAGAACTGTGATTGCTTTGGCAGCAGCTAGAGGCTGGAAACTATGGCAGATGGATGTAAAGAATGCATTTCTCAATGGAGAATTACAGGAAGAGGTTTACATGGAACAGCCTGAAGGCTATGTACATCCAGAATTTCCAGCACATGTATGTCGGCTGAAAAAGGCATTATATGGGTTGAAACAGGCACCCAGAGCATGGAATGCTCGCATCAGCAGTTATTTACAGCAACATGGTTTCCGATTGGGAGATGCTGATCATAGTCTGTTTGCAAAGAAGACAGATAGTGGCTATGTTTTTCTAGTTGTCTATGTTGATGACTTAATCATTACAGGAGATGATGAAAATGGGATTGCAGAAATAAAGACATGTTTACAGGCTGAGTTTAAGGTCAAGGATCTTGGAGAGCTGAAATATTTTTTGGGGATTGAGGTTGTCTCTACACCTCGAGGCATATGGCTACTACAGAAGCAGTATGCTCATGACATGTTACAGAAATATGGTATGGCTGATTGCAAGCCTATGGATACACCTTTGGAGCAGAATGTCAAGCTGCAGATTGATGTTGGGACAGAGATTGAGAATGTTACTATGTACAGATAGATGGTAGGCAGCTTGATCTATCTCACGATCCCTAGACCTGACTTGAGTTATGCTGTGGGGCTGATCAGTCAGTTCATGCAGAAGCCTCGCAAACCACACTTGGATGTAGTCAGAAGAATTCTGAGATATGTAAAGGGTACCACAGATCATGGGCTGTTTTATGCATATGGGAAAACCCTTGACTTGATGGGGTACACTGATGCTGACTGGGCTGGTTGCACATATGACAAGAGGTCAACCAGTGGCTATGCATTTGGATTGGGTAGTAGCATGATCAGTTGGTAGAGTAAGAAACAGCCTACAGTTGCATTGTCCAGTACGGAAGCAGAGTATCGTGGTGCGGCCTTAGCGGCCTGTGAAGCTAAGTGGTTACAGAAGTTACTGAATGACTTGGGAGTACACTTGGACAGCAAAGTCAAGCTGTACTGTGACAATTTGAGCAGTGTTATGTTAGCAAGCAATCCTGTTTATCATGCAAGATCAAAACACATTGAGGTTCACTACCATTTCATCAGGGAAATGGTTTTAGCAGATCAGATTGACTTGGAGCATGTGAAGACTGAAGACCAGGTAGCAGACATCTTTACCAAATCACTTGGTAAAGATAAGTTCATTCACTTTAGATAGCTACTTGGAGTGATGCAGATGATTTGAGTTTTGTTTTTGAGCTTGAGGGGGAGTGTTAGAAATCAAGCTCACCGTCAGTGTGTCTTCATCTATGACCGACATCTATGATAGCTAGTGTGTACAGCTGTCTACATGTGACTACATTAAATAAGTCGGGTTAGTAGTCAGTCAGTGACCTGACTAGAGTTAGTCAGTCTAGTCTACATTTACACTAGGTCACTTTATCTTGTAGTGTGTGTGTGCTTTTCAGTTTAGTGTGTGGAAATGAAGGAATGAGCTTGAGAGCCTGAAGGCTCATGGATATGGAGTCTTTCCCTTTCTCTCTCTCTACTCTTTGAACAATGACAACGGTTGATAGTTCTGGCTATCCCATTTATCGAAGACGAGATGATGGAAGCTCTGTGATCATAAATGGTAATGTTATTGATAATCGATGGATTGTTCCATATAATCCATTCTTGAGTAAGAAATACAATGCACACATAAATGTGGAGGTGTGCTCGACAATTGCGACTGTTAAGTATTTGTATGAGTATGTGTACAAGGGGCATGATCGTGCAACAGTCAAATTTTCTGTTGGGGTTGATTCAGTCCGGAATGGTGGCGATGCTCACGAGGTGGACGAGCTATAAAGTTATTTGGATGCACGATATGTTTCTGCCTCTGAGGTGTGTTGGCGGATCTATGATTATGCATTGCACGATGAAAAGCCTGATATACAACGTTTGTAGGTACACTTACCTGGTGAGAACTATGTGGTGTTTCGGTATACGTATAGTATACTAGATGTTGTGCGGAATGAAGACCTCCAAAAAACTACTCTTACTGAATGGTTTGTGTGCAACCGGATTCATCCAAAGGCTAGGACTATTCGCTATCAGGACTTTCCAGTGTATTGGGTGTGGAATGCATGACATAAGATGTGGACTAGAAGGAAGCGTAGGAATACATGTGGTCGGATGTATTTCGTGGCGCCTACCTGTGGTGAGCTCTACTATTTGCAGATGCTTTTAACAGAGTGTCGAGGATGTACTTCTTTTGAAGATTTGTGTACTGTTGATAGTGTGCTCTATGATACTTTTAGGGATGCTTGCATTGCAAGGGGCATGTTGGAGAGCGATGATGAATATGTTGTGTGCTTAGAAGAAGCTACCTCTGTGCAAATTGGTGCTCAACTCCGAACTTTATTTGTTGCAATTTTGGTCTTTTGTGAGCCAGCTCGGCCTGGCCATCTATGGGAAAGATTTTTGGTGCCAATGGTAGAGGATATCATGTATAGATTGCAGCTACAACACATGCACGCCTCTCTTGGTGTTCTGCAACATGAGGCATCTAACATGGCTTTGTTGCATCTGCAAGACCTTTTACGTCATGTAGGACGAAGACTCTATGATTTTGATGGGTTGCCTGAACCTCATCAACCAAAATCACAACTGCATGCTAACCCTCTTTTGCAAGATGAATATGCATACAACATATCAGAACAACATAGGGTTTCTGAATCCATGGAGGGAATGTTGAATGAAGGACAAAGAATTGTCTTTGGTGCAGTCATGGATGCTGTTGATATAGATACTGGGGATGTATTCTTTTTGGATGGTCCTGGTGGGTCTGGGAAGACTTTCCTATACAAACGTTTACTTGCGAAGGTGCGCAGTGGTGGTCGCATAGCGTTGGCAATAGCATCATGTGGCATTGTTGCCTTGCTTTTGCCAGGTAGTCGTACAGCTCACTCGCGGTTTAAAATCCCAGTAGAATTAAATAATCAATCCACTTGCAATATTCCTGTTCAAAGTGACCTTGCTTGGTTATTGAGACAAAAAAGCCTTATTTTGTGGGATGAGGCTCCTATGACCCATCGATATGCCTTCGAAGCGGTTGATAGAACTCTATGAGATGTTATGAGCTGTGATAAGCCATTTGGTGGAAAAGTTGTTTTGTTTGGGGGGGATTTTAGACAGGTCTTGCCGGTTGTGGTAAAGGGAACATGTGAGGATATTGTTAATGATGCATTGTGTTACTCTGATTTGTGGCGTTACATAAGGGCGCTAAGGCTATCTGGCAATATGCGAGTGTCGACAGCTGGTAGTGTGGTGGACAATGGGTTTATCTGTTGGATTCAAGGAATAGGGGATGGAGTGGGTGCTACCAAAAGTTGTGATAAGTTGTGTGTCCCACCTGGCATGATATTAAAAGGGCACTCTATCGAAACACTGATTGATAGTGTCTACAGTGACGTGTCCAATGTGGGTGACTACACGTCGTATTTTAGTGAGCGAGCTATACTTGCCTCGCGGAATACGAAGGTGGCTACTTTGAATGATCGTGCATTGCAACTAATACCAGGGGAGGTCAGGCAGTATTATAGTGCAGATTCAATTGCAGAGACTGACGACTCATTTTTGTACTTTGTTGAGTATTTAAATACATTGGACCTTGGAGGTGGATTTCCTCCTCATTTATTGCTGCTGAAGATAAATGCACCTATTATTCTTCTTAGAAACCTAAATCCAGGAAGGGGTATGTATAATGGTACGCGATTGATATGTAGAGCTTTCAATAGGAAAGTGATAGATGATCAGATAATAACATGGGCAAATGTGGGCAAACGAGTTTTTATTCCCCGGATTACTTTTGTTTCGAATGCTACACAACTGCCATTTACTATGAAGCGGAGACAGTTTCCCATCCGGTTGGCATTCGCTATGACAATCAACAAGTCACAAGGGCAGACTTTGTTCATTGTTGGGCTTTATCTAAAGGCACTAGTATTTACACATGGTCAGCTGTATGTTGCATTTTCAAGGGTAAAAACTTCGCATGGTGTGAAAGTGCTATTGGGTGAAGAGGATGGGGGTATGACCACAAACATTGTATACAAGGATGTTCTCCGAAAGGTGCAGTAATGTGCATTACTTTGCGGATATGTAGTTATTGACCACCATGTAGGGATATTGGTTTTGCATATATGTGAATTACTCTCTGTTGCTTTCTTTGTGGAGATACAGTTATTGATGACCATGCAGGGACGTTGGTTTTGCATATGTGTGAATTGCTCTCTATGCCCTATTTGGTTGGCATATACTCTCTTGAAAGTATAATTTTTTCATATTTCAGTATTCATTTAACTTTTGCAGATGCCTACCCTAGAGTGGCACTATTACCCAGCTTTTGACTATCAAAAGGAGCTACAGTGCACATTACTCACTATAGCTCCTGATGATATTATAAGAAGGACACTTGCAAGTGTCATCGAACGTTTATATGATGATGTTAATATCAACATCAAGCTCCCAGTTTTTATTGAAGTTGTACATTGTGGATACACGCAATGTTTTTGGGTGCATATGTACGAGGTTGACCATAAGAAGAGATTTCAACGCTCTCATACTGATAAGATACTGAGGCATTGGTTCAAGTATGGATTCAAAGATTTGGGTTGTTTTGTGACGCTGCATCAATGTTTATCAGTATCTACGGAGTGGTTCACAAATGTTCGACCAGGTATTATTATTGTTGGGATGGAATGATCTTTGTTAGTTGTTCCATGTACTTATATGTAATTTTTTTCTAATGCAGGTGGTAAAGAAAGAGGTAAGATCGTTGCATCGCCCATGCGATTACCAATGGAAACTGTGGGATCATTCCCTTCTTCACCTTCACATATTTTGCTCAAGGAGGATGATTTTGTTAATGATTCCTTGAAGAAAAGGAAGATTTCTTTCCATTAGGCATCTTCGAGACATTGTCTTTTTTTGTTGGCATCGGCCATTTGCCTATGGTACTTGGAAACACGTTGGTGCCTTATGCTTGGCCTTTGTGGCTTCATTTTGACTAGGTCTCTTATAGAAATTCTTTTTATGGTGCTTGGTCTTTGTCTCAATTATGACCCGCTTTAGTGTAACGTTGTTGTTCCACGTACTTATATTGTGATTTTTGTTCCAATGCAGGTGATAGGACCGTTGCATTGCCCATACGATTACCAATGGAAACTATGGGATCATTCTTGGCTTCGCCTTCTCATGTTTTTCTCAACGAGGAAGATTTTGTTAATGATTACTCAAAAAGCTTTGTTTCTATTGGGCATCTTCGAGACATTGTCTTTTTTTGTTGGCATCGGCCATTTGCCTATGGTGCTTAAAAACACTTGCGTACCTTACACTTGGCCTTTATGGCTTCGTTTTCAGTATTACGTTGCTGTTTCTAATTATTGCGTGTGCAAGCATATGATTGCTTACATTGATGTCGAGAGGAATGTTTGTAAGTATGGTGCATGGAAGAGATTGTTTCTATGTCTGGCATTTTGTGTTACATTGGTTTTAAACTACTTTTAGTTTAAGTTTGGTGTGTGTGTGTGAGACAGAGAGAGGATGCTTAGAGAGAATTGGAGAGAGAGAGAGAGAGAGAGAGAGAGAGAGAGAGAGAGAGAGAGAGAGAGAGAGAGAGAGAGAGATTGAGTGAGTGAGTGTGGATACAGAGGGGGGAGGTGTAAATGGGATGAGAGATAGAGGGGTTGTGAGTAGAGGAGAGTAAAGCATGTGATGTTTTTGTGATAGCATTACCCACAGTGCGATAGGGAAGTGAAGCTGCCGTGCGACGGCAGCTTCACTTCCCTCGCAAAGCGGGATAGCGTTCCTTACGCGCGAAGTGCGCCAGGAACGCTAGTAGATCGGCAGCTTCACTTCCCTCGCAAAGCGGGATAGCGTTCCTTACGCGCGAAGTGCGCCAGGAACGCTAGTAGATAAGGAGAGTTCATTAGGTTGCCTTGGGCCTCAACCTTAAGATTGAATTCCACACAAAAGCTTATGTCATTTTAGACCTTAGAAAGAGAAAATCGCTTCTCTCCTCACTTCCAAAGGATTACGTCTCTCGTCTTTCTTAATGAGAGAATTCCCTCTCTCATCTTTCTTAATGAAAGAAAATACATTAAACCTTGACTTGTAGGGGAGAGGATGACCCCAAATGAATGCAATGCTCATTACACACAAGTAAACATTCCCAGGCATCCTTGGATGCACACAGAAATATATGTACACAATGCTAATGCACTTCCTCTTCTTAGAACTCAATCCATCTTCATTTATGTGTAACTCCTTGGTTCTTGTGTACACTCTTACACTTGGCAGACACTTCTTTCCCCCTTCATAACTTGTACTGCCTGTACCAGATATCCCCGTCACAGTGCTTTGATCACCCCATTAAGTGATGCACTAGGAATACTGGTCCCTAAATGGTCTCATGGCCATGCTAGATCATCATCAACACTTAAAGAAAAGTGAGTCATTAATTTATTGACATGAATTTATTAAATAGAGAATGCATAATAAGCAATCAATTTAGTGACACATTTCTTGGTATTATTATATCTCCATAAGTAAGGTTTCAAGAGTACCTCTACATTGTTGCATGTTGTTTTGGACAAGGGGAAAATTACATCACTTTAAATCCCCCCCTTACTAGCCACACGGGGAGGTCATCCCAAGATAAATACAACACCTATGTCTTGCTTCCAGTTACCTTTGAGCTTGAAGCCATTGAAAAACCTTCATACACCTTTGTCAAGAAGATGTTCATGCGTGAACATTTGCACCATAAACACACCTCCATGAAGTAGAGGAGCCCCCTTAAAACGCCATCCTCCACCTTGCAATTGAGAGCTCTCAAAAGTAGCTCAATCGCTATTGCAAATAGTAGTGGGGCAAATGAGCATTCCTACCTCACAGATATTTGAAGAGTAGATCCTTTTGATAGGATATGACATTGTTGGTAGTAACATTAGATGACACATTAGCAACTAAAGCTTGCACCAAGTTGCAAAAGTCACCATCAAATCCTAATGCTTGGAGAACTTTAATCAAAAGTTGCCAAGAAATGTGATCATTGACTAAAATCCATGTTGATTAGCATGAACTACTTACCTAATAGCATTGTTTAGTTAAGTATCATGACCATATTCAAGATTAGATCTTGGATATTCTGCTAGAAATGAAGCCATATTGGAAGGGATGCAATATCTTACATAAAATAAATTTAGTTCACTGCAAGATGGTCTTTACAATCCTTTTTGTAAGCAACATTAAGCATGGTCAAGGGGCATCAATCATTCACGTCTTATCTATGGTTAAGATGTAGCAATCATTTGAGTGTGACCTATAATCGATTTGGAATGACCTTTATTAGCCCTTCATTTCATTAGTGAAGTTCCAAGTCTAAAGTCCACATGGTGTACCATTACCAATCAAACTCTCTCTATCCTTCTACTTTATAGTTCTAGTGCTTGGACTTCCTTTAGGCTTCTTTCACAATTCTTAGTGTGGAAAGAGGGAACTGAGTAAAGATCCTCAGAGTTATCTATAGAGTAGACTACATGAGTATAGCGATTGTTTCTAGGTATCATGTTTGTGCACAAATCTACTCTTGCTCTTCCCATGTCAATGACCATTTGAGGAACTCTTCATATTTTGCAACTAGACTTCCTAGGTTAGCATGAATGGCCATATATGCAAACTTTTATATTTTATTATAGAGTTCCTTGTGATAATTGATTACAATCGATTCTCCTTTTGTGCATTCTCCTTTGCCATTTATATAATAAAATTTTTAATCAATTATGGCTTTAAGTTAAATGGAGATTTTGGTCAAGAATAGCACTTCTTATGAGTTTTTGAATTGCTTACGCTCCTAATTTTAGGGCTTACATCCTTCGAGTTGAAGTATTAGGGATTTGTTCCTTAAGTGAGATGAAAGATTTGGTCACAACTAAATGTTATAATATTATGAGTTGGGTTCCACTTGAAAGGTGAGAAGGATCGAAGCTTGCACGCGAGCTATGGCGAGAGAGCAAGAGCAAGAAAGAGAGAGACAAGAAATGGGAACTCCAACGGTCACAATGTGTGACCGGGCCTTCCTTTATTCAAACTGTCACTAAAAGAATAAAGAATAAAGTGACGTGACGGGCGCCCGCCACCTGCAGTGTGCAGTGGCGGGTACTGTCAGTGTAGTAATACACGAGGCGGCACGGCGGAGGCGCCTTTACCCCCAACAACCTCCCACTTAAAGGCGAATCTGCCCTAGTGAGAGAGAAAAGAAAAAAGAAAAGACAGTACAAATGTACATAGGTACAAGGGATGAGGAAAGGCGACATCTCATCCAACGCCCATCAACCTCCTGAGGAAGGCAAAGCGCTCAGTAGTGAGGCTCTTCGTGAGCAGATCTGCAGGATTCTTGTCAGTGGAGATCTTGACAAGGTCAACAGATCTGTCCTCCACGACACCATGTATGAAGTAATACCTCAGCTCAATGTGTTTCGTCTTCGCATGGAAGACCGGATTCTTAGCCAACTGAATGGCACTCATAGAATCCGAATGCAGTGTAGGTGTAGCATCAATCCCAAGTCAGCAACTAGATGGCCTAACCATATGGCCTCCTTGCAAGCCTCAGTGGCTGCAACATACTCGGCCTCAGTGGTAGACAAAGCCGTACACTTCTGAACCCTCGACATCCAAGAGACAGCCCCTCCAGCATAGGTGAATACATAGCCAGAAGTGGACTTCCTACTATCTGCATGTCCTGCATAATCGGAGTCAGTGTAACCCACGACCCCTGTATCCTGGCTGCCATAGCAAATACACATATCTGTTGTGCCCTTCAGGTACCTCATGATACCCTTCACGGCATCCCAATGTCTGCTGCCAGGTGTAGCCATATAGCGTGCCACAACACCAACTGCATGCGCAATATCTGGACGAGTGGCTATCATGGCATACATCAAATTGCCCACGGCTGAAGTATAAGGGATCTTGGCCATCTCGGCCCTCTGCTCATCTGTCTGCGGACAATCGGCCTGTGATACCTTCACATAAGAAGGTAATGGACAGCCAATAGGCTTTATGTCCTGCATGCGGAAGCGCTCAAGGACTTTATGAATGTACTCCCGCTGTGAGAGATACAAAAGCCCCTGATGCCTATCGCGCTTAATGCGCATCCCAAGTATATGTGAGGCCTGTCCCAAATCCTTCATCTCAAAGCTCTTCTTCAGCTGAGATTTAAGAGCATCTAGCTCATCATGAGCGTTCCCTGCTATCAGCATATCATCAACATAGAGTACCAAGATAAGCAAACTGCCATCACGGGCTTTCTTCGTGTAAACACACAGATCCATAGCACTCATGCTGTAGCCCTATGACTGCATAAAGGCATCAAACTTATGATACCATTCCCTAGGTGCCTGCTTCAAGCCATACAAGCTCTTCTTCAACTTGCACACTAGGTGCTCCCTGCCAGGTTCTGCAAAGCCCTTAGGCTGATCCATATAGATCTCATCATGCAAGTCCCCATGTAGAAAAGCCGTCTTGACATCCATCTGATATAGATCTAAGTCAACCTGTGCAACCAAAGCCAAGACTAAGCGCAGGGTGGTCATCTTAACCATAGGAGAGAAGACCTCATCAAAGTCCACACCATGTTCCTGCTTAAAACCCTTGCTACCAATCTAGCCTTGTATGCCGGCTTGGGGTGTCCAGGGGTACTTTTTAGCTTGTACACCCACTTGCATGGCAAAGCCTTCTTGCCCTTAGGCAAGGCAACCAAATCCCAAGTCTCATTCTTATGCAGGGAGTCTATCTCAGACTGCATAGCCCTCTCCCAGGAGTGACTGTCACCCCTGCGCATAGCCTCATCATAAGTGAAAGGCTCTCCTGCATCTGTAACCAAAACATAATGCATAGAGAGCTGAAATCTGTTAGGTGGACATCTGTCTCTAGCAGATCGTCTCACTGCAGGCTCTACTGCCTGTCTAACTGCCTGTCCAACACCCTGGCCCTGTGGAGGAACTGCTGCAGGCTGTACTACTGGCTGTGCTGGAGCTCTAGGCTCCTCCTGAAAGATCACTCTGCGGATCTCAACCACCTTCTCAGGCTGCCTGTGCATCTTGTCTTCATGGAAGATGACATCATGGCTGCGTACTATTTTCCGTGCCTGCGGATCCCATAGGCGATAGCCCATCTCTCCTGACTCACCATAGCCAAGGAATATGCATTTAATGCTCTTTGGATCCAATTTACTCCTCTTGTCCTTGGGCATATGGCAGAATGCCTCACATCCAAAGACACGGAGATGCGCATAAGAGGGTGGCTTACTAGCCCAAACTTCCTATGCAACCTGGAAATCCAATCCACTGGAAGGCGATCGGTTTATGACATGCACTGCCGTACTAACTGCCTCAGCCCAAAAACTCTGGGGTAGGCCTGCATGGCTAAGCATAGAGCGCACACGCTCCTGAATAGTCCTGTTCATGCGCTCAGCCAAACCATTCTGGGGTGGGGTGTAAGGGGCGGTCAACTGACGCTTAATACCCCTGTCATCACAAAACTGCTCAAAAGCATGCGAGACATATTCTCCCCCATTATTTGTCCTAAGACATTTCAGCCTATACCTAGTCTGGTTCTCAACAAGAGCAAACCATCTCTGAAAAACTGCCAAGACATCGGACTTCTGCTTTATGGGATAAGCCCACACTTTCCTAGAAAAATCATCAATGAAGGTAACGAAGTACTTCGCGCCACCCATAGACATAAGGCATAGGCCCACAAACATCGGAATGCACCAATGCCAAGGGCTCACTCATGCGTGGCCTACCCGATTTCTTATAAGTAGACCTATTCTGCTTACCATAAAGACAATGATCACACGAGCCAAAACGTGCATAGTCCAAAGGCGGAAGATACTGCAAACCAGATAACATTTTCATACCCTTCAAAGACATGTGCCCTAAATGAGCATGCCAAAGTGATACATGTGGGATAGAACCCACTGCCAAAACATGGTCAACTGAGGACCCAGATACAACAAGAGGATAGAGACTGCTAGCCTTGGCGCCTCTAGCAAGCACAAGTCTGCCACGAGTAATCTTCCAGGCAGAATCCCCAAAACATACATGAAATCCTGCATCATCCAGCTGTCCTGCAGACATAAGACTGCGCGTAAGCGCAGGTACATGACGTACATCCCTAAGCAAAAACGAACTGCCGGTGGAAAACTGCAACTGAATATCACCACAGCCCACAATATCAAGAGACCTGTCATCTCCAAGTCTGACTGATCCAGATACAGTACGGTAAGAGTGAAACCACTCATGGTAAGGCGTCACATGGAAGGACGCACCTGAATCCAATAACCAGCACTGTGCATACATACTAGATGTCTCAGTCAAGTGTGAAGCATCAGAAGAACTAGCTGCAAGTATAAACTCATCACCACCGTCGGACTCCTCAGTCTGCGTGACATTAATTTCCTCAATCTTGACGCTGGACTTCGCAGGTACTATGCTGCGATCAGAGGACTTCTCCTGCACTTTATCTTTCCCCTTATCCTTGCGCTTCTCATTGCGCAACTCATGACACTGTGGTCTAATATGGCCCTTTTTCCCACAATGATGACAAGTGACAATTGCATTGCGCCCACACGACTTAGTACGTGACTTGCCACGAGATTTAGACCGACCCTTCTGCGAGTCACGGCCTCGGCCATTACCACGGTCATACCTGTCATTCCTGCCTCTAACTGTCAAAGCATGACTACCACGAGAGGCACCCAAGTTTTTGCGATTCACCTCTTCCTGAAGAAGAGCACTCTCAACATCTGCCAATTTTAGAGTAGCACTAGAGGCACAAAGAGCAGTACGGAAAACATCCCATGACTCATTCAGAGTCCCAAGCAAGAAAAGAGGAGTTACTTCCTCTCCAAAGGTGATATCCTGCGAAGTCAGGTTCTTCAGTATAGCATGGAACTGGCTCAAGTGAGCAGACATAGTTGCATTATCCTTCATGTGCAGATCCATAAGCTGCTTCAACCAGTACATCTGACTCGCCGGACTTTTCTTATCATAAAGATTCTTGATCTTATTCCATAGATCCCATGCACTCTATGCTTCCTCAAATACATTATAATGTACCTGTTCAGTGAGAGACAATACAATCGTGGACTTGCATAGCTCATCAAGTTCAAGCCAGTCGTCATTGTCCATAGTTTCAGGCTGCTCCCCACTCAACCGAAGTGGCTTAATCTGAGATTTCTGCACCAAGACCTGCCAAATTTGATACTTCCAATAAGAGTAGTTGGTACCATCCAACTTTGTGATGTTAAATATGGCATTATCAGTCGAAGAGGATGCCATAATGCAGGCTGGAAATGCACAGACAATGTAAAACTATTGGCTGTTTTACTGCAGAAAATGCCCAAAATCCACTGAAATGAGCTCCAAATAGCGAGAAAAGTGTGCCAAAAGATGCTGCCCACTTAGTACTAGGTGCGGTACACCAAATCAGGATATTTCAGCATGAAAAGTACACCTTAGTCCACCAATAACTGCTTGCTGTAATAAATTGCAGGTATGCAGTCTAGAGAGCAAACTGTCCCAAAATAGGGTCCAATGTCAAGCAAACAATGCTAGGTCCAAAGCCGGCATGAAACGGACATAAGCAAGGCCAATGACAGTGAAAAGAACATGAGCTCAACACCGAAGCATGTCAAAATAACATCTGCCAGTGAAAGGCACACCCCTAGACACTCTAGGCAAAGTGTTCCTGTAACTGCCAAAACCTGACACAAATAGGTGTCTGCTCAAAGAGAAAGATCCAAATATGAAACTCAGCTCATAAGCATCCTATGAACCAAGAGTACATCAATGCATATCCATAAAGATCGGAGTATGATCCCAAAGTCTCAATGCGTATGTAGCTGCTCAAGACATAAACTGCTCCAAATACATGTAAGTGCTCCAATAGCATGGAATTGTCAAAGGTCAAGCAAGCATGTAAAATGCTCCCACTGGCACAAAAGGCGTACAAAGCGAGCTCAGAAGCTCAAACAACCCAAGAGAAAGCACTAGTGATAAGTGACCCTGTCAATGCATCAAGCGCATCCAAGAGAGCATGACATACATGAAGCACCGGTCGTATTAACCATGAAGCAATACATAAGCCCAAATAAGCTCTCGATCAACTCAATGACATCCAAATAGCAACCAAGATCAGTGTGATCAAGTAAGCCGGGAATGCTCAAATACATCCAAATCCAAGCTCCAAATGTCGGTATGGCATACACGAACCAAATAGCATATGTCACGAACCAAAGCATGTAATGCAAAAGCCTAACTGTCAAGCAGAGACATGAGGCATAGGCGGTCCATGAGCATGCCAAGTCGGTCCAAATGCCAGTGAAGACGGAGCTAATGCGAAGCTCAAAAGCATCCCATAATCTCATACATATGCTCCAAGTCGTCCCCAAATGTCAGAGACATCATGCCAAAGCTCAAAGCATACATCCGGTATCGCTAGGTAAGTGCCAAAGCATGTAAAGTACCTTCAGCCCACTATTATTCCAGCTTGTATTTACTGTTCTAAACAGTAGATTTCAGCCCCGAATTCAAGCCAAAATCATGGTCAAACCAAATGCATACATCCCCAATACATCCGGGTAGGAAGTAGACCGCATACGGGCATCAAATAGCTCCAATGGAATGAGGCATAAGCAACAAATGTCAGTGTCAGGGGTGCTGCCCTGTTTCCAGCACTGTTATGCAGTGAATGACAGTTTCAAAACTGAGAATGATCAGCTCCCAACCTCAATGTCAAGCCAAAGCATCAAAATGACATCCAAAAAATGGCTCAAATGCCCTCCAAATAGGCCAATGATGAGTGCTCCATGAGCAACAAAGCATTCAGCTGTAAAACGTGGAGGTCAAAGTCTGAAAATGGGCACCATATTCAGCGTGTTGAGGCCTGGAGTGCTGCTGCCAATCACGTGGAGTTATGATGGTTGGGGGGCTCCAAAATAAGCCCCAATAGGCCACACACAAGGGCTTGATGAAGATCAAGTGGCTGCAGCTTCAACACGTGAGGAGGGGAGGGCTGAATAGGTGCACTGAAATCAGCGTGAGTTGCTGGAAAATGGCTGCTGATCAACGTGGCTGAATGTTGAGTGTGGGGGGGCTCAATGATGGCCCAAGGTAGGCACATACCAAGCCATGAAGGCCCAATGCAAAGGGGAGGGAAAATATGAGCTATGGAGCTCAAGAAGAGTGGCTGCCCTTTGTTCCTGCCCTGTTTCAAACTGAGAATACACTCAAATGCCTGCAAATGCTGAAGCAATACCTCAAGGGCAAGGCCTTGATGAAGCTCAAGAAGGCCGGGATGGAGCTCGGGAAGCCGAGGAGAGTCGGGAGCTCGAGAGGTCGGCTATGGCTGCCGGGATGGAGACCCAATGCGTGAAGCAAGTCGATGCGAAGGTCGGGAAGCACCGAGTCGAGCTCGAGCAAGAGAATGCCAAGCTCTGATACCAGTTGAAAGGTGAGAAGGATCGAAGCTTGCACGCGAGCTATGGCGGGAGAGCAAGAGCAAGAAAGAGAGAGACAAGAAATGGAAACTCCAACGGTCACAATGTGTGACCGGGCCTTCCTTTATTCAAACTGTCACTAAAAGAATAAAGAATAAAGTGACATGACGGGCGCCCGCCACCTGCAGTGTGCAGTGGCGGGTACTATCAGTGTAGTAATACACGGGGCGGCACGACGGAGGCGCCTTTACCCCCAACACCACTCTAGACCTAGAAGTAGTGATAACACACTCCATGAATTTAACAGAGATAACAATCAAGAACAAATTGCTTTGTTGGATCCTTGAATAGTGCAGGAGTATTCTTGGGTCTGGTTGCTTTGGAAAGGCCTAACATAATACTTTTGGCTTCTTTGTATTCCTCGTCCTACGGTCGTTTTCCTTTAGGATCCATTTTGGTAGCAGAGAGAGAGAGAGAGAGAGAGAGAGAGAGAGAGAGAGAGAGAGAGAGAGAGAGAGAGAGAGAGAGAGAGAGAGAGAGAGAGAGAGAGAGAGAGAGAGAGAGAGAGAGAGAGAGAGAGAGAGAGAGAGAGAGAGAGAGAGAGAGAGAGAGAGAGAGAGAGAGAGAGAGAGAGAGAGAGTCAAGCTTACCCTTATGCAAATTGTAATATTAATTGAGTGAGTATTATGAGCATAACTTTGTAGCTCAGTAAGGTGGAAAAATGTTTGAAAAAAAAAAGTATGCACTATCCAATATGGGCCAAAAAGATGAAAAGGTGTCCAAAAAATCAAGGCCATGTATAAAAACTAAAAATTGAATAGATAAGCTTATTCTCATGGTGTGTGAACTTAAGAGCATTCTTCTCCTCACTACTTCTACTCTATCTTCTTATGCTTCATCTTGAGAGTGAGGGTTTTGGAGGGTGAAGCTTCTTCTTTGCCACATGCTTTTTTCTTCATCCTCTTCTTTGGTAAAGGATGTTGATAAATGACAGAGTTGAGGAGAGGTTGGGTTGCTTCTCTTTTTCTTCATGTTTACTCTTGTGGATTGAGCACTTATGGATCAAATTTGAAGCTATGGAGTAGAACATGCCGATTGAGGACCACTACATCGATTGTGCAGCTACCATTGAGCTTTTACTTTACGATTTTGAGGAGAAGGTAAGGCAATGAGATCACTACACCCTTGTTGATTCATTCATTTTCTCTTTCATGGGGTTTAAGAGGAGAACGAATAGATAAATGAGCATAAGAGATGTATCCGCTATGTGTCTTGAAAATCTTTAGATAAATAGAAATACGACAAGCTAAGATCTAAAGAGTTTTAAAAATCCTTAAAAATAAGAGTTTTTAGGTCTCAATTACTCATAGGGAGAAAAATAAGGAAGTGGAGGGTTTATTAAGCAAGGGGCTTGAGAAAGCAAGGGGTTTATAGTTATGTATAACTTCTCATGTTGTGGAGTCTTTGCTTTTGCTTTTACCTTTTGCTTTCATCCTTTTGGCAAAGAGTATTTAGACCTCTTGGAGTTGAAGGAATAGAACAAAAGAGGGAGAAGAAAAAGAGGCTTGCCATTCACAGGGAGGTGAAAGAGATAGAAGGATGAATTGATCATGGCAAGGGTCTTGTCGACTCAATCCACAATGAACAAGCATGTATGGCTCTTGGGACATCTATTTGTTGGTTGAATCAATTGATTGAGTCCTTGTATGAATGCTTTCTCCTTTATCCTCTACCTCACCGCATTGCATAGGAAGCCACAAGGCTAAAGTGAAGGGTAGTGGCCTAAGGTTCAAAGGCCTTTGAGTAGGCCATGTTCAACCTATTCAATTGAGGCTAACAAGCCAAAAGGCCAAAGGCATTCTTCTAAATTGTTGAGCTCGTGTGGACGAAGGCTAATAGCCTAAAGGCAAAATGCCTTATCTAATTCTTTTAAAATCATTCAACCAAGCCTAAAGGAAAAAGGCCTTGGGTAATTAGTGGCCAAAGACCCTTTGAACAAAGTATTCAACCATTTGGGGCTTGGCCTAGGCATAAGGCCCTTTGAAGTTGTAGTTGGTCATTCAAGGCCTATTTTAAAGGCAAAGGGCACCTTGAGTTTTTATCTGATCGTAAAGGCCAAGCTAAAATCATAAAGGCAAAAGGCCTTTTTAATTGACATTCAAAAGGCAAGGGCTAAGGCCAAAATGTCTTATTATTAATCACATAGCTATGAAGGCCAAGGCCTTAATTTAAAATGCTTTCATTGTTAATTCATTCAGGCAAAAGGAAAGAGCCAAGCCAAAAGGCCGGACCCTTAGAACTCTCTCATTAGGTGGAATACCAAGCCATAATTGCAAGGAGAGACTGCATACACCTTAGGACAATGCTTTGAGGCCCTCCATTGTCTAAAGGACTAGAAGATGATTTGACCTGCCATGATACACTATGCCTGCATCATATTTCCCAAGAGCCATCCTTACATTGGGAGCTCAACATTGTAGCTACCCTTACCCTTTGGTTTGGATTCATTAGAGCAATGAGAGTAAAACTACAACAATTAGACACTTCTCAAAAGCATCACAAACCATTAGCACAACCAAGTAAGGCATCTAATTCTTGACTAGAAGTCTTAGAAGAGCAAAAACAATGATGGTATATACCACTTAGCACTAGGCCAAGATAATGCAAGGTAAAGTCATCAAGATTTAAGAATCGAGAAAGCTTCCTTAACTTGGGACATTATCATGCCTTTCACTAATTGATTGTAACTCTCCATAGCTGTGAGTCACAATTGGACACCTTGACATTCACAAAATTTGTAATTCAAAGTCGTTAAGGCACATTATAGGAGAAATATATCTTCTTGAATTGTGTAGCAAGTAAGATCAAGTGACAACTCGTGGCTATTGAGTGTATAATCAAAACCAATTTGTAAGAAATCATTGGGTTGAGAACAAAATGATAGAAGAAGTGTGAACACTCACACAATAAGATAAAAAGTGACCATCCTACCTACAAATCTAATTGCATAGAATTAAGAGAATGAAAATCTTGACCCATGCAAGTAATTGTAAGGACTTGATTCATTGAGAAGAAAGTCAATTAATTGTGAAATGTGTCACATGTATTGAGGTTTAATGCTTGTTCAGACATTGCACTTGAATTGCAAAGTGAAAAAGTCAGTTTGAGCACCATCACCACAATACTACTTGCATAGCATTAAATCACATTGATTGTGAAAGATTGAATACCTAGTTGCCTACTATGCACTGACATTCATTTGCATAGAATGGTAAAAAGATTTCTTTCTTCTAAAAGAAATATAGAACACATAAAGTACAAAAGGAGCTAAAAAAAGGAATATGGACCAACTAGGAGAGACCAAGCAACAAAAAAGAGACCTTGAAGCAAAGAGAGAGAACCAATGATTGGCTAACTCTATGCATGTAGTGTGAAAGAAAGAGCATCACCGAAAGATGAAGCCTATCATGGAAAATATCCTAGGGATACACATGACAGAGACCCCAATAGCTAATGAGCCTTACTAATTGATGAGGGCTAATTAAACAACCACCATTTTGACTTTAAGTGTGTAACATGCTAACCATTAGCCAAACTTCTAGAGTGAGCAATGTCTTCCTCCTCAAGAGCCACCACCTCTATATTTGATCTTATTAGCCTCATTGAAACCTTAGTTTAGCAATAAGAAATAGGAAACATGTTTCTCAAACCAAATGACCTAGGGTTCAACCCTAGTAAATTGGAAGTGGAAATTGAATAGCTATTAGCACAATAATATGTTTGGAATATGAAGATAGTGCATTGGGGAGGATTAGCACATGAGATGATAATAGATTTGAAAGAGTAAAGGAGACTAGAAAAATGATTTGTTGCAACAAGTCGCTAGGTTCACGTAGGAACATAGGATTGATAGGCCAAGGAGAGAGGCTAAACTAAACCATGTTCGGTGTATCTTACCATTCACTAGAAGAATTGGACTAAGAGCAAATGCCAATAAGGAAAGATCCCTCAAAGCATCTCACAATAGCCAAAATTTTGACTAAATGATTGCTAGATAATTCGGTCAATGTGAGAGAAGTAGCATGGCATTAGCAACCTCAATCCTATGCAAGATAGGAATATCACCTAACACTAGGAACCAAGTGAAAATCCCTATAGTCTGAAAGCCAAATGAGAATTACAAAGCATGAATGATCCCTATAGCTTAGTGGAGCAATTTGAATAGGTATGTGAGTCTAACAACCTCCAACACTTAAATAAGTGAGCAAGCTTTTAGGCATCATATAGAAGAAAAGGAAAGAGCCTGTTGATTTACCATTCTAGATTATACTAAACACAATGATTTTGATGCGCTCAACCTAATAGTCAAGTTCATGAATGTAAGCCAAAAGCACAAAGGAAATGTGTGATTATATCACCCATTTTTGAATGATTTATAAGAGGATCTCAATAGATAAATGACCCATAGGCTATCTCCACTGTGCTCTATTAACATGATAAAAATGATGAATTGTACAAAGTGGTAATTCAAGTATACAATTCTAAAAGTTAGATCCTCATGTATTGATGATCTACTAAACGAAAGGAATACTAAGACTATTCTCTATACATAGAAAAAGGCCCACCATCTATAATGAGAAATCTTTATCGGACATGCAACACAAAGAAAAAGGCATGGACCTCAAGAAATGGCAAGTCTTAAACTAGAGCTTGCAAAGCTTCAAGATATAGTGAAGCGACCTATGAAACCATACATTTAATGCATTCATTATGGCAAAGATCACCTTCCAATGGAGTGTCCTGACCCCTTGTTAAGTGCAAGACAAATGGGGCAGATTGATAGTAGTTAAAAGTGGTAATCGATGCTGGTAAGGGAAAATCTAGCCAAAGATAGAAATAGAAGGACTTCAAGACACCGTGGAGGGTAGCAAAGGCTATAAAAGGAGTAGAGAGGAAGTGACGAGGGTTACATTTGAGAGTTGTTGTCATGAAGGAAAATACAACATTAATATTTGCACCTTGGATTAATTCCAGCCTTTGTAAATTTAGCCCTAGCCTATGTGTACATGTGTGAACAGCCCTTAAGTTTGGAAAGAGGGTTAGAATAAAAAGGGACTAGAGGCCAAAGGCAAGACATCTTTGATCATTCAATAATCTTGGCTTTACCATTTTCTTGGAGTTAGCTTCTTCTTAGCCTTTGAAGCACTCAGCCATGGCCGTCATGTATTCTTGAATTCCCAACCATTAATACATGATGAGGATGTCTTGGTGCAATAGATTTGTTAATTCTTTGTTGTAGCTTAGTTAATTTTCAATTTCAGTTAGATTTCATTCCATGGTTGATTGCTTTCTTACATTGGTATCAGAGCCGTAGCTTAGATCCTTGCAGAAGTCATTTTCAAGTACTAGATTCAGTTTCCTAGGCTAGAGAGAGCAAACCATAGTTAGGAATTTGAGTGACAGGACTTGACAGGACATGAAGGCTTCAAACCGGAGTTACATGTGAAGGTCTGCTACAAACAGGGATGAAGATGGTGATTCTTGGCATTACTAATGGAAGAAATGGAGGGCTCCAGCCAAAATAGCAGGACGTGATCAAGATTTGAGCCAAAAATTGGGGTAAGTGGACAAACTAATGGTTACAGGACACTTTAACTGTGGTTACTTTTGAGAAGGAAGGGTTTCTTCTTCTCTTTCCTCATTCCTTCGAGCTTCCTACAAACTGCCATGGACATTTCTTCTCAGATCTTCTTCCCATGACCTCTAGTGCTCAAATGGCTTATGTAAGAATGTTGTATGGGTCTTGAGCTACCTATTGAATACCTATATGCTTCACCTTGGCGGGTACAAGAGTATGGCAGCTCGGCCATAAGCCTGGCCTTACTACTACTGCTGCTATCAAATCTACCATTGCATCGACAACAGGGTCTGCTAAGGCCGAACTATCATCATCATCATCATCATCATTGCCATCTGCTGCCGAATGCAAGGAAAGACGCCTCTGGTTGCCTGGCCTGGACCCCCCTCCTCATCTCGATGGATCCCTTCCAGGGGACTATGGTTTCGATCCCCTAGAACTTGGCAAAGAGCCTGCTGCGTTACAATGATACGTGCAAGCGGAGCTTATACATGCACGTTTTGCAATGGCCGGTGTGGCTGGTATCCTTTTTACAGATTTGCTCAGATGGACAGGTTTAAAGAAGGATCTGCCTGTATGGTATGAAGCAGGGGCTACTCAGTTTGACTTTGCTAGTACAAAGACTCTGTTTATTATTCAACTCATTTTGATGGGATTTGTGGAAACCAAGAGGTATATGGATCTCATCTCACCCCGATCTCAAGGCGCAGAGGACTCATTTGAATACCTATATGCTTCATATCCACCTCGTTTTCATCACGTGCTGTAAGAGGACGTATTGCAGCAGTTTGCGCTGTTTTTACAGCCCCCCCTCTTGATCAACAAAACGTGATGCAATGAGAGGTTATACTCTTCATAGGATGATCAAATGGAGTGCAACTATGGAGTATACATCATCTTCTACTTGATCTTTCACCCTTTTTGAAGATGGGAGCTTTCTCAAACCCTAGGTATAGAGCTTTATGACAGTTTTGGACAGCACTAAAATTTCTCAAATTTCTTCATCAAGATCAAAGGGGTTTTGCTCTATTATACTCCCTGAGGCTTCTACATACATCCTAGTACCAACATTGATTGATCTTGAAGCTTGAAGCTTTGATGGAGCATGGATATGGAGATTGCAAACCCTATGCATAACAGTTTGGGACAGCATCAAAGATTCCTGAAATTTTTAAAGCAAATCATGGGGCTTTTGTGGGCAAAGCATCTCTGAAGCTTCCTCAACCATTTCCCCTCAAGAATCCATCAACATTGGACCGACATTGAAGGAGATTGAAGCTAATGGAGGTCTAGGTATTCAATGGACAACATGAAGCTTTTATGCCATTAAATTTTGGCATTCCCTCTCAAATTTCGGGATCTCTTGGACACATTGAAGCCCTCTCTATTACCTATTGCAACCTACTTCAAGTAGAGAAGGTAATCGGTCTTCATCAACCCTCATTTGGAGCATTCATGGAGTCATGGAGCTTTCATGGGATTAGTGAAGCTGAAGCTTATCAAGGAAGGGATTATTCTTGAAGATTGAAGATCTCTTGGACTGATTTTAGAAGGATTATCAAGCTCAACTCACCTATGTCAAGTATTATGGATTGAAGGTCATTCCATCAACAATGCTCTTCTCCAATCAATTAAATGAGGTACTCTAATCACTCTTAATTTCTCTTTACATCCAATTGCTGATCTCATTTCCAATTGTTGAAGAGAAATAAGAGGATTAATGAAGCTTTCATTCATAGCTTAATGCATTACATGAAGCCTATAGGTTATGTCAGTCATTGTCTTTACTAAACCTCTTCAATTTACTGAAATGGCCATCTCTAAATGTCTCAAACTCTTCCTTAAAGAATGAGCATTACCCATCTACTTTCATTCACTGAAATCAGTAATTTCTTGAGCTTCATTACTCAATCTTTATTGCCTAACCCTGACATGAAATTGATTGCCTATTTTGCCTCTTGATCATAAGAAAATCATTACCCAATTGGTAAGTGAGAAAAGCTTTGTAAGCAGTGAGTCACTACTGAGGTAAATACCTCTCCATTTCTCATTTATATTTCAGCCTTTTCAATTTCAATCTTGCATACCATGAAAGGGCAAATGAAAGGCAATTGTATTTCCTTCCTATTCCATGCATATCATACTGATTTTTAGAGCTAGAATTCACTTGCCATGTACATGCCCACGAGGAAAAGTGGATGCCGGGCGAGTCGGTAGGACAAAAGAGAGGTGACCCTCCCCTACCGACGAGGACCCTGAAGGGGAGCGCAACCCGGCTCGAGAGGGAACTTTGCAAACCCCTCGGGTCTCGGATCCCACGCATTTTCAAATTTAGGTGCAGGTACAAATCTCAAAGGCACTTGAAATCAGTCTACAACATGAGTTTATGGACAGTGAGTTCTTGAGATATTGGCAAATGTATGGTACTCATGAATGTATGGCAAATGTATGAAGACATATGGCTACAGTAAAATGTATGCATCCTATGGTAAAGACACTATGGTTCAGCATTAAAGTTTGGGACAGAGTATGTATGCATACCCTCATTAAAGATTGCAGTCTACATTGAGTTAGATAGCCATTTTACTGGTTACAGAGGTCATTTTCAGTATGGGCAGATGTATGAGACTCTCCTACAGGGTTATGAAGTTGGTACATGCTTGGTATTGATGGTACAAGCCATTAATTGACTAGAACAGGGTATTCACTGCCTGCAGGAATTTTCAGACAGCAACAGAAAATCCCTTACAGAAATTTCTGTACTCATCCATTTTCTGCACTTGATAGATCGTTGGATAGAGGGCTCTTCAAGCTTCGAACAGAGCCAAAGATCTCGTAATTTGGAGCTCTAGAAGTGAAGATAATCAAGTTTTTCTACTGCAGGAAATTCAGGACAAAAATCAACCCATGGCTAGGAATAAGAAGAGAGACCCTATTTTGGATACTATCAATGAAGAATTGAAGGAATATCAACAGGAAAGGGGTGAACATCAACAGGAAAGAGGTGAACATGACACAAGAGGTGAACATGACACTTCTCAAGATGCCATTTACCGAATGCATTATGAGAACAAAGAGGTCGATGCAAGTTCCACCACTCCCCTACCAATCAACCCATAGAGATGTCTCATATCTCAATAAATTCAAACAGTTTTCAACAATTGTCAAATGACATAAAGGATATGAAATTAGGTTTCGAGGGTATGAGGTTGGGTATTGACAAGCTTGTAGCACTTCTTGGTGAGAAAATGTTGCCTACAGCTGGTCTTAATGTCCCACATCCTCATAGGGCTGAAGAACCACCTAAACCACCTACTCCTAAGGTGGTAGGTCAATTTGAAGTTGGAGAGTCATCTAAAGCTAAGGATTTTGTTCAGCTCACTTCACTTCAGCCACAATTCCATCAACAAAAGGGTCACTTTCAGCCACATGGGCAGGATCCTCAAGAGAGAGTGCAAACAAACTCAAAGCATGATGAAGACATCCATGGGTGCAACTCTTTCTACAAGCAATTTTACCCTCAAGCAAATGTTGGTGGCTATGAGCAAGGGCAAGTTAATTCAGCCCCAAACTCTTATGGGCAGCCACATGGACATGTGAATTGAGCCCCAAATGCTTTTGGACAGCCACAACATAATTTCTCTACTCAAGTGCAGCCTAATAGGCCAAGTCCCATGTCAAATCATGGTTGGAATCAGCAAAATAATGGGCAGCAACCACCTTTCAACTCACCTATGCATGGACAACCTCAAGGGTACCATGGACAACCTCCCAATGTGAGCAACACATACTTTCAGCCTCAAGGACATTGTTTCCAGCCACAAAGTCATGGTATGCATTATGGACAGCAAACTCCTTATGCACAAGGGCATGGAAATAATGAATATCCTAGGCAAGGACCTTTTGGCAATTCTTTTGGGCCACAACACCATAGTGGGCAGCAGCACCATAATGGACAACCTCCTCAATACGAGAGAGAGTACAAGGAGAAAATAATTATCTCAAACTTCAAGGGAGCGAACCCTTCACCCACGGAGTTGGAGGAGTGGTTTGACAAGTTAGAGATGTATTTTTCCCTTTACCCAAGGCCCGAGAATGCCAAAGTAAAATTTGCAGCCCTTCATCTAGAAGGCTATGCTCACACTTGGTGGAGATATATGGCGAGGATGGGACATGACTTCTTGTCATGGGATGCATTGAAAAATGCTATGATTGAAGTCTTTGTTTCCCCTATTGAAAAAGAGCGGTTAGAGAAAAAGTGGTATGCACTTGAGCAACGTGGTCTCTCGGTTAGAGAGTACTCAAATCAGTTTTTGAACCTTTCGATGTATGTTCATGGGGTCTCCGATAGTGCCAAGTTGAATAAATACATATTTGGTTTGGAACCTACTCTTTCTTCCGAAGTTGGAGCCATGAATCCTACATCCCTACAAGCTGCCATTCAATTGGTTGAACATTATGGGCAGAAATACAAGGGTTTTCAGCCAAAAACAGGGCATTCTTTTTAGCCTACGCAGTTCCCAAGGACATCAGGCCATTATGGGCATGCTAAAACTGATTTTCAGTATTTTGGGAAGCCATCAAATACTTTCAGCAATACCTACAGCAAGATACCCACTTTTCCTACTGTTTTTGGGTCAAGACAAAGCAGTAATTTCAGACCTAATGCTGAAAATAGATTTGATGGAAAGAGAACTGATATAAGTGCCAAAACTTCAGCCCCAACTCAAGGCAAACATGTATCGAATGACAAGCTCAAAGATATGTATGCTAAAGGACTATGCTACAAATGTGGAGAGAAATGGTCACCCGATCATAAGACCAAATGCAAGGCCAAAAATATGAAGATTAGCATGATCATCGAGGATGATTCCGATGTTGAATCTATTGAAGGAAGCTTGGCTCAGCTTGATGTCACAACAACTCAAGAAGAGGCGCATGAAAATGAAGAGAATGTCCATGATGAGTTCTATGATCCGATGGATGGGTTTCCTTTCGACCCGGGTGGTCATTATTTGGATGATTCATGGACTGATTTACATCCATCGCTATGTGCCATATCAAGTGATGCATGGAGTGGTTCAAGAGGGGATAATACCCTACGCCTTAAAGGTCAAATCAAGGGAAGGACCGCTCATATACTCATAGATACGGGAAGTACACATAGCTTCATTAATGCTAAGTCACTCAATGGGCTGAAATTGAATACGCATGAAATGCCTACATCACTCAAAATCCAAGTGGCAAATGAAAATTTTGAGAAGAGCAATCAATGCTGTCCAAATGTACCTATCACCCTTTCCCCATTGTGCACTACATCGGTGAGCCTAATTGCATTAGAAATGGGTCCCATTGATATAATACTTGGCTGCAACTGGCTGAAATCTTTGGGCAGATTTACCATGGATCTCAACAACATGGAAATGGAGTTTAAATGGTGTGGACAACAAGTAACACTACATGGAGTTGAAAAGAAAAGAATGGAGATGATCAGCCCCAAGAAGGTTAAGAAAGAGATAAATGCAAAGGCATGTATGTTCACCATTCTTCTTTCCAAGATTGAAGAGGATCAGCCCTCTTCTCCTACCAACAACATGGACCCATGTCTTTGTAAATTGCTGAAAGAATATGATGACATTTCTCAGCCACCTACCTCTCTTCCTCCCAAAAGAGAAGTGGATCATCCCATTGACTTGCTGCCCAATACAAAGCCCATCAACAAACCACCATGTCGCCTCTCCAAAGTGGAAAGAGAAGAGGTAGAACGCCAAGTCAAAGAGCTTTTGGAAATGGGTCTCATTAAGGCAAGACAATCACCTTTTGCTTCTCCAGTCCTTCTTGTGAAGAAGAAAGATGGCTCCTTTCGAATGTGCATTGATTACTGCGATCTCAACAAGGTCACTATCAAGAATAGGTATCCAATACCTAGAATAGATGATCTCTTAGATGAATTGAAGGATGCCAAGGTGTTCTCCAAAATTGACTTGAGATCGGGATATCATCAAATACGCATGAAGGAAGGGGATGAATTTAAAACAGCCTTCAGGACGGAGAGGGGTCTTTATCAGTTTATGGTTATGCCTTTTGGGTTATCAAATGCTCCAGCCACATTCCAGTCTCTCATGAATAAGATACTTCAGCCATTGCTCTTTAAAACAGTTTTGGTATTCTTTGATGACATTTTGATCTATAGCAAGAATAAAGAAGACCATTTGCAACATGTAAAAGAGGTCTTTGACATATTGAGGATACACAAACTGTTTGCCAAGGCCACTAAATGCTCTTTTATGACAAAGGAAGTTGAGTACTTGGGTCATATAGTGGGAGAAGATGGAATCAAAGTGGATCCTAAGAAGGTTCAGTGCGTCAAAGAATGGCCTACACCAACCAATGCCACTTCATTAAGAGGTTTCCTTGGTTTGTCATCCTTTTACCGACGGTTTATGAAGAACTATGCTCATGTTGCAGCTCCTCTTACCGATCGGCTGAAAAAGGAGGCCTTCTTTTGGGATGAGATCGCTGACAAGAGCTTTAATGAGGTGAAGCAATTGCTTGTTTCAGCACCCATACTAGTTTGCCCTAACTTCTCCAAGACTTTTACCATTTATGCAGATGCCAGTGGTAGAGGTTTGGGGGCAGTTTTGGTACAGGAGCATGGTGTCATTGCATTTGAGAGCAGAAAATTTGATGACAAAGAGAGAGAGATGCATGTTTATGAGCAGGAGATGCTTGCTATCTTACATGCAATCAAGAAATGGCACCACTACCTCTATGGGACACACTTCAAGGTCAAAAGCGATCATAGGGTCTTGAGATATTTTCTCTTGCAGCCCAATCTTTCTCCCAAGCAAAAGAGATGTTTGGCCACTTTGCAATCATATGATTTTGAAATATCATACATGGCTGGCAAGGATAATGTGGTGGGCTGATGCGTTATCAAGAATGTGGGCATATAGTCTATCTACTGTGTCTACCATCTATAAGGATTGGATTGAAGACATTCAAGAGGAATATGTGCTTGATGAGCATGCTGCCCACATTTTACAGAAATTACAGCAAGGGTGTGATGCTCAATTTCCTAATTTTAAAGTGCATAATGGCCTCTTATGGTTTAAGGATAAAGTGTACTTGATTCCCAGCAGTAAATTCAAGCTGAAGGTGCTTCAAGAGATGCATTCATCGCCAATGGCTGGTCACTTGGGCCTTTTCAAGACGTTTGATAGAGTTCATCAAAGCTTCTATTGGAAAGGTCTATGGAAAGATGTTAAAGAGTATGTATCTCAGTGCTTGGAGTGTCAGCAAAATAAGGATTCCACTCTATTACCAGTAGGCTTACTTCAGCCTTTACCCATACCCACGGGCAAATGGACAGATATTTCCATGGATTTCATAATGGGATTGCCTACTACCAGTCATGGATGGAACAGTATCTATGTGGTAGTTGATAGATTGACCAAATCAGCCCACTTTATCCCAACTAAAGTCCAATATTCAGCAAGGCAAGTCGCCGAGCAATTTATGGAAGGTGTGTTCAAACTACATGGTATGCCTATGAGAATAGTATCAGACCGTGATTCGAAGTTTATGGGCAACTTCTGGAAAAGTCTATTCTCCTCTATGGGTACTTTCCTCACTCCTAGCACGGCCTATCACCCTCAGACTGATGGGCAAACGGAGAGAGTCAATCATTGGGTGGAAGTGTACCTTAGGCATTATTGTCATGACACACAAGCTTCATGGGATCGTTGGATCCACCTTGCTGAATTTTGCTATAATAACATGCATCACATGAGCATTGGGATGTCTCCGTTTGAAGCTCTTTATGGGTATAAAGTCCAACTTCCATCAGTTTTATTCCATGAAGACATCAACCCACAAGCAAAGGAAGAGTTGGAAAGAATGGAGTTGCTCATGAGGCAATGCAAGGACAGCATAAGGAAAGCACAAGAGGTAATGAAGGTCTATGCAGATGAGAAAAGAAGACATTTTGACTTCAAGGTTGGAGATTGGGTATTTCTCAAAGTGCCCAAGACGCACTATGCTTCATTAAAGGGTGGGAACAATAAGCTTGCTCATAGGTTTTATGGGCCATACTTGATCTTGGACAAAATTGGAGAGCTTGCTTATAAACTTCAGCTACCATCTTCCACTAGAATACATGATGTATTCCATGTTTCACAGCTGAAGAAGTATGTTGGGCCCGATGTACAAGTATTGGAAGAGTTACCACCATTGGATGAGGCAGGACTGATCATATATGAGCCTGAAAGCATTATTGGAAAGAGAGAGAAAGTTCTCAGAAATCGTACTCTCATTGAGTATCTCATTAAGTGGAAGAATTTGCCCATTGAAGAGTCTTCTTGGCAACCATCCACTTATGTCAGTAACTTTCCTTGGTTATTACAGGATGATATATGATGCAGTATGCAGTGACTGTGCAGAGACAGCTTGCTGTATGAAATTTCTGCAGACAATAAAACTGTCCTGACTTCATCAAAATTTGATTCTGATGTTATGGGGTGATGCTTGGGAGTGTATACTTCGTTTCTACACCTCATACGCCTCATTTGGACCAATATATCAAAAGTTATGGCAGTTTTAGTGAATCAGCCTTGTTTGGACAGCAGCCAGTTTTCTCACAGTTTGGCAAGCAAAAGGTCTTCTTTTCATGGACAGTGCTTTCTTATCACTTGGAAGATGAATGGGCATGATTACTATCATCCTTGACTTGGATTTAGTCCATTACTTCTTGGTTTTGAGGACAAAACCATCTTCAGGATGGGATGGTTTGTCATGAAGGAAAATACAACATTAATATTTGCACCTTGGATTAATTCCAGCCTTTGTAAATTTAGCCCTAGCCTATGTGTACATGTGTGAACAGCCCTTAAGTTTGGAAAGAGGGTTAGAATAAAAAGGGACTAGAGGCCAAAGGCAAGACATCTTTGATCATTTAATAATCTTGGCTTTACCATTTTCTTGGAGTTAGCTTCTTCTTAGCCTTTGAAGCACTCAGCCATGGCCGTCATGTATTCTTGAATTCCCAACCATTAATACATGATGAGGATGTCTTGGTGCAATAGATTTGTTAATTCTTTGTTGTAGCTTAGTTAATTTTCAATTTCAGTTAGATTTCATTCCATGGTTGATTGCTTTCTTACAGTTGTTGACATGATGACATTAGATGAGGGTGGCATCATTGGCATGAGTATAGAACCAATTCATCCTCATATATACAACCTCACACATTCACATTTAGCTTTATTGTAGCACTTTGATGGTAGCCATGGTCATCTAGCTTATGCCTTGTATTTTCTATGCTTTAAAACATTGGATGTATTCATTGATCTGAGTCTTGTCTATGTTTATTATTTTCTCTTTGAGAGACCATGATGCTTTGTATGAACTACATCTGTTGAGCTATTTGAATATGTGAGTATGCCCTTTTTTGTTAAGTATTGTCTTTTATTGTCCATTTAGGTGGGCTTTCCTTTGATATGATGTGATTGATATACCTACAATGTTAGCATGTCATTGTGTCGGGTTTGAGCATGTTAGGACTCTACTGTCCCATATATTTGGTATAGCCCAATCACACCTAGTGACCAAAAACTTGGCTTGGACCTAATTACACATGGCAACTATGCTGATCTTTCCCACACATGTAAGTCTACATGCACATGTGCTCTCAAGGTCTACCAGAGGACATCCAGCTTGTGTTTTCATGGTGGTTTGGATGTGAGTAGTGGTGTCAAGAATTTTGGTGTCCAGCTTGTGTTTTCATGGCTGTGTAGACATGAGCAATGATGTTAGGTACAATCTCTCAAGGGTAATTCATTCCTCAATGATGATGACAAATAGTGCTCAAACTTTTTTTCGAGACCTCAGGATGTACTTCCTATTATGCCAATCACCTCTGTGATGCCTTTGAAGCTAGCAAGGTGGTTGTTTGCATTTTTAAAAAAAAGTTATGGGTTTACCCATTCCATCTTATGGTATTTCAATCCATATTTGGATGGCTGTCCACACACTGGTTCCCTTTCTGAAGTTTTTGACTTATCCGCTAAGGACTCCGATGCTTTCCTTAGGTAGTTTGAGGTGGCATATATGGTTAATTTTTTTTCCTAAATGGATCCCCCCATAAGGTGGCCATATTTGAATCATCAATCCAAAAAAAGGTGGCAACTTGGCTCATAATGTAAAACAACTAGGCAGCTTTTGATGATGTGAAGGCAACATTGCACCCATGATTCTAACCAGACTGGACTAGAAGTTGGAGAGACTTAGTCTCTAGCACCATGATGCTATAGTCCAAAGCTATACAACTCAATTCAAAGTCCTAAGGGGAAGAATGTCTCCAAACACAAAATCCATTGGTGAAATGTTGCACTCACTATATGTGCAAGGATTTAACCGGGAGATCCGTATAGCTTTGGCTTCAGAAGATCTACCTAGTCTTAACCTAGAATATTTTTATTTGCACGCCATTTGTGTTGATATTTTTGACTAAGGAGAAGTTAGAAAAAGAGAAGAAATCAGCTAAATCCACTAGTAAACCTTGTTGTATGGAATCTAATGACTCAGATTTAGATTCAGGCCTGGAGGAAAGTAGTAGTGAGGAAGAGGACTTTGAGGATGAGGGATGCCAATAGCCTGTAAAGTCTAAGAGGAAGGACAAGGGATGCAACCCCTCGTAGGGCACTCACAAACCTGCAACCAAAACCCTATGGTGTACCAAGTGTAACAATGCAGGTCATTTGGAAAACAACTGATTACAACCATAATCAATGATGGTGTGGCATTTGCCATATGGCTACCCACAACACATAAGTTTGTCAATATGCGAGGAGTTAGATGGGACATGTTCGAGCATGGCACACTGTGGGAGGAGCACAACTTGCCAACGAGCAAGGTGCAAGAGGAGTGCAGCTTGCCATCTACAGTAGTGGCACCGGTAGTGGCTTACACACAACAAGATTATCTGTCTCGGCATGGGGCACAAAGGATGAGGAAGGAATTGAGGAGGCAAAGGAGGATATTGTTGTCCCTCAAATAAACAATGTTTCTTTTGCATACATAAATGATAGATTGAAGTGTTTGAAGCCCAATGATATGATGCTCCAAAGTAACAAAGTTAGGATCATTATTCCTTGTAGTCTATCAATATGGTGGAAATCAAAGAGCTACCTGAGCCAGAAGTTAATGTTGTTACACAATCAAGAAGAAACTCAAAGAAACAGCAAAGAAGTCTACAGGAATTTCCTAGGTAGAACAAGAGAAAACTTACCACCAAGTGGCTCTATGGACAACTATGGAACCGGTGGCCATGAGGGAACCATAGCCAATTCTTATACTAGATTCAAGACTTGCAAGAGCACAAGGGACCAAATATACATTAACATAATGAGGCAAAATACAACTCTTGGTCCAAAGTCAGCACCCATAAGAGCAAAAGGGACCAGAGACACTGAGGTAGAATTTGTAGTAGACTCTTGATCTAAAGTTAAAAGATCAGAAGGGATTGAAGAAACATCAGTAGCAAGGTAGATTATGCAGCCAAGGTCAAGTCAATACCCACAAGAGAAAAAGGGACTGTAGTAATACTGGTTATGATGTAGAATTTGTAGTATAGTTGACTCTTCGTTTGGAGATAATATCCACAAGGGTGGAAGGGAACTAGCCATCACCAAAAGTCAAAGTCCAATCTTCTTCACATGCAGTTCCAACAAGTTTGGAATCATAGACTGCATGGGACTGGTCTTTATTACTATTCCTTTGGAAGACATTAAATTTGGTCCTAGCATTCAAGGACCACTTACTGCAAATGATTCAATTGGATCAACCTATCCTATTGGAACTAAAGGTGGTAGCCCTGACTACAATTGCATTGGAGGAGGAAGTCCATAAGGTGTAGTATGAGCCAGTCCCACTAGGACCATTGTAAGACCCCCATTATTCCAATAATCTCTCTTTGATTCAAAGGTAGAGTAATTGGTAATGTCTTGCTCAATAGTGGCTCAAGAGTCAACATCATCATAGTGGTCATTTACCTCATGGCTAATCAACAGAGAATGTGGCCTCTTGGGATTATTCGATCAGTCCTAATGGAAGTGGCAAGTTCATTCGTGATTTCTTTGGTCATGCTGAATATGGAGCATGTAGGTGAAGATTACCGCATCTTGCTTGAATGGCCCCAGTGGCAAGCCAATCATAACTGGTATTGGGACTAATTGACAATCCACCAAGGTCACAACAAAATTAGAATTTTCTTAAACATAAATTTGCCTCCATCAACAGTTTGCTAACTAGTGGTAGTTGAAACAATCAACATGGTGGATGGCTTGGATGATGATAAGGAAGCGACTTTTCTAGTGGCCAATGCCCATTTGGAACCCTTTTGTTTGTGGATGTAATGCCAATAAGTCGACAATACATGGATCCACACTCCCCACTTTATCTTGCCCAAGAGTAGGTACCAGTGCAAAATCAGATTTCCTCAGGTATGGAAATCTATATTTTGGACTAAAGCATAAGCAGCTTAAGCTGTGGCTATAATCAAATAAGATGTAGTAGAAGTACTCAAATATGAAAGAGAGTTTGAAGCACAAATGAAAAAGGTGACTATTATGGGAGCTCATGCTCAACCGCCATGACCCACGGACCACTTATTGTTCATGCGTTTCAAGCAAGCTCTAATGGCTATCTCTCACCTAGCTGACACGCTTCCCATCCTACGAGTGTAGTGAGCTTACCTCGATGCCTAAATAAGTGGCCTTCTCCCTCAAGCACTCCGATAGCTCCATGATCCTAGATGTAAGCTCAAGAAACCTCAAGCCTTCTCCCTCAAGCTCCATCCTCCATAGCTGCGCGTGAGACAAGAGAAGATAAGAGAAGGAGAGAGGAGAAGATAGAGAGCTTCTCCTCCCCAATGCCTCACCCTCACACACTCACTCCCTCACATTCTCACACTCCCTCTCTCAACACAAGCACACACAAGCAAGAAGGGGAGAAGAGAAGAAAAGAAGAAGAAGCCACTTTAGCCACACACAAAGAATGAGCTTTTCACTCACTTTTTGAGTTTATATACAAGCCCTAAATCCCTTGGGAACCCATCCCCTTTTTTACATGACCGGGCATCTTGCCAAGGTCCTCTTTCCCTATTCCCTTCTAGTTGTCTTATCCCTTCACCTATGCTCATCTAGATTTTACAATTTGCACAAGAGGGAGCTTGGTGCTCTTTTACAAAATTTTGGTGACACCTTTGTATTTTAAAATGTGCATTTACCTTTTATTTGACCTTTTGCACTTTTGGCCTTTCCTCTCTTATTCATTTACCGAGCTGCCTTTTTTTGCATTATTCCATATTTTGATTTTTTTTTTCCATCTCTCATCGAGGTTAACATTACCCCCCTCCTAGTTGAGTGCCAATCCCATGGCACTTATGGGTCATTGTTGATGAAAGCTCGATGATTTGAAGGGTGGTTCTGTGAGTTCATGATGGGGCCTTATGGGGATTGGTCATGGGAGAGAAGCTTGTCAATTGATTGTGATGGTGGAGGTCGAGGGGTATGTTGAGTGGATGGCAGGGCCTCTGATGTCACTGGTTGGGATCATTCGAATGTATCTGCAAAGAGAAGAAAAGTGCATTGCCTAGGGGATGTGTCTACCTTACCGTGCAGTGCATTGTGCTCGTGCCAGTGGAACTGGGAGCTAGGTTAGGCCTGGTGTTTTCCCACACTTGAGGACCCAGACTGTGCGGGAGGGAGGTGTAGTGGGTGCAACTTAGGGAGACATGTCTAGCCATAGACGAGATTGACCTCCCTAGGTATGTCTTACCCTTGATGTGCCCTAAGTGTGAAGTGGGGAATCAAAATGGACTAGGGGGTTAGCCAGCTGCCGATTGAAGCCATCGAATGCACCTAACTGAGGACCCCTAGGTGCAATGACTGTGACATTCATGAGTTTCTTACTTTTTCTTGTGATTTTCTTCTATGTTCTTTTGTTCTTGTCCTTTTCTTCCTGTCTTTTCTCTTTCTTTGTTGTTTGTCTTCTTTTTTTTCTCTATCTTTTTTCCCTTTTCTTCTTTAAAAGAATAAATTATAACAATGAGCTAATCTTCATTGTCGTGGTCATGAGAGGGAGAAGTAGGGGGTTTGACTTACTAAGAAAGCTTTTTCCCTACATATAGCCTTTTAGGCTCATTTAAACATTGAGGGGAGTTGTGGACAAAAAACGGTGGTTGTAGCTAGTGAAGCGGATGTGACTCATGTCCTCTAAGAGGGCTACAAAAAAACATGGTAAGAGGGAAGCACGCATCATTAGCCTAGCCATTGCATAGCTATCTATGCTAGCATTGAGATCAAAAAATAGTAAGAGGGAAGCACGCATCATTAGCCTAGCCATTGCATAGCTATCTATGCTAGCATTGAGATCAAAAAATAGTGGCGGGAGGCAATATTCTTGTAGAGTAGGGTCTTGCCTTAATAATACTCTAAGGAGCCTAAGGTAATTACAAGTTGTGAGAAAATCGGGGTCCAAAAAAGAGCTGAATTCATTGAGGAAACGGTCAATAGAGGCATACAAGTCATGCTCAGAAAAGGTGAGCACTTCCTCAAGCTTAGTGGTGTTGACATTATAGATTTTTGGAAAGTCATATCAGCCACATGGATGTCTGGATTGAAGTCCACTCCTACCCTTCTAGGATATGGCACGTAAGGGTGTTGCAAAACGACATCCAAGCCTCCATGTTGCCATCACAGATTCACCTTCTCCACCTTGGCTGGCACTCATAGCCCTTTACTATTTTGGGCACCTCCATGACCTTATTCTCCCATAATAGTTAGGAGTCTCTATTCCTTAGAAGGTAGGATTCTTCTCTCTTTTAGCAACCCACCTATCTCCCAGCCTTCTTCCTACATTAATCACCTCTTCCACCACCTTGGTTGATAGAACTCTGTGCAATGTAGTGGGGAATCAGATATTAAAGTCAAAGGGTTCACAATCATTCTCCTTCTACTCCCATACTATGAGTTTTGCATTCCAATCTACTGGGAAATAGTCTTCTCTTGGAGGGATGGGCACTTTTGGGGCCACTATTGGTGGAGCTCTCAGCCTCCTCCTTGCCTGCTCCAACATGTTTGTTCTCCTCCTTTTGATCTCTGCTTTCCTTTTCGCAGTGATGTCTACCTCTTGCTGTACTTTAGGCCATGGAAGAGGGACACTGTGGGACTAACTCCTCATCTTGCTGCCCCATTTCAAAGCTTGGTCCTGCTTCTTGAGTCGACCTTTGCATCTCCTATCCCCTGTGCTCTTGTGACTCTCCTTCCTTGAGCCCTAGAGAGTCCACTTCTTGGACTGTCAGGACTGCCCTTAGCAAGTAGCTTCTTTGATCCTATGGGCTTTGGCTAGTTCCTGTTGCTTGTTGGATGTGCAGTGCCCATGTCTTAGAGCCATATGGGCGATCTCTAGCTTTCTCCTTAGTGAATCAATAGCCTCCTCCTCTTGTGATTGTGTGGTGTCTGAGAGAGTATTGAGGAAGGCACATTGTTGGGCTTCCAAGCTTATTTGTGTGGCCTCTGCCTTGCTTTCTACCAATACCTTGTTGCCTTCTACAAGGGCTAGTTGGCTTGCCCTGTCTCTTACTCTTATTTCACTCCTTCTCACCCATTCAACCACTCTTCTTTTCATCTCTTCCAAGCTTTTATTATGCCTTTGAGCTAAGGCCCTTATTCTTTGCTCTTATTCCTCGATTTCTCTTTCTAGTCTCTTCTACTCTTCTAGTTCTACAACCACACTCTTCTCCAAGTTTTCATGATACCTTTGGGCCCTCTCTTCTTCTCCAACTGCGAACTCCTCCACGACATTCTGGACTCTTTTCATTTGTCCTTGTAGCTCTTCTTGTTGTAGGATTGGGAGCTTGTACTCCCTTTTAAGTCCCACCAGCTCTCTTGATTCTCATCTTCAAGCCTCTTTCGCTAGCTGTCCTCTTGCTCCTCCTTAGCACTGAGCTCTACCTTTAGCTCACTTACTTCTCTTTGATAACTGGCCACTTGGCTGGTTCTCTCAAGGTGGAAGGCTGCTAGTGTGTCTTTCTTCGCTTCTAGCTTGGCAGCCATCATATTTTCCTCCTTTTCTCTCTCCCATTGTGAAAGGAATTCTTTGACATAATCATCATAATTCGTAGATGATGGTAGTGCCATAGGGGTAATCATTGTGGATTCTTCTATCTTCTGTCTCTTGGGATCTTGTCTTGACTCCGCATCTGCAGAGCTGCCGGCCTCTTTATTCCCATCACTCTAGGGTTCCTTCACTTGCATCTTGAGCTATCTCTTTATTGACCAGAAACTGCACCCCAGGCCATAAGGTTACTGGTATCTACTGTAGTTGATGTGCCTTGGGTGGGTGCAGATAATTGGGGTGGTAGACACTAGGATAGGTGGAATAGGGTCAATCAAACCCTTGCCCTTGCCTTTTGTTACTGGAGATGGTGTAATTTCTAGCACTCTAGAACTTTTTCTCAAGCCTTCTTCTCTGTCGGGCTCATGGCAGCCAACTCAACCTCTCTAGAGGGCTGCTCCATTGACATGCAGGTGGCTCTGGCTATGTCCTCTTCTTCTCTCCTTTCAAGGTCCTCATCCTCTTCATTTGCCTTTCTCTTTCTCTCTTATTTTGCCTCCTTGGATTCCCTTTGGGCCTTGAGATAGTCAGCTTTTTCTTTCTTCATTCTCTCTTCTTTTGCCTTCCTTTGGGGGGACTTTCTTCTTGGACTTTTTGGCCCCTCTGATTGTGTTTCCTATTCTCCTTCTTTGTTACTCATGGTTCTCTCACTACTAGACTATTCTTGCTCTTGGTGGGGAGGTGACTTGTCTGGTGTCTCATCAACTCCTTCGTCGCCTTGCGCTTTTCCCAATGCCACCCTGATGATGGCAGTCAAGACCCCACCAAATCCAATGGTCAAGGCCTTAGATGATGACTTCTTTCTTGCCTTGGAGAATGGCGACTCTCCACATGCGGGTCTTCCACCTGTAGCCAGTGCCTTTGCTGAGGTCTCGATTGTCTTCCTCATGAAGCTGTTCAAGTTCACTTCATCTAAAGACTTGGTTGGAATGCTTTCTAGCATTGGCACATCGATCCTGCTCATCAACATGTTGTACCTTTGGTTGGAAAACAAGGCGTGCACCATCTTGGCTTACAGTAGACTTCTAGGTCAGGGATATCAGCTAAGGTGATGCCATCATTAGTGTGGACTAGCACTTTGTCCATTCCCAGTATGTTGTACATGTCCCTTTTCGGTCATCTTTCAACTTTGTTGGATAGGCCCAACACTCTCTCCACCAGCTCCGGGGTTAGCTCAATTTCTACTTGGCGGGTGGCCTCTCCCTGCCGCACAATCACCATATCATGGTTCCTATTGAAAGTACGAAGAAACTCCATGTACTTTTCATAGTCCACGGCTTGCTCTCTAGATACTTCTGCAAATTGCATTGATTCACAATTTGCTTTATGGCTTGCTCTTCCATGACTACATCTTCCAAATTTAGGACGTGCCTGAACTTGAATTGGTTGTAGGCCCTCATCTCCACTGAGAGACCATACTTTGCTTGCTCTTCCTCTGAGAATGGAAACTTTTTGGTTTTCTCTTGTCCTGCCATTGTAGGTGCCTCTCATGAAGCCACAACTCACCATTAGTGTTCTTCATATAATTTTTTGTGGAAAGACACGTAGGAAATGAAAAAAATGCTTATGGAAAACTAAAATGCTTAAATACAGAAAGCGAATTTTTCTTTAAACAGTTTGTGCATTCCTCAAAACATTTATGACACTTTTCCTCTATCATAAGTTGATTTCGATCCACTCTTTTCTGCTTTTGGACGTTGATTGAGGTTTAGGGCTTGTTTTTATGTTCCACACCTTATCCCCTCCTCCCTTGGAAAGGAGAAGAATCCTTCCTAGGATTAGAGGTTGAAGGGTTAAGGCCATTCAGTGCATGCTCACAGTGTTTTACTTTCTCATGAGCCAAGTGTAAAAGTTAGGGTTGTACTCCATGTGAGCATAGTGGTCTATGTTAACGGGTTGAATGCTTATGTGGGTGAGGTAAGTGAGTATATCCATTAGGAAGTCACTAGAGTCTATTCGGCTAGCAATGTGTAACTCCTCCTCTGTCAATGTGATCTAAATAGGGGTGGGTCATGATGTGCTCTTCGAGGGGTCGGTTGTGAATGGTGGCCAACACCCTATAGGAGGTTGGAGCTACATAAGTTGGGTCATAATCCAAGGTTTTGATGGTATGTCTTTGCTCAGTGTTGGTCGTGATTTGGCAGCCCTCTAGCTCCCATTAAAGTCGAAGAGCATACCATGTTCGCATGAAAGAGGAGTCGTTGATAGCAAGCTGTTTCAACTCTTCAATCTCCTGGTCTGTGTGGTAGGGACAATGCTCTTGTCATATGAGGCGATGAGTCATAATTTATGTGCTTGCTTCGCTGGAAATCTTGATGGAAATCAGCTCCTCAACTACCTGGGGAGCCTTAACCAATACGAATTCCGATTCTTCCCAAGAGCAAGGCAATGTACGTACCTCCGTGGCCAAAGGCTCTTTTAAAAGGCCTTGGTCATAGCTTTTAGCAACAAGAGTAGTAAATGTAGCGTCCAAGCATTGAAGGCAAGTAACCAAGTCATCCCTCATATTTTCAGCTAAGTCCGAGGCCAAGTTAAGAATTGATCATTGCTCATAAGAGGGTTTTAGCCTACGGGAGGTTGAGGTTTGGCTGTGCTATACACATCTGCAGCAACTGACGTTGGCGATTTTGGCTACTTTTGAGGGAGCAGTGCAGCCACTTGCGCATTAGGTGTGGGTTGCGATGTAGATGTTGTGCTGCTAGATGCTTGTGAGGCCCTAGGAACACTAGTAGTGCTAGGTTAAGGTGGTTTGGAGGCATCAAGTTGTAGTTTTGGTCAATAGACTTGTTGAGGCTCTGCAGGCATAATGGGTTTGGTCTCTATGGGCTCCATTGCTTGAGTTGTTTGGGATTTGGTTTCCGATTTGTCATGCAGGCTTGTGTGGCCAAGGTCAAGGGTTGCGCTTGAGTAGTATGCTTAATAGTCTTGGTTTTGGGCACCCATATCCAGATATTGCCCTCGTAATAACCTTGCGCTTGCAATAACGTCTTGTGGGGACCTAGCGCGGCTTGATTGTTCATCGATGCCTATAGTTTCTTCTCTACGTCTTGGGTTTCGAATGGGAATTCCTAGCCTTGCAAGGTCGTGTTTGGTTGCTTCTTAGTGGTGGTCCTTGATGTTTAGGTACCCATTTGAACTTGGATTCATGGGCTTTGGCTTTCGTCTTCGCGATTTGTTGACATTGAGTCTTGGTGAGTTGTGACAAGTCATGACCCCCCTTCTTAGACTTGGTGGTGGATTCCTCTATTGGTGGCTTCATGAGCTTTGATGGAGCTACGCTGCCCTTTGCTAAAAGCTATCACGATGTGTACATTGCTGATGGCAAGGTGAATGCACTGTGACTCATAGTTGACGTTGCAATGGGCATGTTTTTTAAAGGTGTGTCCTAGTAGCGATTCCTTATCGACACCTTTTGTGTTTAGTAACACATAAAAGATTATGGGTATGCTCTTAGACTCGATAGAGGTTGCAATTTTGCACTTTCCCAAATGTGCATATGATTCGCCCCCAAAAGGGCTGAGTTTGGCACTCATGGGTTGTAGTTGTGGTTGATCGATTTGAGCCCAATGATTGTGAGTTAAGATATTAACATCAGCTCCTTCATCGATCGATTTAAGCCCAATTATTTTGTGAGTTAAAATATTAACATCAACTCCTTCATTGATCAATGCACGGAAGGTATGTGCTCATTGGGCGGTGATTGTTATGCAACGAAGGTAAGTTGGTTCCACTACTTCTTTGTCCTCATCTTCAATTTTTGTAATCGTGGCAACCTGAATTTTCATAGTGGACTCTAGCATGGGAGGCTCATGTAGTGGATGTGTGGAAGGGTAGTACTTCTTTATGTAGATATGATTGAAGAAGCATATGCCCTCTCCATCGAGGGTCTCAATCTCCACATTTTCAATTTGGCTAATGGTGCGAAATTGGAAAGGCCCTAATCCCCTAAAATTCATTTTTTGCTTGTGGCCTTTCACTGAGTGTAATAGCACGAGATCGCCCCAATCAAAGTCTTGTTGCTTGACATGCTTGTCAAACTAGCTCTTACATCATGCCTTTTCACAAATCAGTGCATGGGTAGCTAGAAGTCGAGTCTCTTATAGGCGTTCTAACTCAATTAGGAAATCTATCCATGCCTCCTTCCCATCCCATTGCTCTTCAATGGCTACTCTTAGACTAGGGACAAAGAATTCCACTGGTAAAACGGTTTCAGTTCCATAGGTCAACCTAAGGGAGTTTGTCCTACAGTTGTCCCAGTTGCTATGCAAAGCAGAAACTACCTTGGTCAGGATGTTCACTAAGATCTTATTTGTAGATTCTACTTGGTTGTTCGGTTGAGGGTAGTAAGGTGAGGATTTTTGATGTAACATAAAAAAGGTAGACAGGAGGTGAGCAATCACTTCATTGACGAAATGTGTGCCTTGATCACTAACTAGTTCAATGGGGCAGCTACTGAATCGTGGCAACAATGCATATGCTGATGACGACTGTTGGAGGAGAGATTGATTGCAAACGCAAGCAGGATGATGATGGTGACATCTCCTACTGATGGCGACTGGATGCACATGACGACGACAATGTGTGAAGGCCCCGACAATAGCAAACACAAGCTTCTTGATGATGGCAATAGCTCCAGGAGGTAGGCAACAAGTGGAAGAGGCTGAAATTAGGCGTTAGATGGATGCAGACTGCAATGGGAAGCTTTGATTGAGATGTCCTTGCCACCAGCCTACTCAACATCAAATTGTTAGCAACATCTTTCAACAAATGGATTGAAGGCCAAGACTATTCCACACTCAGGGATGTCACTGCCATCACTATCTTCTTTCTAGGCCTTGATGAGTACTTCACTCCTTATATGTCCAAGATTGGTGGTGTGTTTGGCCATGTTATACAAAGAGAGTGGTATCGGATCCACTGATATCCATCAGTCAAAGTTGTGCCCATAGGATCCTTCATGCGCAGATCCATAAGCTGCTTTAACCAGTACATCTGACTCGCCGGACTTTTCTTATCATAAAGATTCTTGATCTTATTCCATAGATCCCATGCACTCTGTGCTTCCTCAAATACATTATAATGTACCTGTTCAGTGAGAGACAATACAATCATGGACTTGCATAGCTCATCAAGTTCAAGCCAGTCGTCATTGTCCATAGTTTCAGGCTGCTCCCCACTCAACCGAAGTGGCTTAATCTGAGATTTCTGCACCAAAACCTGCCATATTTGAGTCTTCCAGTAAGAGTAGTTGGTACCATCCAACTTTGTAATGTTAAAGATGGCACTATCATGCGAAGATGACGCCATTATGTAGGCTGGAAATGCCCAAACAGTCCAAAACTGCTTGCTGTTTTACTGCAGAAACTGCCCAAAAATGACCAAAACGTGGTCCAAAGGGCGAGCAAAGTGTGCCAAAAGTGGCTGCCCACTTAGTACTAGGTGCGGTACACCAAATCAGGATATTTCAGCATGAAAAGTACACCTCAGTCCACCAATAACTGCTTGCTGTAATAAATTGCAGGTATGCAGTCTAGAGAGCAAACTATCCCAAAATAGGATCCAATGTCAAGCAAACAATGCTAGGTCCAAAGCCGGCATGAAATGGACATAAGCAAGGCCAATGACAGTGAAAAGAACATGAGCTCAACACCGAAGCATGTCAAAATAACAGCTGCCAGTGAAAGGCACACCCCCAGACACTCTAGGCAAAGTGTTCCTGTAACTGCCAAAACCTGACACAAATAGGTGTCTGCTCAAAGAGAAAGATCCAAATATGAGACGCAGCTCATAAGCATCCTGTGAACCAAGAGTACATCAATGCATATCCATAAAGATCGGAGTATGATCCCAAAGTCTCAATGCATATGGAGCTGCTCAAGACATAAACTGCTCCAAATACATGTAAGTGCTCCAATAGCATGCAACTGTCAAAGGTCAAGCAAGCATGTAAAATGCTCCCACTGGCACAAAAGGCGTACAAAGCGAGCTCAGAAGCTCAAACAACCCAAGAGAAAGCACCAGTGATAAGTGACCCTGTCAATGCATCAAGCGCATCCAAGAGAGCATGACATACATGAAGCACCGATCGTATTAACCATGAAGCAATACATAAGCCCAAATAAGCTCTCGGTCAACTCAATGACATCCAAATAGCAACCAAGATCAGTGATCAAGTAAGCCGGGAATGCTCAAATACATCCAAATCCAAGCTCCAAATGTCGGTATGGCATACACGAACCAAATAGCATATGTCACGAACCAAAGCATGTAATGCAAAAGCCTAACTGTCAAGCAGAGACATGAGGCATAGGCGGTCCACGAGCATGCCAAGTCGGTCCAAATGCCAGTGAAGACGGAGCTAATGCGAAGCTCAAAAGCATCCCATAATCTCATACATATGCTCCAAGCTGTCCCCAAATGTCAGAGACATCATGCCAAAGCTCAAAGCATACATCCGGTATCGGTAGGTAAGTGCCAAAGCATGTAAAGTACCTTCAGCCCACTGTTATTCCAGCATGTATTTACTGTTCTAAACAGTAGATTTCAGCCCCAAATTCAAGCCAAAATCATGGTCAAACCAAATGCATACATCCCCAATACATCCGGGTAGGAAGTAGACCGCATACGGGCATCAAATAAGGTAACCGGAGTAGAGTATAAGCATCAAATGCCAATGCCAAGTGTGGCTGCCCTGTTTCCAGCACTGTATAACAGTAAATAACAGTCCCAAATCAGCCAATATTTCAGGCCAAAATCATGGCATAATCATGTGCATACATTCCCAAGGCACTAGGCATCATATAGACCGCATACGGGCATCAAATAGCACAACCGGAATGGAGTATAAGCAACAAATGCTAATGCCAATGGTGGTGCCCTGTTTTCAGCCTATTATGACAGTTTATGACAGTCCCAAATCTGAAGAAATCAGCCCCGAATGATCAAGACCAATGCCCAAAGCTTGAATGACATCAAACATGAAGTCTATAGCCCTCTTGATCAAGGTAGAGAGCGAGAAGCAATGGCCAAGTGTGGAGCTGAAGTAGACGAGTGCTCACAGCCTGGAAAAAAATGATGCAATCTGCCCTGTTGGTGCTGAACTTGCTGTTGCTCCACATGGGCTGAAAAGGGGGTAATGGGGGGCTCAAGAAGGGCCTATCAAAGGCCTATGACAAGCCTCTTTGAGCCTTGATAGGTGTAAGGCACAATATGAGGGGAATAAGCTTCAAGGGTTTGAAGCCATGGCTGCCCTTGCTGTTTGCAACCTGTAGACTGAAATAAAACCCTGAAAGAGTGATCAAATACCTCAGTATCAATGCCTTGAAGGTGCCTCAATAGGCCGGGAAGGTGCTCGGGAAGCCGAGGAGTAACGGGAGCTCGGGGAGATCGGATATGGCTGCCGGGATGGAGATCCAATGCGTGAAGGGAGTAGATGCGAAGGTAGAGAAGCACCGAGTCGAGCTCGAGCAAGAGGAAGCCAAGCTCTGATACCAGTTGAAAGGTGAGAAGGATCGAAGCTTGCACGCGAGCTATGGCGGGAGAGCAAGAGCAAGAAAAGAGAGAGACAAGAAATGGGAACTCCAACAGTCACAATGTGTGACCGGGCCTTCCTTTATTCAAACTGTCACTAAAAGAATAAAGAATAAAGTGACGTGACGGGCGCCCGGCACCTACAGTGTGCAGTGGCGGGTATTGTCAGTGTAGTAATACACGGGGCGGCACGGCAGAGGCGCCTTTACCCCCAACATGTCTCGAGTAAGTCTTGATTGTGTTACTGGTTAAACTTTCCAAGTGATTGGAAACACGTTTTTAAATTGGTTTGTTGTATTTTATTATGTTTGCAAAGTATGGTAGTCATGATCTCCACAAGTATCATCTTGGCTTCTTAAAGCAAAAAAAGCTTATGATTTATTGGCAAATAGTAGAATGAATATGTTCGTGTTTGGTAATTAAGAAGTGTACATACACTATCATGCTTACAAGGAGCCACATGCTTGTTTTATCTTGGTTGTTCAAAAAAGTACATGTAAACACCACCTGGGAAAATATAGTAACATATGCTCTTGCTATCCAATAGAATTAGACAGTGTCTATTCAATACTCACTAGAAAGGTGAATGCTACATAACTAATGTCCTATTTCATAACATCCATTGACTCCTAAGGTTGGAAGTTGAAAGGGAGCAACGGATTGAAGGTTGGACTCGAGAGCTATGGCAGGAGAGCAAGAGCAAGAAAGGGAGAGACTAGAAATGGGAACTCCAACAGTCACAATGTGTGACTGGGCCTTCCTTTATTCAAACTATCACTAAAAAAATAAAGAATAAAGTGACAGTGATGGGTGCCCGCCACCTGCAGTGTGCAGTGGCGGTGACTGTCAGTGTAGTAATACACAGGCGGCTAGGTAGAGGCGCCTTTACCCCCAACAACCTCCCACTTAAAGGAGAATCTACCCCAGTGAGGAGTGAAAAGAAAAAGAAAAAAAGATAGTACAACATGTACACATGTACAACAGGATGAGGAAAGATGTCATCTCATCCCACGCCCATCAACCTCCTGAGGAAGGCAAAGCGCTTTGTAGAGAGGCTTTTCATGAGCAGATCTGCAGGATTCTGGTCAGTCGAGATCTTGACAAGATCAACAGACTTGTCCTCAACAACCCCACATATGAAGTGATACCTCACCTCAATGTGTTTCGTCTTTGCATGGAAGACCAGATTCTTGGCTAACTGAATAGCACTCATAGAATCCGAATGCAGTGTAGGGATAGCATCAATACCAAGGTCAACAACTGAACGACCCAACCAAATGGCCTCCTTATAAGCCTCAGTGGTTGCAACATGCTCGGCCTCTGTAGTAGAAAGGGCCATGCATTTCTGCACCCTAGACATCCAAGAAACAGCACCTCTAGCATAGGTGAATACATAGCCGGAAGTGGAATTCCTACTATCTACATGTCCTGCATAATCGGAGTCAGTGTACCCCACGACTCCTGTATCTTGGCTGCCATAGCATATGCACATATCTGTAGTTCCCTTCAAGTACCTCATGATACCCTTCATGGCATCCCAATGCTTCTTGCCAGGTGTAGCCATATAGCGTGCCACAACACCAACTGTAAAGGCAATATCTGGACGAGTGGCTATCATGGCATACATAAGACTGCAAATGCAGATGCATAGGGAATCTTGGCCATCTCGGTCTTCTGCTCTTCTGTCTGCAGACAATCAGCCTGTGCTCATCATGAGCTTTCCCTGCTATCAGCATATCATCCACATAGAGTACTAAAATCAATAAAGAACCATCACAGGCTTTCTTCTGTAAAGACACAGATCCATAGCACTCCTGCTATAGCCATGTGATTGCATAAAGGCATCACACTTATGATACCACTCCCTAGGTGCCTGTTTCAAGCCATAAAGACTTTTCTTCAATTTGCACACTAGGTGCTCCCTGCCAGGTTCTGCAAAGCCCTTAGGCTGCTCCATATAAATCTCATCATGCAAGTCCCCATGTAAGAAAGCCGCCTTGACATCCATCTGGTATAAATCCAAGTCAAGCTGAGCAACCAAAGCCAAGACTAAGCACAAGGTGGTCACCTTAACCACATGAGAAAAGATCTCATCAAAGTCCACACCATGCTCCTGCTTAAAACCCTTTGCTACCAATCTAGCCTTGTATGCCGGCTTGGGGTGTCCAGGGGTACTTTTCAGCTTGTACACCCACTTGCATGGCAAAGCCTTCTTTCTCGTAGGGCAAGGAAACCAAATCCCAAGTGTCATTCTTATGCAGGGAGTCTATCTTAGACTACATAGACCTCTCCCAGGAGTGACTGTCACCCCTGTGCATAGCCTGGATTCTTGGTTCAAGAAGTACCTAGTTAGTTAGGAGATTCTTAAGTCAAGAGTGCTTATTTTAAGAACTACCTAGTTAGTCAAGGGATGCTTTGTTAGCAGATAGTCAAGGGAAGCTTAGTTCAAGAACTATGTTTCAAGAACTACCTAATTAGTTAGGGGATGCTTTGTCAGTAAGCTAGTCAAGGGAAGCTTGTGAAAGGAACCTAGTTAATCAAGGGATACTTACCTCACCAAAATACATTGAGAATTGACTAGGGGGCACCTACATAGTCATTGTGTTAGGATGTGCATGGGTTCGATATAGGGAATGTACTTCCTGTGGGTACATTGCACCATTGTGTCAAAAGCTAAAGTGAGAAATAGGAAGCACATTTCATTCCAAAATAGAAGGTTGCATCATTTGTACCTTTTACTGAGATTGTGAGACCATATATAAATAACAATAAATATGAAATTTGAAATCTCCTTATTACATGCAAAACCATCTAGATATCAATGAAGGGAAGAAGTTTTTGGCTATAAGTTGACAAATCACTAGCATAAGCATATTGTAGAAGCAATATTTTGAATAATCATGGTTATAGAATTTGATGTCAAAGTAAAATGTATCGTTGACATTAGTAGCTGGTTTGAAGTTGTCATTTCTAATAGAACTCATTTGTTATCTGATATTCACCTAATATATGATATTTATTTTCTATTGTTTTTTGAGAATGCATATACTTTTCAGCTATATTTTTCTCATCTAAAACTTTTATCATTTTCCATGCAGGAGTTATTTATCCAATTTAAAAGGGAACATCCATAGGTTCTTATACAACAAAGGAGTTTCAAAAAGTTGAAGCCCTATTTTGTGCTCAAGTTAAAGGATAGAAATACATGTTGTTGCATTCAACATGTCCAAATTTTGTTTTTGAGAGATGCTTTTAGCTAGCTACATCAATCATGGATAGGTTTCCACATGAAACAAGGCCATTGCACTTGTTAGATTTGCAATTTGATGAGACTGGTACCTGTAGTGCACACACTCAAATTCAACTGTGTCACCCAAACATGGGAGAGCTTACTTTGTGCTTGAGCTAAATACTCTACTTACAATGCACTAAAGTGTTTGCAAGGCAAATGTTTGGAATGTGGTGAATGAAATCTACCACGTTGTCCATATGAGGTGAAGGAAGAATCAAAAGGTGTCACATTTAAAATATTTGAAAATGTTGATGTTGGGGTTGACATGAAGGGAAAGAAAAAGAAGAGAAAAATCATTAGATTTAAGGAGAGAAGCAATATTGATTGATAACACTGAATAGAATGCACTTGCAAAAGTTTATTGTTCATAACTTTATTGCCAAGTGGCAAGCATATTAGTTCAAATTGTGTGTGCAAATGTTCAATAAGAAGGTAGTTGTGTAATTTGTAGACTTTGTAGAGAATTACACTTTCCAAGAATAGAATGAGATACAATAGATGCATTGGCACTCCAACAAAGTTTTAGTTTTGGTTCTCATTATTTGCTTTCGAAGGGTTGGTACAAAATTTGGAAGACTCTATTTTTTAATATCAGCTAATAAGACCTACAATATACTCTTTGTTCAACATTGCATTATGCTACATCATGGTTTGCTTATGGAGCAAGGCTTGTAATTAAAAGAGCACTGGGTCTAGTCAAATGGGGTTGCATCTTAGTTCAAAGCAAAAAGACCAATTTTATTTCATGTCTAGGTACAAATAAATGATAGATTTAACTATGGCACACCACTTCTTTGGATATGGGCACAGGAAAAGGAGAATATGATGGATTTATGGAGTTGTGAAAAGGACATTGACTCATGACCATCTTAAACCGGATGGAGCAAAGCTACCATGGGTTGCCAACATTGTAAGCTTTTTGAGACAACACATGAACACATCGCTAGATGTCATATTTGTTGCCAACAAAGACCATGTGAACATAGTATTTTGGGAAGTAAAACTTGATGAGATTGATAAAACTAAGTGGTGTTTGTATGGAAAGCAAGTGGAAAAGATGTGCAAATAGCTCATATATTGAAGCATGCACATATCATATGCTTGAGCATCTACTAGAAGACAATGAGGTTGACTTTGAGGATGTTGATGAGCCATTATATGAAGGACATGATGACATCCTTTTTGATGCTTTGGAGATTAGAGACAACTTTGCAGTTGTTGCAAAGGAGAACAATGAGGAAGGCCTAGATTTTTACATGTTGAAGTGCATCTCACTAAAGGAGCATATCTCTAATGCAATGACAAACATATGGGGAAACGAGATTGTTGCAAATACTTATGTGATCAGAGGACATTGATAGAAAAAAGTGACGGTTCCTCTTTCATGTTGATGGATCAACATGAAAAAGATTTGATATGCATGCATTTAGTACATGCCATCAAGTATCCAATGGAATTGATTGATGTAAGGATGAAGTGCAAAAAGATTCGTGTTGATGTATATGAAGTAATTTATGAGTGTATGCCATATGATATGTGATTCTCATTGTGAACAAAGATATTGATGCATGATGATGTTGGGCAAAGGCATGTGTCACTAATGTGCCACAAGAGCTCTCATTTTCATCAATTGGCCTCTAGTAAAACATAGCTTTGCACAACATCTCATGATTTTCATTAATTTATACATATAGTTGTATTCACTTGACATGTTTGCTAATGGAAAGTTTATGTGACACAAGCCCAAGCTATAGTCTCTAGCAATCACCATATGGAAAAAAAGTAGAAAACAATTCATGATACCATTACATATAAGCAAATACATAACATAAACAAGGGACTTAATTCTATGTAAAGATCATGTGTTGTCCAATGCTTTTCTTTCATTTCATGATACTAGTATATATGTTCAAATAGATAACATAAAAAGGAAGTGACATTTGTGTACATATAAATCATTGTCCAACTCTTTTCTTTCATTTTTCAGAATATTCTTTGTGCCACTTTGTATCACACGTGCACTCTCCTATCATAACGATGTGAAAATGGGTGAGATGTTGTATACTTAAACTAATCCAGAGCCACAAGCCAATTGCACAACTACTCGCACACATCCCTTGTCAGGTAGTTTACAATCTCTTTTGATTTATAGTCTTCAATGTTTTTCACAATATTATAAGTTCTAGGAGGAGTGTGTATACACTTGTACTCCCTATCATCTATGAGCATTGTGTTTGCAAATGTGTATTTAGGCTAGTCATCCCAAAATGTTTTTAGGACCTTATAAAACACTCGCTTTCTTTCCAATGTTGCTCAATCTCAAACCTTTCCTCAAGCACATAGTTCTATTGAGAGTGCACCTTAATAAATCTTTCCCAATAGGTGTGGAAAGTATATTACAGCATTCTCATTGCCCTCTCTTGCCTAGCACATGTGCAAATAAACACATTGAACCTTTTAAGGTACCAACCCAAAAAAATTTGTGTATCCCTTTTGACAACAAGACATATATGATGCCTCAATGGGACATTGACATCTTTAATTCGAGATTTTTACATCATGCCAACACGCTTTCCTTTGATTCACTTTTGCAAAAAGTAAAGCATTTAGATCTAGTATCAAAGCAGGTCTAGTTTTAAAATTAGGATTCCTCAAGTCCTTGCATGATATGTGCCATATGTCTTTAATACTCACAATAATGAGAGAGTCCAAAGGTCCCACATCCTCATCTTCCATGGACTCTTTCTTGCCATGCATGTATCCTTGCACTGTGTTATAGATGACATAATCAATAGTTGCATTATGAGACTCTGTTAGGCCATCGCAATAATCCAGCACAATTGAATTTGCATGTGGTTACCCTCATCCTGTGTTTCATGTGAGCCATGGCTGCAACAACCATCTTCATCTTCAATAGCATGTGGTTTTTCCAAACCATGAAATGGCAAAGAATCCATTCTATGAGTGTTTGGCATAGCATTTGTGCCCTCATTGCCAAGATCCTACTCAACATGCATATTTGCATCACAACTAGCATGACATCTAGAGCATTCAAACCATGCAATGACAATGATGTGTTATAACAGCATCTTGACAATCATGCATTCCTTTTCTACTATGGTCTTGCCCATCATGTAGATCATCAATGGCTGTGACATCTTAGCAATCATGCATCCCTTTTTTGCCATGGTTCTACCTATCATGCAATTTATTTTTAGCAGGCATACCTTCACTACAAATTTCATGCATTCATTTTCTGTTGTGGTCCTACCCATCATGCAAGAAATTCTCAGCAAATATGCCTTCGTTGTTGACTATCTTACACATCATTAGTGGTTGTGACATCTTGAAAATCATACATCCCTTTTCTGGCATGGTCTTGCCCATCATGTAATGCATTTTCAAACAGACATACCTTCACTACAAGTATCATGCATCCCATTTCCACCATGATTCTACCCATCAATACATTTTCAGCATGCATGCCTTCACTACAACTATTGTGCATATCACTAGTGGCTATAACATCTTGATAAGACATCTGTTTTTAGCCATGGTCCTACCCATCATGCAATACATTTTCAACAGTCTTACCTTCATTGTGTCTATCATGAATATCATCAGTAAATTGTTGACATGGAATTATTTTGCAACATTTGGGCCCTAATTTCCACGATCCCGCACATCATGGGTTGCATGATTCTCATGGTTTAAGTCTAAATATGTCTCTACATGATTGCCACCTCCATCACAATCAACCACATAATCCACCATTTCATTATCAACATGCATAGTATTTTGAATATCACTTTTGCAAGCATTACCACCTATCATATGCTTTGTATGCATCCATCCATTGCATTTGACATAACCTCACTAGTGTATGCTTCATCTAAATTTTATTTTGCATTTGTAGAGGTAAAAAATCTAACTTATTTCCTTAATGATGCATGAGTCACATGAGGTGGTGATGTAGACACCAAACTCCACATCCATGAAACCAATTTTATATCAATATAATGTTTGAGGCAAAATAATAATATGAAAATTTGGAGAATTGAAATTTACATACAAAACAATATTCGAGACAAAGGAATACTATGAAAATTTAGAGAAATACAATTAACAGAATATGGAAAATGAATACGATTAGGGGCTTAGATTTTCATATAAGAGAACCCATTAGAGAGAGTAGTGGTCTAGGCATCACAAAGGGTATGCCAATGTATATAGATTGTACAATACAAAGGAGTGGTTTCTAGGCACCATGTGTAGAGATGTGGGATAACATGTGTGACTTCTTCTTTCCAATGAACCTTGGGGTTTTCCTCACTTCCTTTGAATCAATAGTAGAACTTGTAGCCATTCATCAAGATTGTCAAACGACTGTAACTAAATAGTCACCATTCATTCTCGTTAACAAAGAAGGAATCACCTTTCTTGTGCTTCTTCATGGGTTAGCTTTGGCTTGGGTATCTCTCCGTAAAGTAGGATGTCCAGGACCCACACTAGAATGCTCTCATCAAGAGACCTTGACCACTAGGGACCCAAGTTTCAGGTCGATTCGAGTGGGTTCGGCTGCCGCTAATGTTCTGTTCCAAGGTGGACTCAAGAAACCCTAGGCGACAAATCCCGTAATATTCCATGGGAGTGTTGGGCGGTATCGGGACCGCTAAAAATGTGCGGGCACGTTATATTACCGATGTGATTCCTACATTGTATTCCAATTCTAGAAGTCCTATTCAATTGGCCAAGAATTTGATCTTCCATACAAAGAGGTGCGCTATCACTTCATCAGGGAGATGGTAGAGGATAAGTGTATTGAGCCTGTCAAAAGTTGAAGTGGGATGGCATACCTACAATCTTACCCCCCAACATGTGCAAGAGCAACTTCATCTCCTTATGGATGGTGTATCAAAGGCCCCCTCTCTACTCCCTACTTATGACATGGAAGCTATCTTTGACCTCACCATCAAGAATGACTATTGCCTTAGCGGCATCATAGGCAACCACAAGCCCAAACAAGAGGTACTCAATTTCTTTTTAGAAGCTTTGTATTTGTAGATCAAGGCCTTTAGCATCCCTTGCAAGGTAGCCTCCATGTTCTTCATGCTTGATGCTCCAATCATAGCCTAGGGAGGATTTTTTGTGATCCACTTGGTGTTTCTACAGGAACTAGACTTGAGATAAGAGGTAGGAACTCCCAATCCTTTTGTCCAACTTTGTAAGTCTCTCAATCTAAAAAATGAGGAATTCTTGTGAAAGAAGACAATCTTTGACAACAAACCAAAGATTGGGAACTATAAATTCCAAAAGGTGCAATTGTCTTGATGCCAAACACAAACTTGTAAGGAGTCATGTATGTTGCCACCTTGAAGGATGTGCGGTAAGCCCATAATGTGATTGAGAGCTTGGTATCCCAATATTTCTTGTGTTGCTCTACCAACTTTGTTAGAATTTCACATAGGGTCTTGTTGGTTGATTCAACCATGCCCATTGCTTGCAGGTAGTATTCTAAAAAAAACAAAGAAGAAGAAGAAAACACCCTAAAGAGTGAAGGGTTGGAAAAAAAAAAACCAAAAGAAGATAACCAACACCTCTGACGTCGTGGTAGGCTGACGGGATTTCCTTGATGGGTGCCCTGTGCCCGATGCCTTGCATCTCTTTAGGATGGGACCTTTTGGAAAGGAGAACAAATATATATACTCTTTTGATTAAAAGTTATAAAGAAAACACTTTTAAAAAATGTTTTAAAAAAAGGAAATTGGGAGTTAGGGACATTGACTGGTTGTTCTAGTAGAACATTGAGGGTGAGTAGTTAAACCATAGAAGTCCTATTTGGTATTGTAGTATTAGATTGCTTTTTATGGGTTCTTTTTAATAGGCATGGTACTTATCAATGCTTTCATTTAGGGTCGTCCTCTCCCTTATAAGTCAAGGTTTAAGGTCTTTTCTCTCTTAATGAATTAAGGAGAGAAGTAATTCTTTCACTAAGAAAAACGAGAGAGGTAATTTTCTCACTAAGAAAGACGAGAGACGTGATCCTCTATAAGTGAGGAGAGAAGTGATTTTCCCTTTCTAAGGTCTAAGATGACACAAGATTTTGTGTGGAAGTCAATCTTAAGGTTGAGACCCAAGATGATCTAAAGAACTCTCCTTATCTATGGGTCAAGGTGGTTGCATGGACCATATGTTAAGAATAGAGTTTAAAAAGTTGCTTTTTTTAAAATAGACACGGTGAATCCATTTTTAAAATATATTGCGATAGAAAGTCTATCTCTAAAACCAGCCCAAGTGGGTTATCGAAAACGACAAGATTACAACTTTTGTGTTGGAAAATTTTCCATCCGAGCAAAGCACACATAGAGAGATATTCCAAAATTGGTGGTGTTGCAGAGTAGGTCCTGGAACAGCCACATCTTGTATGAAGATCAAACTTTCCAATCTTGGCACTCAAGTCTCTCTCCAAGAAGAGAAGTTCTTGGAGCCTATAAAAGAGAGGCACTCCTTGGGTGTGGAAGAGGTGAAGGAAGCATCACTTTGTATGCATGCAAGAGGAGGAGAGAAGGTGCAAGTGCTGCGGAAGCTCTGCTGAAATCAAACATCAAGAAGAGAGCCCTACACATATTGTATAGGAGAGAAGAAGAGAAATCAAGAAGATCAAAGGAGCCAACTTCCGAGTTGTGCAAGCGCTCGCTGGTTGTATACTATGCAAGGATCTGTGTAAGTTCAAGCTTGGCAACCCTCAAGCTGTGCAAATTCTGCGGAAGCTTTGCTAAAATCAAGCTCCAAGAGGAGATCCCTACACATATTGCGTAGAAGAGAATCAAGAAGGATCAAAAGGTGCCAACTTCCAAGTTGTGCAAGTGTTAGCCGGTTGTATACCATGCAAGGAACTGTGATCTTGTTCCCAAGATCTACAAGTTAATAATTGGTTTATATGTAATGGAGGAGCTTGCTCCTTGTCAATAATATAACTCCACAAGGGGGGACTGGCCCATCTTCCAGTCCCTAGTGTGTTGTCAATCTCTCTATCTCTCTCTCTTTCTCTCTACATCTTTCTTTTCTCTCATTTTCTCTCTCTCTACACCAGCATAATATTCACCATATATATTTTAAGTATATAAGAAGGTCGAGCGTGTATCTTGGATCTTATAATAGTGGTATCAGAGTAGATCTCTTTGCTTTTCTCAAAGTAAAGGCGGTCCTTGCAAGAAGAAGGTAAAGATGGCAATTGATGAAGTGCCTACAATTGAGCAATTATAGGCTCAATTGATATAGTATTGTAGCTTGTTGGAGATTCTCGAAGTACATGTTGAGATTCAAGCTCATAGTCTTTGGTTAGTGTTCTACCTTAGTTGAATAAGGTAAAGTCATATTGACTTGACTATGATTAGATCTAGGTTACTTGGTTTGATATGAGAGTGTTGTATTACAGTTGACTTCTAGTGTGGTGATAATGGATTGAATAGGGAGCATGTTTGCTACCCTTCTAGCCTAAGCCTGTGTCCATCTCTCTCCCTCCTTTCATACATGGTATCAGAGCCTATTTGGCTGGCCAATATGGTTCTCTTTGTGTGTCCATCTGATGTGTTTTCCATGGTCACCCACCATTGCTGAAGAAGAAGAGCATCAACAGAAAAAGAAGAAGAGCCGCAAAACAGAGAAGAAGAGCATCCACGTTAGACAACATGTTATCATATGCTGTGTGCCATCTTTCCTCAGCTACCAACAGTTCATCCTCAACTCAGGCATTGCATGATGTAGCTGTCCTGTCAGACACATCATGATTCACCACTTGGGAAATCTGACGAAGAGTCACATCCATCATACGAATGCTTGCTGATAAGCTTAAACTCCCAGTGTAGAAGCGAAGATGCTTCTAAATCTCTAGTGGGACTGAAGTCATTGCTGTGGCACAAGATTCTGCCAATTATCTCGATTCAAACAGTAGAAAAGGAACCCTACGTGCAGCATATGCAGTTGCCTAATTCTGGAGCAGACATTTGAAATTAGATCACATCATTGTCAGAGAACGTCATCAAGTACTGTTTTTAAATGAAATCCTTTGAAGTACCGAGAGACAAGCCCATGTGATACAACAGAGAGCAAATTGCTTGTTGGTATGAATTGGTATAAGGAAATTGATCCAGCTAAGGTTTTGCTTAATGTCTTCTTGCACCTCTTCCTCCTCACCTAAATGCAACGGACGATAACCATTCTTAGCCACTTGATTTACAACAACAGTGGCCAGATTGTTCCCATTGCCTGTCGTGTTATGTATGTTGCATATGGAAAAATAAGTGTTTACAGACATGTTCCAAGTTATGGCATGCTGCCACTAGTGCTACACTGGTGTTTTTCCACCATGCACTACAAATGCAATTGTGCCAGTACTTTGCCTTGCTTGCACTAAATTGAGTGCTGTAGCGTGTATATTGTCATGTCATTGTGACCTTAACAAAAGAATGTTTGTAATGAACATGTGCTCTCTCAAGGCATTTACCTAATCGTGGTCCACAACATTTAAAAACCTTGTAGATATGGGCTGAACAAACATACAGTAACCTCTTTGCCAAGAATCACAGTCATTATATCAGATTGGAATGCAAAGTTGATGCTTTGTAACTGCAGTTGAATGGGAACAAAAGCACATGTACTGGCTAAGATTGCAATAGTGGTCATTGCTAAAAATTTTAAGTAAAAATTGGTTGCATTACAAGGTATTGAAGTACATTGCCTCTGTTGGCATTTTGAGAAATTGACCGGTTTTGTAAAGGTGGAAAGTTGTGAGCATTAAATGCTTAGTTTTGAACTGATTTACTACAAATTTTGCAGTGGGGCTGATTGTTAACAGTTTGCGGTAAGCATATGTGGCATTGTTGCCTGAAGAGCTAGATGAGCATTGGTGTCTATTGAGTTATGCATTGACTCCCAGAGGTTGTGACACCTGGTTGTTGTGGTTTATAGGTTGTTTGAGCTTAGAATAACCTCATTTTGATAGAGAATATACAGTTGGTTACTTACAGACTGCTGATTACAGATTGTTGTCAGTCATTGAATGTTGCGTATGCCTACATGTCTACTGATCAGACGATGCTACTTGGTTGGAATGCTATTACATTTAGATGCTTTGCCACATTTTTGAAAATGTATGATATTGTTGTGAAATAAAATCTACTGGTTTTGCAAAGCTAAAGACCTTGAAATGGAAAACATAGGAGCGAAGGACACTATCACTCAGATAGTAGGTGAAAAGTTGGACTATAGCAATTTCATTCTATGGAAATTCAGGATGTCTAATTTCTTAATTGGAAGAGGCTATTGGAACCTAGTCATAGGTCTTGAAGATGAGCCCAAGCTAACCTCCAAAACAACATCAATTAAAGGCATACATGACTTGGTTGGAAAAGGCCAACAAGGTCTTGTATTGGTTGTCGTTATGTGTGTTAGACACAAAAGCTATGCAAATTGCAAACTGTACTTTACCAAAAGTTGCTTGGGACTTATTGATAAAGAATTATGGGCATGTCACTCATGCGAGAAAAACACAGCTGAAGCAAAAATTCAACCACATATCCAGGAATGGAAGGTCTATTGAAGACTATGTCAGTGAGATTAGAACCATTGCAAAACAACTAGGCTCAATTGGAGCTGAAGTTGAGTATGATGATTTGGTGGCCACTATCCTCCATGGTCTTGGAGTAGAATATAAGCAGTTTGACACATCCATTTCAGTGCGTCGGGAGCAGCCTGACTTTAATGAACTTGTGGCACTTCTTTTACATGAAGAAGTGAAACTTGGACTCAATACAAGTTCCAGTGGGTCTAAGAACAACATGGACAGTGTCTTCTACTCAAATACAAGGGGTAGAGGTGGAAGAGGAAGATCAAATTTTAGAGGAAGAGGTGCTGGAAACGCATATGTTGCTGGTGGACAGCAAGCTACTGGATGCCAAAATAGGTAGCCTCAAGAAAATAGAGGTGCCTCAAATGCTCATGGAAGAGGGGGTTATTCAACTAGAGGAAGAGGCACTTGGCAGTAGCCTCAAATCAGTCATGGACAGTAATCAAATACGAATAATGATTGTCAATATTGTGGCAAATATGAGCATGTAGCTAAGGATTGCTACAAGAAGCAGAATGATCGGAGAGCAAGAGGGAGGCAACATGGTAATTATGCTTCTTCTAGTGGTATGCAAGAGGATGACATGTTGTTTTCTATGCAACATGTGAAGAAAGGGTTGCCTAGACAAGGCAAAGCAAATGATGTATGGTATATAGACCAAGGGGCATCTAACCACATGACTCCTCACGGAGAGTGGTTTGACACATTGGTAGAAGGTGCTCATGGATATGTTTGCACAGGGGATGATACTACGCAGCATGACATTATGCATACATGTACTGTTCCCTTGATGATGTATGGTGACAGGAAAAAGAGTCTCTATGATGTGTTACATGTACCCTCCATATTATAACCAAAAACTTGCTTTTTGTGGGACAAATGGTTGAACAGAATCTATAAGTTAGATTCAATAGAGATGGATGCAACATTAAAGAGTATGGTCAAGGATGAAAACTCATTGCTAAAGGCAAAAGAAATGGCAGGATGTTTACATTGGATACAAAAATTCTAGCATTGAATGTTGCTATGTACTCACATGACAATGCTGCAATAAGGGACATTGAGATATGGCATAAAAGGATTGGTCATGTAAATGTTAAAAGGCTAAAGAATATGCATCATAAGCAAGTTGTAATTGGAATCCCTAAGTTCAAGCATGTGGAATTGGGACATATATGTTAGTTGTGTCAATTTGGGAAGCAATCAAGGCTTTCATTTATGAGGCATGTAAGCACTATTATTAGACCATTACAGCTTGTACATTTTGATGTATGGGTGAGAGCGGAGTTTTGATGCCAAGAAGTGCTTAAAAATAGCTAAAAATTACGAATATCAAGGGAAAAATATTCCACGTCGAAGGCGGCGGCTCCAGCTAGGACGATTTTAAGCGTCAAGTGCTTAAAAGGCACCCGAGCGACACTTGTTGATTTTTGATAATTTTTCAGACTAGCATGCGGGTTGTCAGGAGTTGCCGGCCAATGCGGGACCGTCAAGCCGGACGCGCAGAAATTTACAGCACTCGATTTGGACACCGGACGGGGAAATGGCCAACAAATGGTCAAGATGCGAAGGGGTGGATAAAATTTGGGCAAAATGGGCAAGTGACCTTTGGGAGCCCAAAATTTAAAAGTCACATGAAAGTTTGGAGGGGTAGCATGCATCAAATCATGGGGAGAAGGAGGCGCCATCTGCGCCCGATTTTTGTGCCATCAATGTTGATCCTCAACCTCCTGCCTGTGAGCAACCTACCTGATAGACATTGGGCCTTGATTCCCTCCTGTATGCTGACTCTATCGCCGCCTCTCACTCATCCAATGATAGCCTGGATGAAGATCTCTGATTTTAGTCTTTCTCTCTCCTCCCCCTCTCTCCCTTAAGGGGCTGTTTTTGTGTGGAAGAAGACAATGAAGAATGGTGGAGGAAAGCTTGTTTGGATGAGACCAGATTGCTTCCGGATGGATGAAGACATGAAGAGTGTTGTTCTTGAAGATGCTGAGCATTAAATGCATGCTGGAAATCAGTCGTGTAATCAAGACCAAGAAATGCTATTTGCTTTATGAAACTTTGTTCATATGGGATGAAAGTTCTTTAAGACATTGTTTGCCATGAGTTTCAGCTGTTTGCAACCTGAAAATTAGAAAATATAAGGCTACATGGCCGGAATTAATGTCAAAATGCATGAAAAACATGCGTTTTAAGGGTAAAATTGAGTTTTTGCTATATAAATGAGAAATATGATATGTCACACCAACTAAATCTGAGTTTTAGCTGTCAATGAACCTAAGGGACACAGCCCACAATCAACTTTCATTTTCAATCATTATTTATTAAAGAAAAAATCGGAGAAAATGCCCAAAAATGGAAAAAATGGGTTTAAAATTAGGGAAAAATAGGAAATGGGCTGAGGAAAATTAGGCAAAATTATATCTATGTTTGTGCAATGTATAACGATGGCAAAGCACGAGGTTGGCCTCGGTTTGTCCCCGTTTCTATGTTTTGTGTGTATTTATCGTTCTTTTAAAAGGGAAAAATGCATAGAAACCCTATCTAACTGATCAATGATGCAAAATGCTAAGAGTTGGATGAAGAGGGGCTGAAACACTGAAAGATAAAGAAAGAATTTGATTTATGCATTGCACTTGGCATATAGGAAACGGTTTAAATAAAGAGGATGGTAGCATGAGCATATGGCTCGGTGCCTCCTTTCAACGCAACACGCGTTAGTGAAATTCATGGAAAGAATGTTTTATGCACTATGCATGATGCTGATCTTTCTTTTGTCTGAGCACATAGCCATACACGATTTGCATTAAGCATAATAATTAAAAGGTATAAGAAAAACCTCCTGGATGCATGGCACCTGTCTTCCTTAGGTTGAGACCAACGATGAGCGTGAGAGGATGTCCTAAGCTGTAGGTTAGTCGTTGGGTCCTAAGGGGAAAGTGTAGTGAGGAATGGTACATCCTGGAACGTAAAATATTGGTACCTTGAGAGGAGTTTGTGCTTGTATGTGTTATATGTCTACTAGCGCATCAAAGGGCCAATCCCTGCGATGTAGGAGAGCTGCAGTGGGGCTCCGACTATTAGTCGGTGGAGTGCCTCCATATGTGTGATCGTGGCATTGCCAATGTGTAAGGATTCTCCCTCTAAGGAGTTTAAGGGAAATGTTGGACTATAAACTATAACCGTATAGATTAAGCTTTAGGGCAGTTTGTCCTTTAGCATTAGATTGATGCTCCTGGTCCGCGAGGCCGTGAGGGTGTTTGTGTGTCATGAGCATGAGGTCCGGCTAGTGCCATAGCCAATGCCGGCCCATTTTAGGTCCCATCAGTGGTGCATCTGCCGGGAGCCGCTGATAAGTGATGGTTTTCGGATCTAGGGTTTCTACGGACCAAAAGGAAGTTGGTTTATGTCCTTTGAAAAGGACCGTCAAGCCGAAATCCAGAAAGCAAAACGTGCTGAGAGGGCTAGACGGCAGTTAGAGATCGTAAGTCGTTATTCTCCTCAAAGGAGTAGCCCAGTACGTATAAGAAGCAGTGGTTTTAGTCACCCAACTGCTCCACATATTCCGTTAGGTGCAGGAGGAAGCGTAAGTTCTTCCTCTCATCCACCAAGTCTACCCACTTCAAGTGGGGGGTGAATTCACCTGTTCAAGCTCCTATTGCTAATCCGATTGTCACCATGGCACAACCCATTGCAATTCCTGCAGGGACGCTGGATTTTCCAGATTTGGGAGTTCCCTTGCCCATTTTTAATGGGTTAGTGGAAGAGGATGCAGAATTTCACAATTGTGAATTTCAAAGATTGATGTTCAATTATCGCATCCAAGACGAGGGACATCTCATGATGTTCTTCAATATGACGTTAAAAGGAAGGGCTGCGGTATGGTATCACAGTATAGAATCTGGAACCATAACCACAATTGATCAATTCTATGCAGTTTTCCGAGGAGAATATGCCCCTGAAAGAGGTGGCCAATATTGGTTGCGGGTTTTGAATGTAACACGCCAAGATCCTCATGAGAATGTGAAAGCATATGCCAAGAAGTTGAAGGAAGTATTCCGTAAGTTACAAACTTACATTCCCATTCCGCCAGCTGCCCAATTGCAATACTTTTTGCATGGGTTGGATTTTAATATCCAAGTACAATTGAGCAGTGTGGCCTTGGCAGATATAGACACTGCTATTACGCGGGCAAAGGGAGTAGAAGCACGATTACAAACGGCCTACTCCTCTCGAATGAATGTTAATGGGGGTTTAGTACCTGGAGGCAATCCATCTTTGACGAATGGAAGTCAAGGGATGCCTATGACTAACCCTAATGGGAGAGGAAGTATGGTTCAGAATGTACCCTTGCTGCCAGCTCCTCCCAGTGTGACTATGCCTATGGCAAGTTAGTTGGCTCCACCAAATCTTGGAGGCCAAGTTTCGAATTCTAATGTTGTTCCTGTGGGTCAACAGCCAATGCCAAATCAAATTGTTAGGCCAATGGAACGACGGGTTGATGATCGAGGCTACGAGTCGAGTGAATCTAATGTCCTTGGCGAAGTTAAGGGCATGACGAAGCATTATACTGATATGATTTCCGAACAATATCAACAAATAGCTGTTGATGTTAATGAATTCCGCGACATCTTTGCTTGGAGTTATGACAAGCTGAGAGGCATTCCTCCTAGCCTGGCTGTTCATACTATTCCTGTAAAAGAAGGCAGTCGTCCTGTGCGTTAGAAAGTAAGGCGTATGCCTTTCGAATTGAGGGATAGGCTGTTTGAAGAGTTACAGAAGTTATAGAAAGCTGGTTTAATTTTTCATGTACAACACACAAAATGGTGTTCACCAGTTGTTATCAGGAAGAAGAAAAACAACCAGATCCGATTATGTGTGGATTTTAGAGAGCTGAATAAGCAGACGGTTAAAGATTACTACCCATTGCCATTTATTGACCAGATTTTGGATCAATTAGCGGGTAGGGAAATATATTCGTTCATGGATTGCTTTGCAGGATATAATCAGATGGCAATTGCAGAAGAGGACAAGTTGAAAACAACTTTTATTATTGTCTTTGGTACTTTTGCATACCATGTGATGGCCTTTGGTTTATGCAATGCACCTGGATCATGGCAACGAACAACAGACAAGACCTTTGGTGACATTTCCCCAGATGAGTTGAAAGTGTTTATTGATAACCTGGGGGCAGCCACTATAAGGGAAAGGAAGTTAGTTATTTTAAGAAAGTGTTTTGAGCGTTGCAGACAATTTTGTATCGCTCTTAACCCACGGAAGTGTGTCTTTGGAGTGTCTTATGGGCTATTGCTAGGCCATGTGGTTAGTTCAGTAGGGATAGCAACTGACCCTGAAAAGATCAAGGTCATAGTTTCTATGAGTCCACTACGCACTCCGAAAGAGGTTCATAGGTTTCTGTCGTCGATAGGGTACTATTGGAGGTTTATAAATGCCTTGGCAGAAAGGACGTTGCCATTAACGAACTTATTATCCTTTAGTTGTCTATTTGAATGGAGCGACCCTTGTAAGGTAGCTTTCAAGGATGTGAAACAGGAGCTAGTAAAAGTGCCCTTTTTAAAAGCACCTAAAAGAGGCGAGGTGTTCTACATATTTTCAGCAGCCACCATGCATAGTATAAGCTGCTGTTTAGCCCAAATCTGGGAGGAAAAGTGGTATCATCCGATAGCTTTTGCTAGTCGGAAATTGGGCATTTCAGAGATCAATTATACCTACATGGAGAAGTTGTGTCTTGCGATGGTCTTTGGAACTAAGAAATTCAGGAACTACATCCTCTATGAAAAGGTAGTGTTTTATACGAAGGCGGAAGGACTTAGATTGCTTATGAACAAGCCACAACCGCCTGATCGTTTGGCAAAATGGTTAATCGCTTTGCAGGAGTTTGATTATGAGATTAAGAGTAAGCCACCGAGGTTGCAGGGTATTGTGGAATGCCTTGTGGATTTTGGGGATCCGAAAGAGATCTTGGCTGAAGGAAGTGATAGTGAGGAAATATTTAAAATTGATACAACTTCCATTCCATCTTGGTATGCTACTATTACGCATTATCTATCAACAGGAGAGATGGGAGCTGGTTTATCAAAATCAGAAAAGCGAAAAATCAAACAATAGGCTTTGAAGTTTTCCTTGATCGTAGGGACACTATATCGGCAGGGTGTTGATGATATCTATTGTCGATGTGTGATGCCTGACGAGGTTTCTTTTATCTTAGAAGAGTGCCATGACTCTGCATGTGGAGGGCACTTTGGAGGACGGTTGACAGCGCAGAAAGCTTTACCAGCTGGATATTGGTGGCCGTCCATCTTCCAAGATTCTTTTGAGTATGTTAAGAGATGTGACACCTGTCAAAGGCATGACAGTAGAGAGAATAGGAAACACCCACTTACGCCTATCATGGCTATCCTTCCATTTGAGAAGTGGGGCATTGATTTTGTGGGTCCTATTACCCCATCGTCTACTACTCAGAAGAGGTACATTATAGTAGCCACTGATTATTTCACAAAATGGTCAGAAGTGCGGGCGACAAGGTAGGACAATGAAAAGAAACTACAAGTTTCCTTTTAGAGCAGATTATTTGCCGTTTCGGTCCACCGAAGGAACTAGTGTCAGACTGTGGAATCCATTTTTTGAATAAAGTGATCAAAAGCTTGACTGAGGCTTGGCAAATAAAGCATAATAAAACGACCCCTTATAATCCGCAAGCAAACGGGCAAGTTGAAAGTACTAATAAGCAGCTTGTGGGTATCTTGTCTAAAATAGTCTCTGAGAAGAAACGAGACTAGGACAGGAAGCTGTATGTGGCAGTATGGGTGTATAATACAATGTTCAAGCGAGCTACTGGCCATACTCCATTCAAATTGGTTTATGGGGAAGAGTGTGTGTACCCCTCGAGATTGAGTTGCCAACCATAAGGTTTGCAATTAACCATTCTTTGGGAGATCAGGATTCCCTTTTTGAACGTTTCACGACTATAGCCCATCTAGATGAGCTGAAGTTGCAGAGCTTACTACACCAGGAGGTAGCTAAACGTCAGATGAAACAGTTGCATGACCTTAGAGCGAAGAAATATACCTTTAAAAAAGGGCAATTAGTTCTATATTACGATGCACGTAGGGAGCTGTTTCCAGGGAAGCTGGAACCTAAATGGGATGGGCCCTACAAGATTGTTAGGCTAGGGAAAAATAGGTCTATGGCTCTATTAGCTGATCTACAGGAAGTAGAGTTTAAAAATAAAGTTAATCTTAATAATATTAAACCTTATTATTTCTAAGTATGCTAATATAGAGAAATGCATTGCAGGTCCATGCTGGGGATGATTTGAGACCTGCAAAAGAGCTTAAAGCTGGTTGATGGGTCGGTTAATTCCTTATTTGGAGCAACCATATCTGGAGCAGAGATACCATCAGGGGAAACTCATCTGGTGGAGCAAAGGATATAAAGTGATTGAGCAAGAAGACGGAACCTTTGTGTGGGAGATCAAAGTCTTCTGCCATCACTACTTACGACTATTGACGAGTATCCCTGTTGAGTTCAATGAAGAAGGTGGGATGGAGCCGTCAGTTCATCCTCTCAACATGCTAAACTTTGATTATCATAATTACAAATAGAGGAGTTCGTGATGACAGGCTGTGTAAACCCATTGTGGACGTATACATTGTATTTTGACGGAGCGTCCAGGGGCCCTAATAAAAAAGGGAGTGTTGGAGTAATAATTCGAGATCCCCGACGTAGAGTTACGATGAAGGTAGCTGCTTATCTCGGGGTAGGATTCACTAACAATATGGCAGAGTATAAAGCCTTGATTATGGGACTGCATATTGCCAAACAAGGTGGTATTCGTCGGTTGTTAGTAAAAGGGGATTTCCAGTTGATCCTGAATCAGCTAGATGGGACATACACAGTGCGGAATCCCATTCTCTGTATGTATCATCGAACTGCTATGACCCTACTTGAGGAGTTTGAGAGAGTGTCTTTTCAACTGATTCCATGTTACTGGAATCAGTTTGCAGATTCTTTGGCAAATCTTGCTTATGAAGAAGACTTTTTCTTTAAATGTGGTCCTAGTTTGGATGTTGTTATCAATGATGAAACAGGACTCGGTCGCTTGTGGGGAATGTTATCAAAGCATGCAATATATGGCAGACGATGGTTGATATGGATGATGCAAAGAGTAGCCAAGACCAATCTACCGTTATTATCCTAGACCCATAGGTTGATTAGACAATATATTATGCATACGCCTCTTGCTGTATATGCACGAGGGATGGGTCATAACCTTATGCATTTAGTTTAGGGCTGCGAGCCTGTTTTTTCCTCCTTGGAAAGGAGCTTATTATTGTATATTTGTACTATTTCGGGGAGGGATATGTAGGTGCTATTTTGTTTTATTTCATTAGGCCAAGAGGGCCAGTGTTGTGAGGTTTTGAATGTTTTATTTCGTTAGGCCAAGAGGGCCGATTAGGTTTTGTGGTGAAGTGCTTTATTTCATTAGGCCAAGAGGGCCAGTTGTCTGTTTAGTGTAGGTACGGTTAATGGTTTATTGTTTTAGTTTTGTACTAGACAGGTTCGAAGAAGAGCTTGGAAGGAGCCTTTGTTGCATGGAAGCTTCTCGTGGCCCTCTCTAGGTGATATCTCTCCTTTATGAGTACCGTGTTCTTCTGCTATATGTGTTTGTGTACTTGTAGGGGATTTTCTTTTCTTGTTGGGGACCGGCGTCCAAGGCATGAAAATCCCAGGTTTAGGTTAGGTATGTTTGAGGGAGGTTTGAGTGGTCGTTGCCTCCTGTAAAGACATTGTCAAGCATTGAAAGACTTGTTTTAGAAGGCAGTTCTAGTGACCCTGTTCTGCTAGCCTACTAGGTAGCTGTTCCAAGAGTTCTTGTTAGTTGTGAGGCCGTTAGAGAAGCCTGCCAGAAGAAAAATAATGATGATCAAAACCCTGAATATCCCAAAAGAAAATAAAAATATATACAGAGGTGTGTAAAAAGGGGTTCTGACCCCCCTATAAAAATAGAAAAGAAAAGAAATGAAAATTTATAAGCCGTTGATCATTGCCTTGTGAAGGCCTGGTAGGTTCCTGGGGACGAGTCAGACTCGGGGCCGATGCCTTGTCTTCCTAGGGGTGGCATCTTGCTGGGAAAAGAAGAAAGTAAGGAAGGTTGGAGTGAAAATAAAAGTGAGCGTCAGAAAAGGATTAAGTGTCGCCTTGCAAGGGCTTGGTAGGTTCTTAGGTACCGAGACAAGACTTGAGGCCGACGCCCTGTTCCTTGGGTCACTATGCTCAGCTCCCTCTTTTTTACATGCCCGAGTATGTCAATAAAATAAAAACCTAAAAGAAGAGATGTGTTGAAAGAAAATACTTCTTGATCAGGCTATAGGAGTCCTTGCCTAGTAGGAGCTCCTGGTTGTGTTGTCCTTAGTTAGGTAGGTAGTTCAGACCACCACTTAGGGCAACCTCTTTAATAGTTCTTTTTAGTTTGGCCGTGTTGGAGCAGTCGGTTGGTGACTAGCTGCGGACCTTCTATTAGATTATGCTAGGCCTACTCCTTGTGGATGTCATGCCTTGGTTCTGTCAGGGGGTGCGCGTTGTGCTGTGTTTAGTATGTATCTATTTTGTATCAGCTTGATGCTTCCTTTGGTTGTTTTGTGTAGATCTATTGTGGGTTTCGACGGGCTGAGTTGCCCTATCCCGTGGTTGCCAATGAGAGCGGAGTTTTGATGCCGAGAAGTGCTTAAAAATAGCTAAAAATTATGAATATCATGGGAAAAATATTCCATGTCGAAGGCGGCGGCTCCAGCTAGGACGATTTTAAGCATCAAGTGCTTAAAAGGTGCCTGAGCGACACTTCTTGATTTTTGATAATTTTTCAGACTGGCGTGCGGGTTGTCGGGAGTTGTCAGCCAATGCGGGATGTCAAGCTGGACGTGCAGGAATTTACAGCACTCAATTTGGACACCGGACGGGGAAATGGCCAACAAATGGTCAAGATGCGAAGGGGTGGATAAAATTTGGGCAAAATGGGCAAGTGACCTTTGGGAGCCCAAAATTTAAATGTCACATGAAAGTTTGAAGGGGTAGCATGCATCAAATCGTGGGGAGAAGGAGGCGCCATTTGCGCCCGATTTTTGCGCCATCAATGTTGATCCTCAACCTCCTGCCTATGAGCAACCTACCTGATGGACATTGGGCCTTGATTCCCTCATGTATGCTGACTCTATTGCCGCCTCTCGCTCGTCCAATGATGGCCTGGATGAAGATATCTGATTTTAGTCTTTCTCTCTCCTCCCTCTCTCTCCCTTAAGGGGATGTTCTTGTGTGGAAGAAGACAATGAAGAATGGTGGAGGAAAGCTTGTCCGGATGAGACCAGATTGCTTCCGGATGGATGAAGACATGAAGAGTGTTGTTATTGAAGATGCTGAGCATTAAATGCATGCTGGAAATCAGTCCTGTAATCAAGACCAAGAAACCGAGACTTGAAAATAAGCGGTAATGCTATTTTTATAAAGAAAAATGATCTTTTTATGCTATTTGCTTTATGAAACTTTGTTCATATGGGATGAAAGTTCTTTATGACATTGTTTGCCATGAGTTTCAACTGTTTGCAACCTGAAAATCAGAAAATATAAGGCTACATGGCTGGAATTAATGTCAAAATGCATGAAAAACATGCGTTTTAAGGGTAAAATTGGATTTTTGCTACATAAATTAGAAATATAATATGTCACACCAACTAAATCTGAGTTTTTGTTGTCAATGAACCTAAGGGCCACAGCCCACAATCAACTTTCATTTTCAGTCATTATTTATTAAAGGAAAAATAGGAAAAATACCAAAAAATGGAAAAAATGGGTTTAAAATTAGGGAAAAATAGGAAATGGGCTGAGGAAAATTAGGCAAAATTATATCTATGTTTGTGCAATGTATAACGATGGCAAAGCACGAGGTTGGCCTCAGTTTGTCCCCGTTTCTATGTTTTGTGTGTATTTATCGTTCTTTTAAAAGGGAAAAATGCATAAAAACCCTATCTAACTGATCAATGATGCAAAATGCTAAGAGTTGGATGAAGAGGGGCTGAAACACTGAAAGATAAAGAAAGGATTTGATTTATGCATTGCACTTGGCATATAGGAAACGGTTTAAATAAAGAGGATGGTAGCATGAGCATATGGCTCGGTGCCTCCTTTCAACGCAGCACGCGTTAGTGAAATTCATGGAAAGAATGTTTTATGCACTATGCACGATGCTGATCTTTCTTTTGTCTGAGCACATAGCCATACACGATTTGCATTAAGCATAATAATTAAAAGGTATCAGAAAAACCTCCTAGATGCATGGCACCTGTCTTCCTTAGGTTGAGACCAACGATGAGCGTGAGAGGATGTCCTAAGCTGTAGGTTAGTCGTTGGGTCCTAAGGGGAAAGTGTAGTGAGGAATGGTACATCCTGGAACGTAAAATATTGGTACCTTGAGAGGAGTTTGTGCTCGTATGTGTTATATGTCTAGTAGCGCATCAAAGGGCCAATCCCTGCGATGTAGGAGAGCTGCAATGGGGCTCCGACTATTAGTCGGTGGAGTGCCTCCATATGTGTGATCGTGGCATTGCCAATGTGTAAGGATTCTCCCTCTAAGGAGTTTAAGGGAAATGTTAGACTATAAACTATAACCGCATAGATTAAGCTTTAGGGCAGTTTGTCCTTTAGCATTAGATTGACGCTCCTGGTCCGCGAGGCCATGAGGGTGTTTGTGTGTCATGAGTATGAGGTCCGGCTAGTGCCATAGCCAGTGCCGGCCCATTTTAGGTCCCATCAATGGGGACCCTCACAGAATGCGTCTCTTGGGGGATCACGTTACTATGTGTCATTCATAGATGACTATAGTAGGTACACATGGTTGTATGTGCTAAAGCACAAGAGTGATGTCATGGATGCTTTTCAAGACTTCGAGAGACATGTGGAGAAAGAATTGGCTTGCTACATCTCATACTTGAGATTTGATAGTGGTGGAGAATATGTCTCTAAAGACTTTAATCACTTCTTGGCAGCCCATGGGATTAAAAGGCAATTGACATGCAAGTACACACCACAACAAAATGGTGTGGCAGAAATGAAAAACAGGGTGATCATGGAATCGGCTAGAGCCATGTTGAATGAGAAAAGCCTAGCAAATGCATATTGGGTAGAGACTGTCATGACTACAGTGTATGTCATCATGAATCGTACACCAACAGCAAGGATACATGAGGTGACTCCTCATGAGAGGCTTTATGGGATAAAGCCAGACATTAGCCATCTTGAGGTTTTTGGATGCTTGGCATATGTACATGTTCCAAATGAAAAGAGGAAGAAGCTTGATCCAAAGGCAAAAAATGCAATCTTTATGGGGTATGCACAAGATAGAAAAGCATACAAATGCTACAATCCTTCTATCATGAGACATTGGTCTCAAGAAATGTAGTATTTGATGAGTTGAAATCATGGCATGAGAAGAAGATCACCTTGATGAATTATGGTGATGTTTGTCAGGATACTTATGTACATGCAAGTACAAACGAGAGTGCATAAATTTCTGGACCTTTTAAAGATTGCTACTATATCTGCTAGTCCTTGGATAGGTAGATTGAGGACTTCAACATCCTTGTCCATTGACACGGGTATGTCAATGAGGGGGAGAAATGTGGATAAAGGAAAAGGCAAACTTGATGATGTTACAGGGCTACTAACTTGTGGTTATGATTCACCTGGCACTGATAGCTTGGATAGTGAGTTTGGTATTCCATGAGTTGTGACTCCTAGTGTGAGACATAGATACGTACCACCTCATGAGATAGGAGTCTCATATTGCACCTCAATTGAGGAGATCATAAAGAGTTAGGAAGCCTGTGGATAGGCTTACATACAGTGGTTATACAGTGAGGCACTATGTATATATGGAAAAAGTTACTAGCTTCAAGGAACCCACAAAGTTTTCTAAAGATATTTTGGATGATCATTGGTGTAAGGCAATGGATGATGAATATTCAACATTGACTGAAAATGACACTTGGGATTTGGTTGATTTGCTTGAAGGAAAAATGTCTATTGGTTGCAAATGGGTATACAAAGTGAAGTGCAAATCAGATGGCACATTGAAAAGATACAAGGAAAGACTTGTGGCAAAAGGGTATGCACAACAATATGGTCTTGATTATGAGGAGTCAGCTTTTCTCAATGGTGATTTGGTTATGCATGGATCGGCCTGAGGGCTATGTACATCTAGATTTTCCTACACATGTGTAGATTGAAGAAAGCATTATATGGGTTGAAGCAATCACCCAGTGCTTGGAATGCTAAGATAAGTGCATGCTTACAAAAACTTGGTTTCACTATGGGCAAGGCTGATCATAGCCTATTCAAAAAGAAGACAGGGGCTGGTTATGTGATATTAGTCATTTATGTGGATGACTTGATCATTAAGGTGATGATGTCATGGGAATTGGATAGATCAAGGAAATGTTACATTCTAAATTTCAGGTCAAAGATTTGGGTGAACTGAAGTATTTCCTTGGGATTGAGGTTGTGTCTACACCTCCTGGTACTTGGTTTTTGTAGAAGCAGTATGCACAAGACATGCTAACCAAGAATGGTATGTTGGATTGCAAGTCTTTGAGCACTCCATTGGAGCAAAATGTTAAGCTACTTGCAGATGTTGGACATGAGATTGAGAATGTCACTATGTATAGACAAATGGTGGGTAGCCTGATTTACCTTACCATTACTAGATCAGATCTTAGCTATTCAATTGGATTGATTAGCCAATTCATGCAGAAGCCTATGAAGCCTCACTTGGATGTAGTGAGAAGGATCTTGAGATATGTGAAGGCTACATCAGATTATGGTCTATTCTATGAGCATGCTAAGCCTTTGGAGCTTACAGGATATACAGATGCTGACTGGGAAGGAACTGCCTCATGATAGGAGATCTAGTAGTGGGTATGAATTTTCCCTTGGTAGTAGTATGGTCAGCTAGAGAAATAAGAAGCAACCTACAGTTGCACTCTCTAGTATTGAGGCAGAGTATAGAGGTGCTGCACTAGCTGCATGTGAGGCAGCATGGCTCATGAAGCTTCTTGATGATTTGGGCATGCAAGAAGTCAGGCATGTCACACTCTATTGTGACAACATGAGTAGTGTGTTCCTAGCCACTAATCCTCTCTATCATGCTAGGAGTAAGCACATTGAAGTACACTATCACTTTATCAGAGAAAAAGTGATTGCAGGTGACATTGATTTGGTCCATGTGAGGATAGAAGACCAAGTTGCATATATCTTTACCAAGTCATTGGGTAAAGATAAGTTTTTGCATTTCAAAGAGCTACTTGGAGTGAAGTACCCCACTTGAGCTTGAGGGGGAGTGCTGAGATTCAAGCTCATAATCTTTGGTCAGTGTTCTACCTTAGTTGAATAAGGTTAAGTCGTACTGACTTAACTATGATTAGATCTAGGTTACTTGGTTTGGTATGAGAGTGTTGTATTACAATTGACTTATGTATTGAACAGGGACATGTCTCCTACCCTTCTAGCCTAAGCATGTGTCCATCTCTCTCCCTAATTTCGTATAGTACATCAATTGATTGACAGCTTAAGGGCAAGGGAAGAAGCTACTTATGAAGGACGGGATCCTCCAAAAGATGGTGATACTGGAGGAAATACCATTGCACCAATTGATGGTGAAGGTGCAAAGCATCCAATTACTAAGAAGCTTCCTAGAAGGAAGAAGGAATTTTGGGTCAAGAAGAGTGAAAAGATCCCACCTCGGGTGAGGCGGATAAGGGGGAAGTCATCTCCCTCAGCATAGCTACTCCCCTAATTACTCAAGTTCCTCCTCCTCCTCCTCATCTTCTAGTTTCTACATAAGTTTTGACTCTTACTACGGTAGGAGAGATCCTCCTAAGGCGTTAGCCTTTGTCCGACAATTTGTAATGGTAATTTCTCACAAAAGTCCAAGCTCATGCATGTAGGCATGCACTTGAAAGACATCGTTAGCAATTGGTGGTTGACTCTCATTTTGGAGGGAAGGAAACCTATGACTTGGGAAAAGTTCAAGAAGAAGTTTTAAGCTCACTTCTTGCCTCCTAATTTTGAGAATGATGTCAAGGAGTGGGATTGGCTAGGCCAGAAAGAGCATGAGAAGGCCACTAGATATATGGACAATTTTTGGTCTACTCTTCTCAAGGTTACTCCTTTCATGGAGATCAGAGATGAAGAGAAGAAAAGGAAGTTTGATGTAATATCTCCATGCAATTAAAAATTAGTTGGTTAGTTCGAAAGTTAGTTAGTCAATGAATAAGTTAGTAAGATTACTAACTAAAGACTAACTAAGGTAAAAACTAACTAGCATTAATAACTAACAATTTTGATTTAATTAAAAATATATTTTTTAAAAAAATGAGAGTCATAAATCTGATATTTTTCTCGGGTTGACAAGGACCGTAGCCACCCTTCACGGAAGTTACAACGTGAACGAGACTTATGACCCATATTAATCACTAGTATTAATGTGTATAGTTTGGATGATCCAAAAATATTAGATTTTGGGCAAAACTAGCATATTCTAGATATTTTAGATATTATCCTAAAAAGATATGGAGATTTCTAGAATTGGATGTGATTTAAAAGAAAAAAAAAGTGATGTTTTAGTTAGTTTTAGAGATTTTATAAAAAGAAAAAATAAAGTGATGGATTTGCAAAATCGCGCGTGTCGCAATCGTAGTCTACAGACAATAGACAACACTTTGAACAGGGAGAGAAAGAAGGAGTGATATGAAAGCTTTCTAATCAAGTGTCTTTGGGTTTTACCCCCCCTTTGAAGCCAATGGAACCATTAGATTTATGAGTTAAGCATCAAATCATTGATTTTTCCAAGAGTCCCTCCACCAAGAACTCTTGTTCTCTTAGCCACATCCCCTCTTCTCTAATTCATTATAAATATGAGGCATGGGTAGGCACAAGGAAGCATAAGGAGACCCCGAGAGGCTATGAGAGAGAGGTAGAGAGAAGGATACCCCTCCAAGAGATTGTGAGAGAGAGCTTGAGAAATTGAGAGCTTGAGAGAGAGAGAGAGAGAGAGAGAGAGAGAGAGAGAGAGAGAGAGAGAGAGTTTACCCGGAGAGGCTGCAAGGGAGAGAATTAGCTCACTTGGCCATCTTCTCTTATACTCTCCCATCTCAAATCTATTCCACCTTCTTAATCTCTTGAGTCTACTTGCGGACAATGGCCTCCAAGCGAAGAATGTTGCGTGCGGATGGCAATCCTACAACCAGCAACGAAGCTTTGGGCAAAGGCATCACTGCCAATCCAACTGCAATTCCGATCGTAAGTAATGTATTTCTAAATTGATAGATGCTTGCTTTGATTCTTGCATGAGATACATTAGGCCCCATACTATGATGTACGAGAATAAGTCATGAGAAGGGATAGGCCTCTTCTCACATATTCGGGAGATGGAGTTTGCAAAGTGCATGTATCGAGGGAAGTTAATTGCACTTAGTTGCATATGGCTTATTCATTGATAGAGTAATCGGTCAGGGGCTATGAATAGCATAATCATTAAAAAAATGACATTAAGAATTGTGCATACGAGTATTAAGTAAATTTTGCATAGAATCGCTCTTTGATCCCAAGGGGGAGAGTGAATATGTGATGCAATTATTATCGCATCTATTCTTGTATTGTTTGGAAAAAATACAATTAGTTTTGTTAGTTGATTGAACAACATCCTAAATGCCTTTTTTTCAATAAATTGATTGTTGCGTTGTGATTTGGATAAATAATCCAAGTGCTTGTGTTTGATGGTAAAAGCATGGCAAAGGTCAGTAATGACAAGTAGCCATGGGAAATAAAGGAATCTTTCACTGGAAGATGATATTAGGTTGATTTCCTTGATTATGCTTGATTCTTAATTGGATTAATTAAGGAAGGATATCTTGCACGGGTGGATCATCTCCAAGATTGCAGTGTGGATTACCCCGAGAAGGCACTGCTCGATTCACGGGCCAAAGGTTGAGTGGTGAAAAGGCCAACCACGGAAGTTGTGTCTTACTCCTAGGTCGCTTGGGGTCAGTGGAGCTCTGGACACCCCTTGTCTAGACCGAAACGGAATTGTAGACTACCGTGAACCCAACGTCTAGGGCGTTGGAAGATCCTATTCTAGATAAAGGATGGAAATTATGGTGCCATGTGATTTGGACCGGGTACTTCTATTGGACAGAAGGGATACATAATTCTCCTATATGGGCAAGAGACAAAGATTAACTTGAAGATAAGTTAAGGAAATTGTTTGTAAAAAGGACTTCTTGTTTTGTTTTTGTGTCAGTGCTGTAAATTACGCAAACGAATCATGTTCCCTAAAAGGCCTAATTAAGGAAGCTGATTGTGAATGTCAGACATAAATGTGATATGACCTAATTAGAAAACTAAAGCTGTCAAGGGAAGCAGGTGGGCGAAATCCCCGATGGGTCCGCCCTACGGCAGGGTGGTCCCAGAGAACTGGGAGGCTTCTCACAAGGTTTACTGACGATCGACCCTTACAAATTGTTAGGATAGAATCCAAATTCATACCGTTTTAGGGGATTGAAATGGGACTATGCCCTATGGGTAGAGAGGTCGAGCAGCACATCCCCCTCGTTTGCCATTCTCTTTGAACTAAGTGCGGTATGGGTCAGCTTCGACTTGCGTATCTTTGCAAAGTAGAATGTCCAGGACCCAATGGTAGAATGCTGTCAAGAGACCTTGATCCCTAGAAGCCCAGATTTCAAGTCGATCCTGTGGGCTGGACCCATCTCCTAGTCCCACAAACACCAACACCACACACTTCACGGTAAGGTAGACACACCCCCAAGGAGCGTACCTTCTTTTCTTTCCAGGTACAAACAAGGGCTCCAACTACCAACTCTAGAGACCCCATCATCCATGCAATGCACTCCCCATCTTCTCCGACATGTCCCCATACGGGCATAACAAAGTAAGGGGTGGACGCGACAGCCCCAGTCGAAAAGTGAAAGATGAAGCTCATTTGAACCACCACACAAGGAGCAACTCCAGAGGGCCAGGCGACGGATCCATCCAACACAATATTAAATTTCAAATGAATCCGTCTGCCACCCTCTCTCCACGCAAGGATCCATCCAACTTTATCTTTAATTTCAAAGACATACATCCCTCCAACAAACCTTCCACCAGGGCTCTACAAAGGCATTTCAGTTCCATAAATCCCTCCAAAAAGTCCATAAATCCCTCCAATACACCTCCCGAGACGGCTTGTACACAAACTCACAAAGCCACTTGGCTACTCCAACAGCAGCGTCCGACTCACCACCCAACAAGTGCCATGGGACTGCTACTCAATTAGGAGGAGATTAATGATAATCCTCAAATGAACAAGGTGGATGTCAAGAATCGCGTGGTGGGGGGACTTGCTCAAGATGCTGCGTCGAACACATACAGAATGCACAAGAAGAAGCTCACTCAAGAGACAAGAAGAGAGATGGAGGCCAAAACGTTTTCTTGCTGGTTTCTTCTACTTCTTCACACACTTTACAATGTACACAAAGTATAGATAAGATACAACATAAAGGAAAGTGGCCTACTAAGTCGAACAATGCATAACCGACTACACTAGTCGACTGGCGCTATAACTATGCCAGCTGTAAATAGGTGTAACAACCTGAATATAATAAGTAATGAGTCAGTGGCCATGTGAGAGTCATAATGACCATCGACGTGCTAAGTATAGATGTCTGGACCCATCTAACCAAGCGGTCTATCATCAATGTCCGCATGTGTTGAGCTTGTCATCTCAACACTCCCCCTCAAGCTCAACTGCATCTCTGCAACTCCAAGTAAGCTTCGAAGCTTTTGAATCTTCTTTGTACCCAATGCCTTCGTGAAGATGCCAGCTATCTGATCATGTGTGCTGACATACACCAAGTTAATCTCACCTGCTAGTACCTTCTCTCTCACAAAGTGGTAGTGTACCTCAATATGTTTTGTCCTGGCATGGAACACAGGGTTCCTAGCCAACTATATACTGCTCATGTTGTCACAATAAATGACAACTGGACCTTCCACTTGCACATCCAAATCAACCAATAACTTTTGTAGCCATACTACCTCACATGCTGCAACAACAGCACCTCTATACTTAGCCTCTGTACTCAACAAAGCAACTGTAGATTGCATTTTGCTGCTCCAAGCAACTGCTGCACTACCAAGAGAGAACATGTATCCGCTGGTAGATCTTCTATTAGACATACTACCAGCCCAATCTGCATCTGTGTATCCAAACACATGTACATCTGTACCTGCCTCATAGAAAAGTTCATAATGTAATGTGGACTTCACATATCTCAATATGCGTCTGACTGCATCCAAATGTGGCTTTCTAGGTACTTGCATAAACTGACTCACAAGACCAACAGCGTAGCTCAAGTCTGGCCTTGTAATGGTCATGTAGATCAAACTCCCCACTATCCTCCTGAACATAGTAGGGTCTTCTATCTCATCCCCATAATCAGCACTCAGCTTTACATTCTGCTCCAACGGGACTGAAAGTGGTTTGCATGCTGTCATACCATACTTGGACAACATATCCAAGCCATACTGTCTTTGGGACAGCCATATACCATCATCACATCTGATCACCTTAATGCCAAGGAAGTACCCTAGCTCACCTAGATCCTTCATCTCAAACTTCTTCTTCAAAAAGTCATTGACTTCAGTAATCCCACTATCACTATCACCTGTAATAATCAAGTCATCCACATAGATGACTATGATGACCAAACTTGCATCTCCCTTTCTCACATAAAGTGAGTGATCAGCATATCAGAAACATAAAAGCCAATATTGACAAGATACTCTCTGATCTTGTCAGACCATGCTCTAGGTGCTTGCTTGAGCCCATAGAGCGCCTTCTTCAACCTGCAGACATACGTGGGATGCTCTAAATCTTCATAACCTGTTGGCTGATCCATATATACTTCTTCCTGCAAATCACCATGCAAGAAGGCATTCTTCACATCCATTTGCTGCAACCTCCAACCTTTGGTTGCTGCCAAAGCAATCACACATCTGACAGTTGCCATCCTAGCAACTGGACTGAAGGTTTCATAATAATCTATGCCATATGTCTGTGCATAGCCTTTTGCAACCAGCCTAGCTTTGTACCTACTAATAGAACCACTGCATTGTGCTTAATCTTATAAACCCACTTACATCCAATAGCTTTCTTTCCCTTTGGCAATGATACTAGATCCCAAGTCTTATTGGCCTCTAATGCAGCCATCTCCTCATCCATTGCTGCATCCCAATGAGCATGACCAACAGCCTCCTCAAAACATGTGGGCTCAATATCCTCAACTAGTTTCACCATATAGGCATAATGGTGAGCTGCATAACCTTCAAAACCAAATCTTTTAACAGGGTATCTGACCCTGCTAGATCTGCGTACCACTGGATCACTCAATGGTTCATAATATAAACAGCAGTATGAACAGCCTCAGACAAAAAATGCTTAGGCATATTCTTTTCAGCCATCAAGGCGCGTGCAACTTCTGCAATATGCCTGTTTTTCCTTTCTGCAACCCCATTTTGCTGTGGGGTATACCTGCATGTGAACTGTCTCTTTATCCCATGAGACCTCAGAAAATCACTGAACTCATTCGAGAGGTACTTTCCCCCTCCATCTGACCTCAAGCACTTTACTTTCAAGTCTGTTTCTCTTTCAACTGCAGCCTTGAAAGTTCTAAAGTGCTCAAACGCTTCACTCTTTTCCTTCATAAAATATACCCACAGCTTTCTAGAACAATCATCAATAAATGTGACAAAGTAAGAACTACCTCCAAGAGATACATTTTGTGTAGACCCCCAAATGTCTATATGCACAACATCAAGGATATTTCTGCTTACACGGGTTGTCTTGCCTGCTTACCAAACTGACATGCTTCGCATACCTTATGAAATTCTGCAACTCTAAATGTAGGCAAACCTGTAACCAACCCTTTGGACTACATTAATTTCAGCCTTTGTGCATTTGCATGTCCAATGCGTTTGTGCCAAATTTCAATGTCTGCAACAACACCTTTTCCTTTAGCATACATAGCAGCATTCATAGTAGGAATTCCAGCATCCAGAGTAAACATACATCCAACTCTACTTCCCTTTGCAACTAACCTGTACTTGTCATTGAAGTCTTCTACAAAGCAGCCCTTTGTATTAAATCTGACTTGCAGCCCTTGCTCTACCATCTGACCCACTGACACCAAGTTCTTTGTAATAGATGGCACATGTAATACATCTGAAAGACTCTTTGCATGCAGGGACAAGGGAACTTTTCCAATGTATGAAATTGGGTGGCATGAATCATCACCCATCTGCACATAACCTGCATTTTGCAAATCCTGCATCTCTCCAAACCATTCTGCATGGCTGGTCATATGATTGGATGCACCTGAATCAACATACCAAACATTATCATGTGTTCCCTTTCCTGTAACAGCATTCACCATATGCTGCATAACAAACAAACGTTCATTTTTGTCTTCATTCTGTCGTGAAGACGATGCATAATTTCCTTGCTGCAACTTACGACTGCGGATATCATCTTTCTTAGCATAACATTGGGCTGCAATATGACCTGTTTTGCCACAGTTAGTGACACACAATACCAGAGTTTTTAGAACCTCTGTTCTACCATCCACCTCTTCCTCTAAAGCTCCCCCTACCTCTAAAGTTACCACGACCTCCTGAAACCTGCATATCGCCAAATTACTGATTCAATCTGTTTTGCTGGTTGTCACTACCACGTCCTGTACCACGGCCTCTTGAAGAGAACCTGCCACGTCCCCTTCCTGAACTGGAGTAGAAAGCTTGGACCTGTTCACCACTTCTTTTAGATGTCTCACTCTGCATGTTGATCTCTTCAGTGATCATAAGGGAGACCAACTCATCGAAATCTGGGAATGGATTTCTAACATATACGGAAGTTACAAAAGACTTCCAAGCCTTTTCATTGTTAAGTCCACCCAAGTTAGACGACACCAAATCATCATCATCGGGCATTGCATCAATCGCTACCAAGGCATCTGCAATGCTCCTTACCTTCAGTGCATACTCATTGATAGACATCTTCCCTTTCTTCAATGTATTCAACTCTTACTTGAGTTGAATCTTTCGTGCCTTTGTATTTACAGAAAACATACTTTCAAGTATGGTCCAAGTTGCATATGAATTCTCTGCATTTCTAATGTGTCCCAGCATATTATTGTCAATTACTGCAGACAACCAATACATGACCTTCTTGTCTTTTGCATTCCATTCCTTCCGTGCCTTTGTCTCTTCTGTAGTTGGAGGATCACTCACCCCCGGCTCCTTTTCTTCACCTGAAACAAACTCGTAGAGGCCTTTTCCAATAAGAAAGTTCGTGACACAGAACTTCCATGATGGGTAGTGTTCTTGTCGAGCTTCTCAATGATGGGGCTTCCACTGTTCTCTGCCATTATCACAAAACTAATACCAAACAGCAAGCAAATCTTCTACAACCTTCGACCTGTAGTGCACAGCAATACACCAGATAGCCTTTTTTACTATCTCCTCAACAATACATGTAATCTGCAACCTATTTGCAGATAAACCTTGTGTTTACTCGCTGGTAAACACCTTTGAACTTACAGATCTGAAATCTGTAACCTGTGCACCCGCGTTCGGTCAATACAGTCGAAGTCACACTGTATCCTGAAACTGTTGTCCGCAACCTTGCGGCTCTAAAACGGGGCCTGAAACGGCCTCAGATGCCCAAAAAACTGCGAGCAAGCCCTAATGAGCTTATCTTCAGAATACACAAGGCTTTTTGCGCACACTAAATCTCACTGCAATCTGAGATTTTTGCTCTACCCTGCTTCCGGTGCCTCCACAGGCACTATCCAAGAGAAAGAGTAGAAGGGTGAAAGAGCTTCTTACCCGTGGCTTGCTTGCTCGAACCTTGCTTCTTCTCCTTCACTTCAGCCTTCAAAATCAGCCTCTCTCAGTGATGCGGCTCTGATACCATGTCAAGAATCGCGTGGTGGGGGGACTTGCTCAAGATGCTGCATCGAACACACACAGAATGCACAAGAAGAAGCTCACTCAAGAGACAAGAAGAGAGATGGAGGCCAAAACGTTTTCTTGCTGGTTTCTTCTACTTCTTCACACACTTTACAATGTACACAAAGTATAGATAAGATACAACATAAAGGAAAGTGGCCTACTAAGTCAAACAATGCATAACCGACTACACTAGTCGACTAGCGCTATAACTATGCCAGCTGTAAATAGGTGTAACAACCTGAATATAATAAGTAATGAGTCAGTGGCCATGTGAGAGTCATAATGACCACCGACGTGCTAAGTGTAGACGTGTAGACCCATCTAACCAGGTGGTCTATCATCAATGTCCGCATGTGTTGAGCTTGTCATCTCAACAGTGGAAAACCCAAAGTAGAAGACCAAGTCAAGCCAAAGTGGAATGGAGAATGAAGGCATGCTAAGAAAAATTTGAAAATACAAGATGTGTGAAAAAGTCATAAATCAAGGAGAGGCACTCAAGAAAAAGCGCAAGTCAATACTTGTGTAAAAGAGCACAAGGTGCACTATGATTTATTTTAAGATTGCCGGGCTCTGACATGTGCAAATTGTAAATGTAGATGGGCGGTAGGAAGGAAGCTAGGAAGATAGGAGAACAATGGAAAAAAGGGCCTCGGCCGCGAATGTTTCGTTGCGAGGCGGACTCGAGAAACCCTAGGCGACAAACCCTAGAACATTCCATGGGAGTGTCGAGGCAGCGACACTTAGATTCATTTCTCGATAGACCGCTAAAAACGTGCCTGGACAACCAATAGGCGGGCATGTTACATTTGAAGATAGCTTATTCCCTCATTTACACAAAACCATGAAGGTGTATCCACATGAAACCTTATCTTGCATGATGGAGTCTGCCATCATAGCTGAAATTTTGCATATACTTGGTACATCTTGAAAGTTGGAGATGAGTTCTTATAGAGGTAGACAAGAGTAGCTCTATGATAAACCAAGAGACATGACTAATCGAAGAAGACCTACCTCTATCCATAACCAATATTCAAAGCCAGAGGGTAACAAGAAGAAGCGCAAGTATCTCTCACCCTTTGAGATACAAAAGTACAAAGAGGAAGGAAGGTGCTTTCTTTGTGGTGAGTTAGGGCATATGAAGCCTAATTGTCCTCACAAAAGTAAGGAAGAAAATGTGATTAAAGATCCTCCTTTGTTATCCTCAAATTCTATTCTGGATGTGCAAGCTAAGACTCATTCAAATGAGAAGAAGAGACATCTCTTAAAGAGTTGGGGGACGCTCAACAATCAATGAGTTTTGATACTCTTTGATCCAAGATCCATAGATAATTTTTTGTCAGTAGATACTGTGAAAGGCTACAAATTCCACCGGATCGATTGGGAGCACCAATTGGATTAGGTTCAACATTTGAAGGACTTACAACCAATTCTACTCCTATCCAAGGGAAGTTGAATCTTAGAATTGGGGATTATTGCGATCAAGAATCTTTTCTACTTGCATCCATTGGTAACTGTGATGTTATCTTAGGTATGCCTTGGCATTACAAGATTAGATCTCTTCCCAATTTTGTTAAGAAGACCCTTGCATTTCAATTCAAGGGTCAAAACATAGTATGCATTGCTGATGCTGGAGATTGGCTCGTGCCAATGGTTAGTCATGTTAGCATTTCTAAAGAAATGAAGAAAGATATTTCTGCATACATGATTTTTGTGAGAGAGTCAAAAGAAGCTAATGATTCAAGGGCACTTGATGCCTCTAATGAACACACAATACCAACTAATGCCTCTAAGTCTCAGACTTTAAAAGAACACCTCTCTTTAATTGATCAAGCTAGACATGATTTTGTTAAACAATATTTAAAATTGTTTTGGTGATTCACTCCCAAGAGAGTTACCTCCTAAGCACTTGGAAGATCACACAATTGATCTTATCCTAGGAAGTTCACCACCTAATCAATCGCCTTACCGAGTGAGTGCAAGTTAGCAAGAGGAGATCCTAAAACAAGTAAAGAAACTATTGGAAAAAGGGTTAGTTCAACCTAGCTCTTCTCCATATTCCTCTCTAGTCTTACTTGTTCAAAAGAAAGACAGTTCTTTCCGCATGTGCATAGACTATAGATCTTTGAAAAAGATCACAATCAATAATCATTTTCCTATCCCAAGTATAGATGATATCTTGGTGGATAAGTTGCAAGGGGCTAGTATCTTTAGTCACATTGATCTCAAGAGTGGCTATCACCAGATACGGATAGCACCTGAAGATGTTCATAAGACAACTTTTCATACAACATTTGGACTATATGAGTTCTTAGTCATGCCATTTGGTTTGACTAATGCACTTGCCACATTCAATCGAATGATGGAGAGAATTTTCAGACCTCACTCAAAGTTCATAGACATTCTAATATTTTCACGGTCAAAAGAAGAGCATAAAAAACATCTATCTATTGTTTTTCAAGAGCTTCGCAAGCATAGACTACAGGTCAATGCTAAGAAGAGTGAAATTTTACTTTCAAAAATTCATTACTTGGGCCATACTATTTCTTACAATCTAGTGAGAATGGATCTTGAGAAGATTTGAGCCATTGTTAAATGGCCTACACCTACTTTTGTACATGAAGTTAGAAGTTTCTTGGGCCTATGTTCATACTACAGGAGGTCCATACGAGGTTTTGTGTATGTTGCATCTCCTCTACATGACCTTACTAAGAATCGAATGCCTTTTTGCTGGGGAGCAAGGCAACTACAAGCCTTTGAAATAATTAAGTTTCTTGTGACTCAAGAACCAATTCTTATAGTTCCGGATCCTCAAAAACATTTTGAAGTTCACTGCGATGCTTCTAGGGATTGCATTGGAGCTATGCTTAACAAAGAGCATCATGCAGTAGCATTTGAGAGACGACACCTCAAGGATCATGAGCTACATGCTTCAGTATATGAGAAAGAGCTTATGGCGGTGGTACATGCTCTTTAAGTATGGAAACACTATTTACTTGGTGCAGATTTTGTTATTAAAATAGATCACCAAAGTCAAAGATACTTCCTCACTCAGAAGAAGCTCTTAGAGAAACAAATGCATTGGGAAAATTTCTTATCTATGTTTCACTTTCAAATCCTTCACACATCTGGAACTAAGAATGTGGTAGCAGATGCTCTATCACGATGACCTCGAGTAACAAGTTCATGGATTTACCCAAAATGTATGCAATTGATTCCAACTTCTCAACCATATGGAATCAACTTAACTTAGGTCAGTCGATTACACCTTACTTGATTCGAGATGGTTATTTGTATCATCATGAAGAAATTTGTGTAGCATTACCATTGCAACACAAGGTAATGGATGAAGCACATGCATCTCCATATGCTGGACATAGGGGTATTTTACCCACTACTCAAGCATTGGAAAGATATTTCTTTTGGTTCACTCTTAGAGCTGACATTGAAAGATATGTCAGTGAGTGCAAGATATGTCAAAAAGTAAAGTGTGACAGGCATAAACCACCTGGTCTACTGAAGCCATTACCTATTCCCAATGAGCCTTGGGAAAGTATAGCCATGGACTTTATCATGGAGCTTCCTCACACACAAGTAGACAATGATGCAATCTAGACTATCATTGATAGATTTAGTAAGCAAGCACACTTTAGACCTGTGCAAAAGACAATCAAATCCGATCATATGGCTAAGCTATTCATTGCTCATATTTTCAAGCATCATGGCATGCCTAAGCCCATTATAAGTGATTGAGATCCCCGCATGGCCAACCTATTTTGGAAAGCTCTCTTTTAGAACCTTGAGACTTGGTTAAAGTTTTCATCCTCTTATCATTCTCAAATGGATAGGCAAAGTGAAAGTGCTAATTCTACTGTTTTGGACCTTTTAAAATCCTATATCTCTGATAATCAAAGAGAATGGGAAAAGTATTTGCCTTTAGTAGAGTTTGCATACAATAACACGGTGCACTCTAGTACTGGTAAGGCACCCTTTGAGATCATCCATGGTAAGCCTCATTTACCACCCATTCTTCTTACGAGGGATAATATCTTTGCAGCAGATGAGCCTGTTAGAGATATTGATACAACTTTCACTCAAGTAAAAGTTGCTATCCAAAGGACACAAGAGAAGCATAAACGCGAAGTTGATAAGCATTGGTAAGTTAGATCTCAAGTTGGGATAGTATGTTCTTCTTAAGTTTGAGAAGGCTCGCTTGAAGAAGTAGAAATGTCAAAAGGGTAAAGTGGTTAAGCTTTCTAATCGCTATTATGGCCCTTTTAAGATCACAGATAAGATAAATGATGCGACTTTTTGTTTGAATCTACCAAGTCATTGGAACATTCATAATGCTTTCCATATAAGTTTGCTACATCCCTATATTGAAGAACCTCCAATGGAACCAATCAAGGAAGATTTTTCCTGACATAGAAGAAATAGAAGAGTTCCTTGTGCCTGAAAGAATTTTACACCATCAAGACAATAGTCTAACATCATGTAAGGTATTACGGAAGTATCTCGTTAAGTTTAAGAATTATGCCCCATTGGATGCTCAGTTTATGACTGAGAGAGAACTACAAGACTTTCTAGATCTTCTTAAGGACTATGTATCCCCTCTACAGTTGAGGTCAATTGTTTAGAAGCTAGAGGGATGTCACTAAATTGATTGCTTATTACACATTCTCTATTTAGTAAATTTATGTCAATGAATTAATGACTCACTTTTCTTTAAGTCTTGATGATGATCTAGCATGGCCATGAGACTATTTAGAGACCAATATTTCTAGTGCATTACTTAATGGGGTGATCAGATCACTGTGACGAGGATATCTGCTACAAGAAGTACAAGTTATGAAGAGGGAAGGAAGTGTCTGCCAAGTGTAAGAGTATTCATAAGAACCAAGGAGTTACACATAAATGAAGATGTATTGAGTTCTAAGTAGAGGAAGTGCATTATCATTGTGTATATGTATTTATGTGTGCATTCGGGGACACCTGGGAACATTCACTTGTGTGTAATGAGCATGACATTCATTTGGGGTCATCCTCTCCCTTACAAGTCAAGGTTTAAGGTATTTTCTCTCTTAATGAATTAAGGAGAGAAGTAATTCATTCACTAAGAAAAACGAGAGAGGTAATTTTCTCACTAAGAAAGACGAGAGACATGATCCTCTAGAAGTGATTTTCCCTTTCTAAGGTCTAAGATGACACAAGCTTTTGTGTGGAAGTCAATCTTAAGGTTGAGGCCCAAGGCAATCTAATAAACTCTTCTTATCTATGGGTCAAGGTGGTTGCATGGATCATATGTTAAGAATAGAGTTTAAAAAGTTGATTTTCTTAAAATAGACATGGTGAATCCATTTTTAAAATATATTGTGATAGAAAGTTGATCTCTAAAACTAGCCCAAGTGGGTTATCAAAAAAACGACAAGATCTACAACTTTTGTGTTGTTTCCATCTAAGCAACGCATACAGAGAGATATTCCAAAATTGGTGATGCTGCTGCAGCTAGGTCCTAGAACATCCACATCTTGTATGAAGATCAACCTTTCCAATCTTGGCACTCAGGTCTCTCTCCAAGAAGAGAAGCTCTTGGAGCTTATAAAAGGGAGGCTCTCCTTGGGTGTGGAAGAGGTGAATGAAGCATAACTTTGCATGCATGCAAGAGGAGGAGAGAAGGTGCAAGTGCTACGGAAGCTCTACTGAAGAGCCCTACACATATTGTGTAGGAGAGAAGAAGAGAAATCAAGAAGATCAAAGGATCCACCTTTTGAGTTGTGCAAGCACTCACCGGTTGTATACCGTACAAGGATCCGTGTAAGTTCAAGCTTGCCAACCCTTGAGTTGTGAAAGTGCTACAGAGGCTTTGCTGAAATCAAGCTCCAAGAGGAGATCCCTACACATATTGCATGGGAGAGACTCAAGAAGGATCAAAAGGTGCCAACTTTCAAGTTGTGCAAGTGTTAGCCGGTTGTATACCATGCAAGGAACTGTGATCTTGTTCCCAAGATATACAAGTTAAGAACTGGTTTATGTGTAACGGAGGAGCTTGCTCCTTGTCAATAATATAACTCCACAAGGGGGGGGACTGCCCCATCTTCCAGTCCCTAGTGTGTTGTCAATCTCTCTATCTCTCTCTTTTTCTCTCTACATCTTTCTTTTCTCTCTTTGCGCCAGCATAATATTCACCATATATCTTTTAAGTATATAAGAAGGTTGAGTGTGTATCTTAGATCTTATAACACTACTCCTCTAGAAGACCTTCCACTAGTGCCTTGTTAAACATACATGTGCAAGGAAGGGTACAAGATATCTATATATACACAATGAGTGAGTGAGAGAGGGAAATGACATGATTTATTAGCATCTACAAAAGGCGGAAGTGACCTATGAGACTATGAGTTACGACTATCTGGGTGTGTGTTAATTGTTTCATGATGATAATGGTAAGTTGAAAGAGAGGGAATTGAAGGTTTAAATTTTCTAAGGTTTAGGGGGAAAGTAAATGAATAGAAAGAGGAAAAAAAAACATAAGTTAGGGGAGAAAAAGAGGCTCTTAAAAAAAATTGTTGAGAAGAAGAGAGATGGGAAGATTTGAGAGGGTGCCATTCTTTGTGGTAGACCGGGAGAGAAAGAAAGCACCATTTTTTCTTCTTGCATGAGAAGGAGAGAGAGAGGGCGATTCTGAATTAGCGTCAACTCCATGAATGATCATCACCACGACTCCATTTTTACTGTTATGATCATCGTGTGCCATTGGGACATCTTCACTACCATGGTCACCATTATCTGTTGCACCACCATAAGCTTATTAGTCCAACACCCATTTGGAAGGCAAGGAGGGAGAGTATACTGATCAGTTTGTAATCAAAGAATGAGAAGATCAAAATTGACAAGTGATTGGTCTTTATCATCATCATCCTATTCATCTTTATCATCATTCTCCTGGCCATGATCAATGTTGCATTATTCGAAACAATTGAAGAGGCATTCTTTAATCTGGGTGATGTCGGTTGGAGAGAGAAAGAGAGAGAACGAACGATAGAGAGAAGTCGAGAGAGAGATGGAGGGCACCATTTCTTGGCCCATACGACTGGAGTAATAGGAGCAGAATGAAGTCCAGGAAAGAAGAAGAAAGATAATTTGACTATAAATCCCCAAAATGATACCAATTAGTGTTCTTCTCCTCCAACACCATGTATTTCCTCTAATGGCCAAAATGGAGCTTCAATATACTTGGGTAGATTGAAGCTACAGGCTTCAAGAAGAATTTCTTGGCTTCCAAATGCCTAGCTTCGCATGCAGTTTAGTAGACCAATTGTCAAGATATCAAATTAGTCTTCTTCCCCTTCATGCGTCGCCATATTTGATAGGAAGAAGCCATAGTAATTAAGCTTTTAATTAAAGCTTAAGCTTTAAGCTTATATAAAGACCATTCATATTGCAACAAAGCAATTGGCAAGATGGTAGTTTGGGGAATAGGGATCAAAGCGAAGAGCTTGCCATTTGAGATGATGAAGTAGACCAACATTCGTGGCTAGAGTATGGGACGTGCATCTCCAAATATGCGATTACGACCTGCATGTTTCCAAGTAAGCACTTTTTCCGTTTAACAAAAATAAGTAGGGTGGTAATATAATTTTCTTAGTTTAGAATTTTTATCTAATGCCTTCAAGCTTATTTTTCCACTCTAAATGTTACTAGTATTTAAATATATTTTATTTTATTTTAAAAATTTTGAAAAATGGTTAAAAATACAAAAAACGGATCTAAAATTACATATATAAATTTTTATAAAATTTGTGGGTGACTATCTATCTGATATAATTTTTTCTAATGAATTTTATACCACTGAAACTCTTTTTAAATTTTTAAGAAAATTAAGAGAAGATTTAATATGCTTTAAAATTAAAAAATGATTATTTTGAGTGAAAGTTATAGTCTTTATTAATAGAGAATTATGTTTTATATAAACAAAAATTATGATAGCTCATGGAAAAGCTAAGAGTACAATTTTTGATGTTTTAGTGAATTTTTTTAACTTTTAGAGAAAGAAAAACAACATAATGTTATTTTTTTAAAGAAATATTCATATAATGGTGTTTCTAATTTTATGCAAACTAAGCGTGTACACATTACGTTGATTTATGTTATATGGGTATGAGGGGGGCGTAAGAGTATTCTTGATTATTGTTAAGGTTGGTAATTTGTTATGATTCATTAAACAATAATTAATAGGGAATAACTACAATCATAAAAACTCATCAACAACACCGAAATTTACAGTTTGTTAACACGATGGCATAAGGGAAAGCCTCAATATCTATGTTGAAACCCTACATTTTATTTATATAAATGTTGCCTAGGTGCTCAAGAAATAAAAGTGGAGGGACAGTTGAAGGATTGGGGGGAAACCATAGATATCCTAGGTTTAGTGTTCTAGTGCCCAATCTAGAGATCTACCTCTGAAGTGATTATTGAAAAGAGAAGCAAGAGAATTGAGTAGATTTTCTTAGTTCGTAGGCATTGAATGATATTAGTTGGACTACAATGGTAAAATAGTATCATAAATACTTGAAAAGTTAGACGGAGCTATTGAAATTAGTGACATTATCACCTATCTAACTAGTGCAACAAATCTTATGAGTTGGCTCGGTAATCCAGTTAAAAGTGGCTTGGCCTTTGGTTGGTCATTTTGCACCCGATTGTTATATGTAGTCTACCTTTAGATCTTTCCTACTTCAATTTATCTTTATAAGGTTGCATGCCTTGTTGTGTGGAAATGTCATGTTTCACACCAAAGGAAAAAGAATAGTGAAAAAAAGAGAAGGAAAATAAGAGATCAAAAAAGACAAAGAAAAGACAACAAAAAGAGATATGCAGACATATGCACTACACTGCACCTAAGGGTCCTCAAGTTGGATGCATTGGGTGACCTTAGTTGACTAGCTCCATCTCTAACCCCCTAGCCCTTTTCTTATTATTTGTCACATTTTCTCAGGGCACATGGTCCTGACATATTTAGGGAGTCTAAGCTTACCTAGGTTAGATTTGTCTCCCTGAGTCACTTGCATATTTTTCATTTCCACTTCATTCATCTTAATGCATAAGAATCAACATTAAAGCTAAGTAGAAATGGTGCTTCAAATAACCAAATCACAATTGCATTAGCTACCATGTATGGTTGATTTAACGAAGCCACATGTTCTTCAAGAGCTTATAATTTGAATTAGACTTCACCTCTTATCCATCCTATATTGGCATTTCCCTAATCTTGTTTAACAACTTCCTTTTCCCTCAACAATGACAATAATTTTTATCTTCATCAAGTTCAATATTCCTTGCTTCATCAATCATCATTAGTAGCAAAACCCTTGGAGTTGTCTTCTAACTAACTATTAGTCTACGTATGCATGTGCACTCACATAGTATTTGCACCAGATCCTATTCATGGTTTTGGGTCCTCAAATGTGGGACAACACTTTAGGCTAAAAACCGAGAGTTCAACCGATCTCCCAAAGCAATAATATTCTATACCCTATGCATAAATTGAAGACTAGCACTCTCCCCTAGGAAGTGATTGCATATGAGGTTTTACTTTGCTAGTACAAATGTCACTCTTCCCTAGGAAGTCATTGTACGTGAGGTTTTACTTTGCTAGTACAAATGTATGCGGAGACTCATGAGCCCTCACTTCTACATCTACATCAAATCTCCCATATTTTGCAACCTCCACTTCTTTTTTGGTGCCCTTATTCTTTTCCCCATAAGAACCATTGGTTAAGTGTCTCTCCACCAGTATCAACTCTTGAAGCTATGTTCCCAACCACATTTTTATCATTGCCCTCTACCACAGTAGTAGGAGCGGCACCACCCGTACCACCTATTGTAGGAATATCATCATCATCATCATCCATTCATCATATGATGCATGTATTACTCCTCCATAAGGACCATTCATTCTTCAAAGCTACTTCATTGATTGTTCCCAACATTCCATATCTACCTTTGACGTGAGTGCCATGGGATTGGCACTCTTTCTAAGGTAGATAATGTTAATAGTATTTTGTGAATGCTAAACAAGGTTGAAGCGCAAGTATTGGATCTATTTTATAACGAATTCTTATTTTTTGAGCACTATAGTGATAATTTCTACGTACTTATAGTCTCTGTGTACTTCATGGATATATTATATTCATGGATGTATTATTATGTGAGAGCTAGGCTTACAAACCCATGCACATTGTATCATCACCCATACTTGTATTTGTCACATTTGCAACTATTATGTGAGTTGCACATATGGATTTATGGATAGAATAGCATAGGGTAGGTCTATTTAGGTTAAGGATAAAGCATGATTTAGGGAATGACTAGCCAAGATCCCACAAACTAGGTAGGATACCCAAAAGAGGGTGCAAACCCTAATCCACAATGGCGGAAACCCTAAAATACAAAAGGGGCATAAACCTTAAAATGCAAAAGGAGCATAAACCCTAACCTAAAATGCGGCATCCCTGACCCTAATTTATGTCTATATAAGGGTGGGATGTCTCGATTGTATTTACTCTTTTCGCACATGCATGCTACAAAATCTCTACTGCTGATGGAGACCCTTTTGGTGCATCCATGCTGCAAAAACTCTGTCGCGTCAGTGCTCCGTCAGTGCAACTACTAAAGCTTTCTATTCTCTTCTTCCATTCTAACACCTTGCCTCCATTGTTAGAGTGATTGAGAGAGGGTGAGTGAAAGGTGTGTTGAGCAAGAGATTGAGGGAAGGTGAAGCTCTTTGTCATCTTCTTTCTCTTCTTCTTCTTCTTCTATACTAGCTTCTCGACTCATTGGTGTGCTCAATGGTGGATGCAAAGGTGTGACAGCATTAGATTGTGATTCTTAGATACTGGAACCATCTTCAAGCCTTCAAGCCTTTGGACTACAATCTGAGAAGGTAAGATAGATGAGTTCACTACAGCTCAAAGCTAGTCTTGTGCTCTTGCTTTCTTGGGATAAAGAGAGAGATGCATGGTTAGTTAGAGTAGAGTCTTGAGAGACAAGGTGAGAGATTGAAGTGAGTTGTAGATTTCGAAAGAATAAAAATCCATCCAATGTCTTGATTATTATGCATTTAGCCTAACAATTGGTCCTTGTCTTAATGTATGCATAGAAAATTAGCTTAATTAAACCTAGCATAGGTAAAAAAGGAATAGAAGTTATCTAAAATTCTCACATCCATTGCAAGTCTTCCGATTTAACATGAATATGATACAACTTACATGAGAGTGAGCCCAACTCTCACAAAACATTAAAAAAACTTATGCCATGGCATTCACAATTAATTGATGGAATAATTTACACTGCATCTTATAAAAATGAATGGTGCCTAGATTGCATACATACATTGGGGTGGTAGGCACACAACTCATATAATACAATTGTGGTATCCAAGTGGAGTGAGTGCGCTTGTGAGCAAAAAATAGGCTTGGGGCTCATCATGTGAGCTTGGATATGGCCCTCATGGTGTAGCTTCTATGAGCATGTGGAGGGGAAGATTAGTGGTAAGTTAGTTTCTTAATACTGTAGCAACCAATCAGATTCATGGTTGGGGGTGCTTTATGGATAAGTGTTGTGGTCTCCCTCTCAATTTTAGCTTTACTTGCTTATGTGTAATATTGACATATAATAAAATAACTCAAGTCAAACAATGTGCAAGTAGATTCAATAGTCAGAAATGCATCCACAAAACCTAATTTTTAGGAATATTGCTTTCTATTAACCTAACATGGACTATTAAGTGATTTGCAAAGTGCTATTGACCCAATGTGACTTCCAATGAATACCCAAATAAATCTGTGCCACATTGATTGATAGTAAAAAATAAATTTTTTGGAATATTATGATAAGCTCTCTTTTTTTTTCATTTCTTATGTTTGATTATTCCTACTCTATAGTGCAATACTTGTTGGGGTAAAGGCTAATGGTCAATAGCTAGGCGGGCACCTCTTGTAAAAATACACATTGTATAGTCATATATAAGGCAAGATAACAAAGAATAAGGGTACCATTCATTGTACCCAATAGACTCTTTTGTGTGCTTCTCTCTTTCAACCCTCTTATACTCCATAGGTTCTACATTGTATCCCACAATTGGTTTTCTCTAAATCGATATTAGAGTTGTATGCGAGAGAGCTCACGCTTGGAGCAAGGAGTGTGAGAAGTGAAGATTTGTCATGAAGATCAAGGATTTGAGCTTCTTCTATGATGTTTTGTGCTTGTTGTCCACATCTTGATAAAGGTACTACTCTATCACTAGCTCTATATCTAAGTCACATAAGTGTTTTAGCTTGAGGATCCATTGAGTCTTGAATTAGGGGCTTTCATATCTCAATTTCACTGCATTTAAGCAACCACAACCATTAATGGTTGTAATTGAAGCAAGGCAACTTGGTTTTGGACGTTCAAAAAGAAATTTTGGTACATGGTTTTAATGCATGCAAGCCCACAACCTACTAAAGTAGTGTGGGGGCATCAATTGTAGATAGAGTTGTAAGTAGCTACAATTGAGATATCCAAGAGACTACACCACCCATGAAAGTAAAGAAAAAACCTATAGTAGACCTCCTAGAGTCTATAATACCTATAAAATAGGCATCTACACATCCGAAAACAGATGCATCCTTACTTTTGAAGAGGTTAGGTTTTGTTTTGGTATCTCCTCACTACTTATTTTGTAATCTTAAACTTGCTATTTAAATTCTAAAAATGATGTGACTTGTAATCCTAAACTTCCTATTTTGAAGTTCAAGAAGTATTTTTTCTAGTATTTCTTAACTTGTTGTTTTAAGTTCCAGAACTTTTTCTTAGTAATCACAGTCTCCATGGGTACTAGAAGGAATTTGGTATTTGCAATCTTGGATTTCTTATTTTGAAGTTCTAGATGTTATCTTGTTTTGTTAGAGTGAGTACCACCTAGCCAACATCTATCCTATCAACTCCATTCTACCTTATCCATCTCTTGCCTATTATTTGAGCCAAGGAGGGTGTTGAAATATGCATCTCTAATAAGGTCATGTGAATCCCTTTCGTTGGTGGAAAAAGGGGATATGTATCTAGACCCTTTGAGAAGAGTAGTTAGACCTCGACATCATTGATGATGTAAGCAAGATAGTTGCTTTAGCCCCTATATAAGAGGCTCATTCTCATTGTACACATAACATAGATCTATCAATATGAATACATACATGATTTAAATTGGCTTGTCTATCTTGCTTTCTCTTTTCTCTCCACACACACATTCTCTGTCACACAAAATCATGAGCACTATATGGTACCATTCTCCATAGCCATATTTTTGACCTCTTGATTACATGTGGAAATACCAAAATGAGAAATAATTCAAACTCTATGAGGTTGAAAGGATACACAACTCCATAATCGATGAGTTCTACAAAATCAACTACATTGAACAAACTTAATGTAGATTCTTGAAAGATGATGTTATACTATTCAGGACTACTACAATTGTACATGAACTCTAATTGGGTGATGGATAATTATAGTTATAGAGGCCTCCCTTTTATGGTCTATGAAGGTGGTAGTTTGGCCTATGTGATATAGCATATTATCAACATTCATTAGTTGTCCCAACAAATAGTTTCTTTAGTGTTGGGTCAAGGATGCTACCCCCAAATCACCACTAGGGGGCCATTTCCCTCCTAGGACCCCCAAGCCAAGGGTGCCTCAATAGCCCCTTGGAACGCTCAAAATAGGGATCCCTAATGTTGAGTACTGAAATGATTGTATCTTTAGCTAGTTTTTGTTAGAATTTTGGGTGGTTTTTATTTGATTTTATGGTTTATTAGTGTTTTGGGATGGTTTGATTATGACTAAGAAGCTTGTGATGGTTTTTAGTTGAGTTATGATGTGTCGATTGGTTTTGTGGTGTGTCTATTTGGTTATGATAGGTCTATTTTGCTTTTGTTTTGGTATGCTTTCTTTCTGTTTGAGAGGTTATGACTATAGTTGAGTGTTTTTAGCCAACAATGCAAGAACCCCAAAATATTGGTTGGAGATAATCCCTACCACTTTTGAAGGTGTGTCATTTCAGTGGAATGAGAGACAAGTAGCAATAACTTTTGGCACATGGGATGACTTGAAGGTTGCCTTTCTCACCAAATTCATGTACGAAGGTTTTGAAGAGTAGATGCAAGAGGAGTTTAATCCTCTAGAGAAAAAAATGGAAGCATATGTTTCTAGAATAGAATCCATACTAAAGAGATGGACCAACCATAACTTGGATGAAGGCATCCAAAAGGGAGTTTTTCTTAAAGGCCTACGACTAGAAGTTTGTAAATTTGTGGAGTTGAGAAGTCTAGTCAATCTGTAGGGGAAGGTGTAAAACTATATAATGAAGTTGAAGCAAGGCAATCGATGACCTTAAGAAGAGGAGTCTTACCTCCTTCCATGCCAGGAAAGGTATACCCACCAAATGCAGTCCCAGGAATTGTTCCCTACCCCTACCCCCTCATATGGAAATAGTGCAGCAATATAGTGCATCGAATCCACAATGGCTACAATAGATAGCTCAAACAACCATAATAACAGTGGCCTCAAATAGTGTTTCCAATGGCAACTCAACAACAACTGTGGAACCCTACCACAACTAGAAGTAGCAACCAATAGTCCCAACATGAGTTATGAATCAGAATCAAAACAAAGGACCCTTTGGACCAACCCAAATAGTCTATAAAGTGATTACATACAATTTTCAAAACCCTACTGCAATTACTCTAGGAGGAGAAAATTTGAAGGAGTATTTGTCCAATTCAATTGTAAGCATCAAGAAAGAGCTGATGGATGTGATTATATAATAGTTGTAGACACTGAAAGTGAAAATCGCTAGCATATCCAGTACTGTATGAGGTGGAAGAGTGTGATATGATCAAATACACAGTGTGGAAAGTGCCATCAAGTGGGACATTTAGCCACTAAATGTATCTAAAAGCTAACTATTCTTGGAGCCTTCTATTTGTATTGCCTAAGATAGAACCACATAGAGGATATTTGTTCTTTGAAGGAGATGCATGAAAAAAGAAAGAAAGATGAGAAAGCAAGGTTTACTAGAATCCACAATGAAAACCCAAGATATTGGCCTAAAGGCTATAGAGTTTGGTCCTAATTTTGGTTTAAGAAGATTACTTGCCCAAATTTATAGAGGGAGACAATTTGGTGGTTATAGACATTAGAAGTGAAATGCTATAGATGCGGAGAAAAGGGTCACATATCCCCAAACTGTCCAAATCCTAGAAGATTAGTGGACTACAAGCCCTTATGCAGTTAATGCAAAGGAAAAGGCCACACTATCAAAGACTATCTAGTCCAACCCCTGTGAAGGCCAACACCACTAAGACAACCAATAAAAGGCCTAAGAACCTGCCTCCAACCTGGTAGAACTAGAAGTTTCCAAAGTAACATGGGCCAAGAAAAGAGAGCCACCAGTTCCAAAAGAGAACGTTTCCCCTACCTGTGAAGTTCAAGCTCTCAACAGAGCCACAAAGTAGTACAGTACACAGTAGTCCAATGCCACAGAAGAATATAGAGACAATTATTTATAGAAGTAGGATTAGAGGTTTAGGAGACAAAAGAGGTGGATGTACCTCTTGTGATAGAAGAAGTGATGATGCAGCCCTTGCTTGAAGAAAGAGAAAAAATGAAAGTGGGTATAACACCATTTCCTAGTTGGTTGGAAAAGCCAATGGATCCAATAAATGAATATGACTTGGTCAAGGACCTCGACACCTTCCATCCTATTTGACATTTATTCAATTGCTAATGCTATCCCCTAGTTGCTAAAAAGGTTTAAAAGTATTCTAACACGATGACATGGTCTACCCTATAACTATTACAAAGCCCAATAGAGCCCTAGATCCTGTAAAAGAAGTGGATGTAGCCAATGCCTTCCTAGATCTTGGCACACCAGCGACTAGCGTCTAGATAGAAGGTTGTTTCATTGCAAATGTATTGATAGATGGAGGCTCTTCAATCAACATAATGATGGATGTGACGATGAAATCCTGCAAGAAGGCAGGCAGGCAACCTACCTAGTGGCTTATTATACTAGTAGACTAGAGCCGAATCAAGCCCTTAGGCATACTGGCTCACTTACCTAGTGGTGAGGCCGAACTCTCATGATACATCTTGCCCTCTATTACTGGGAAGACTGTGGCTTTTTGAAGCACAAGGAAGGACTGATTGGTTCAAAGAAACCAACCCTAGGCAAGGTACCAAAAAAGTGGTGTTGATACTGTATGGTGCTAAAAAAGGATATGGATCCACCTTTGTAGAGATTTTCTCTGAGTCTTCCAATGAGGTTGTAGATGGAACATCAACAAAAGAAGATGCCATCAAGCAAAATCTCTCAAAGAAACTAGAAACACAATCCTTGATGTGACTGTGGGCACTATAAGCCAACTCCCAGCAAAAGTGAAGTCATTGTCGATGGGTGAATACCTTCTACATGAACCAGGAATGACTTCTGACATGACCTTTGATAGTGAGATAGAGGCATGGATATACTACTCCCTATGGTACATAGCCAAAATATGGAAGAGTTAGACAGCACAAGCAAATGTAGAAGCAAAAGTAGAAGATGCAATAGAGAGCCTATTCTTTTCTTATGGAGCCTCTATATAGGTAGAGATAGAGTCCAATGAGGACAATGGTAAAGGTCAAGATACAGATTATGAAAGCAAAGTAGAAGGATCTATCCAATTAGAAGAGGATACTAATGAGGGGGATGCTCGAGAGGCCACAGAAGCTGAAGATCCCATACTATTGGACAGAATGACTATGGTATCCTTCAGATTGGTAAATGAATCTCATCATAGGCAAAAGATTTATAAGAAGTGGATTAAGCAAAATAAGCCTTCATTTAGTAGTGGCTCATGTCGCCCTAAACTACCCTTCTTGAGAAAGGATGATGATGATGCACCTTGTCAATAAGCACCAATCCTACAGCCCAAATAGAATTTAAATGGTCCTCCCTGTTATGTGACATTCCTCGATGCATCCTCAGAAGATGAGTTCTTGAGTCAAGAAGTAATCAACTCTCTAACAAAATCTAAAAGAGCCTTGATACCATTTCAACATTAGAGTGACGAAGGGGAGCAAGATGATCCATACCTTCGACTGTGACTCCATGGTATGCAGACATTGCCAACCTCTTGGCCACACAATAGTACCCCCTTGGTATCTCCAGTAGAGAGAATAAGAAGCTTTTGCTGGAATTAGCTCCCTACACCTTGTTAGGATATGCCTTGTACAAGAAAGGCAAAGATGAAGTACTATAGAGATGTGTTGTAAGAGATGAGATCAGGATCATATTGAAGACATGCCATGATGAGCCATATGGTGGCCACTTTGCAAGAGATGCGATGGCTAGTAAAGCTCTACTCACATGATATTGGTGGCCTACATTGCACAAAGATACCTACAACTACTACAAGCACTGTGATGCTTGTCAACAAATGGAGAAGCCTACAAAAACGAGTGTAATGCTACTACAGCCAATCCTTCCCTTGAAGCCATTTGAGAAATGGGCATTGACTTTGTAAACATCTCAAATAATATGATGACAATAGTGTGGCTTTATTCCTATATGAAAACATTATCACTCACTTTGGCAATCCCTTATAGCTTGTTAGTAACAGAGATACACACTTTCTATACAAGATCATGGAAGAGCTAATAGAGATCTACAAGATTTGCAATTGTAAGTCTACATCCTACTATCCCATAGCCAACGGGCAACTTAAAGTCACCAATTGCATTCTCTATTTGATCTTGACAAGGAGAATTGATACACATTTTCATGATTGGGATGAACGACTTATAGAGCCCTCTAGGCATAGAGGACCTCCCATAAGGCCACAATAGGATAGACACCCTTCTAATTGGTTTATGGCACAGAAGCCATCTTTCCAATCAAGATGGAATTTCCCTATTTGAGAGTGGTTATCGTTGAACAGTTGGGAGATTCAAAGTCTATGCAATGCCATCTTTCCCTTGAGCTAGAATTGCCCTCTTTGAGAGTTGCTATCACTGAATGATTGAGAGATGCATAGTCTATGCAGTGCCATCTCTTACACTTAGAATGCCCAAATGAGACTTATAGGATGGCGAAGCCACATAGGCTCCATACAAAGTTTACTATGACAGCTTCATCAAACATAAAGAATTCAAATAAGGTGATCTCGTACTTGCCTATGATTCAAAATTTGGAAAGTTCCCTGGAAAGCTCCAACATTGCTAGATGGGCACTTATAAGATACTTGAAATCAACCCTAAGGCTCTCTTCAAATCATCCAAGAAGTAGATGCCTCTAATAATCCCTTCTTGATCAATGGCTATTTCCTGAAGAAGTATTACCCTCCCTGGGATCTTGACAATCATAGTCAATAGTCCCTTTTCTCCTTTGGCATTGCTCTTCAATGTTTTTCATGCTGCTTTTGATAGTCATCATCATGTGGATTCTATTGATGAAGCAAATGATTTCTATTGTACCTTCTATTCCAACTCCTGCCCCTGTTTTGTCTCCTTTCCTTCCAATCCAATAGATGTAGTGGGGTTGATTCTAAACACTTGGATGTTTGTTATTGAAAAAAAAGAAGAAAAAAAGATTATGGGAGAAAAGGACTTCAATCCCTACCATACCAACCTACTCTTCAAGAAAATTTGGAAACACCCTTAAAAGTAGGAAGAAAAAAAAACTTTAAAGAAAAAAGAAAAAAAAAGAAATAAATTTTTACGAGAGAAAAGAAAGAAATTCACTCCTATAACAAGCCTCGCTCTAAGAAAAGGTAGCAAACACCCTTGGGCGGGAAGGTGGTTGCGAAAAAGGTGGTACCACCCCATAGTCTAGATTAGCTGACTCATCAGTTGAACTCTCTAGGATGCAGTCCCGAAGCTACCTCCCTTGATGTGCCATGTCCTGTCACTCTATAAGTGCCACTCCTCTAATAGACAAAAGTACCTACATTCAAACCAAGTTTCTAATATCGGCTATCTCTCTTGGTGCACCTCTTCATTAGTAGACACTATTTGGGATTATTTTTTGATAAGATAAAGCCAATCTTCATCGAAAACCCCTTGAGTGATGCGAGCATTCATTCTAACTAGTAGATGGAGATGTGAGTATGGGGATTTCCCTATGTATTCACATCAATTGAGGGTGAGATAGAGGGTGGGTGAGTAACTAGCCTTTTCCTTTCAATCCAAATGAGAGGTGAGATGTATGAATGGATCATTGTACGCATGGGTTAGGCCTCTCAATTCATAAAGCACAATTTGTTCCTATGTATGCACTATAAGGCTCCTTGGCCTTTCTTCTCGCATTGTATGCTAGAATAGGGTGGGATACATGATTGCACCATCAATTTTGCACAAGGCATACAAACCTTTGCATAAGTTGTATTAAGAATTACATCAATAGGTGTGAGGAAATGGATTGCCCTCCTATATCTATCAACAGAGTGAGAGATAGAGGAGGGCCGAGTATGATTGATTTTTCCTTTAATCAATTGAGAGATGATGATTGAGGGACGCTATGACATTTAGCAATCATGTACGTTTTCGTTTTCCTTTGAGCAGATGGGCCTTTGTCACCACAATAAGACATGTCACTCTATTCTGTGCATTGCACTACAAGGATCCCTGACTTTCCCACTCGCACCTATTCCAGATGGGTTGGAGGGCACTGATGCACCATCAATTGTGCACATTGGCATACTCCTTTTGAGCCATCCCTCTTGTTAATTTCTAGACTGGGTGTGAGATAAGGGTTCCTTTCAATTCTTCTCTGAGTGATGTTGAGCTGAGTGTTGTATTCTTTTTCCTTGATAACTTAACAAGTCTTCATCAATAATGTTACCCCATGGGCATTGCTACATGGTTCATGCCATGTTCAAAGCATGTTGTGGTGACCTGTGCTACCTTTTGTAGATGACTCTAACACCGAGTGCATCCAATTGTCCACTTGACCATCTACTAAATGGGCCAAGTGTATGCCATGTCTTAAGCATGGGGATGCAAGGGTTCAATATGTTATCAAGAGTTAGACCCCTGTCGATTAACAAAATTGGTCTGTTAAAATTTAAATGTGGAAACACATCCCTACATGTCACCTTTGCATACAACTATGAAAATGTTGTTATCTGATCGTTCACTAATACAATGTCTCATTTATATCTTATTAACACTTTTTCCTTTAACTGCCCTATGTTTCGAGTGATGATTCATAAGTTATTAATTTTTACATGCCTCGAATGTGTTTTCATGCAAATATGCATTTTTTGCACCAGACCTACCATTTGACCATCATCCTGATCCTTCCCTTTCCCCAAACATTTCTCCTTTTTATCACATGTTAATCCAAAATATGGATTGGCTGTTATTACTTTTTGCATGTTTTTGTGTCTTCTTCATTAGCATTTTTACTCTCTTTCCATGTGAATACTCCTATTTTTCATCCGAACCATGTTTTTATTTTATAGGCTTGTCCATCTTCTCAAAGCAAGCATTTTTCCTTTTTACTCCACTCCATTTCGATGTGTATTTTTTGACATTAATTTTTGATCATGTTTTTTGATGTATTTTTTACAATTTTCCAATGTGAATGCTTGTTTTGATGCCAAACATGTTGTTCATGTTATCTAGTCCCTTCCCCTTATCATCTTGTCCCCTTTTTCTTTTTCTTGCACGTCAGTTTGACACTCCGACCTTTTCAAATTAAAAATTTTGTGAATTTTTGGTCCAATCGTGCATGCATGTCAGTGCGAACATTCAATTTTTGCCTCAAGACGTGCGCCATCAGGTTTGACATGTTGTGGTGGCCAGCCCGCCCATGCTCCCCCCCTTTCTGTCTCTCGGCACTTCAAATTTTTTTACCCCATCCTGTGCTTGTGCACGGGATGGGGGGAGAGGGGTTCAATTTAAATATTTAAAAAAACCCAACCACGTGTAGTCTCTCTCTCTTCTTGGTTTCTTTTTTCCTTTCTTCTTCTTTTCTCTCCTCCATGGCCCTCTCTCTCCTCTCCTCCTCTTGTCTCCTTACACTTCCTCTCCCTCCTTCCTCTCCCCTCTCCTCCTATGGCCCCTTCTCCCCCAGGACTGCCTCCTCTCCCTATGGCGTTGCCTCCCTCTCCGCTCCTTCTCTCCCATCGTCTGCCTCACCTCCCTCCCTCTCCCTCTCCACCTCCATCTCGCTTCTTGCCTCTCCTCCTTGCCCGCCTTTTCCACTTGTCACTTCTTCCTCACCCGCAGCTACCACCTTGCATCTCGCCTCATTCTCCCTCTCCCCTCGCCGCTTCATCTAGCACCTGCTAGCCACTTGCCTCCATATCTGCCTTGCGGCTCCAACTGCCTAGCATGTTGCCCCATTGATCGTCGCCTTCTCTCCCCTGCCCGCTCTTCGACTTCTCCCTCTCTGCCTGCCAGCCTCCCTCTCTGCCTCCATGCCAGAGGCTGCTGCGCCTCTCCTCCACACGTCGCCACTGGCTGCATGTCTCCACTGCTCCACCACCCTCCCACCACGCTTGCACCACCCTCCTCCCATACCGAACATTCCCCCTAACAAAACCTCCAACCCTATCAACCCTTTAGCCTCCCCTTCCCACCCATTCCTCCCCCATCAATCCCTTCAACCAATCCCCCCCCTTTTCAATTTAAAATTTTTGTGAATTTCTGGCATGCATGTCAGTGCGAACATTTGATTTTTGCCTCAAGATGTGTGCCATCAGATTTGACATGTCGCGGTGGCCTGTCGGCCCATGCTCCCACCCATTTCTCTCTCAGCACTTCAAATTTTTTTACCCCACCCTATGCTTGTGCACGGGATGGGGGGAGAGGGGTTCAATTTAAATATATATAAAAAAACCCAACCACGTGTGGTCACTCTCTCTTCTTGGTTTCTTTTTTCCTTTCTTCTTCTTCTCTCTCCTCCACTGCCCTCTCTCTCCTCTCCTCCTCTTGTCTCCTTACACTTCCTCTCCCCTCTCCTCCTCTGGCCCCTTCTCCCCCATGACTACCTCCTCTCCCTACGGCATTGCCTCCCTCTCCGCTCCTTCTCTCCCACGGTCTGAGTCATCTGCCTCACCTCCGTCCCTCTCCCTCTCCACATCCAACTCGCTTCTTCCCTCTCCTCCTTGCCCGCCTTTTCCACTTGTTGCTTCTTCCTCACCCACTGCTACCACCTTGCACCTCGCCTCATTCTCCCTCTCCCCTCGCCGCTTCATCTAGCACCTGCTAGCCACTTGCCTCCCTGTCTGCCTTGTGGCTCCAACTGCCTAGCATGTTGCCCCATTGACCGTCGCCTTCTCTCCCCCGCCCGCTCTTTAGCTTCTCCCTCTCTGCCTGCCTGTCTCCCTCTCTGCCTCCGTGCCAGAGGCCGCTACGCCTCTCCTCCACATGTCACCACTGACTGCCTGTCTCCATTGCTCCACCACCCTCCCTCCACGCTTGCACCACCCTCCCTCCACGCCTCCACCTCGGCCGAAGATAAATTTCAGCATGGGTCCTGCTTTTATGGGGACGTGCCGGTAAACTCCCGGTTGCTGGCCGGTCTCTCAACCTTTTTGTTTTTTCAAAGTCAAGTCAAAATGAGATACAAAACTCTCACCAATGTGATTCGCGGGCGCGTGGTGTAAGGCTTCAGGGTGTGGGATCGGGGGTATAGGGTTCGATACTCGGGATGATCCTCCGGGTGAGACCAATGCACCTTTTAGGGGGCTTTTAATTTGTGGGCCCCACACTCACCCAACGACCGGGTAAACCCATGAAAGAGCGTGGGGCCCTTGCTGATATATATCCACAGCCCTCCACCTCGCTCTCTCCCACATCCACCCTCCCTCCATGCCTCCCACCAAACCACCCCCTAACCAAACCTCCAACCCTCCCAACCCTTTAGCCTCCCCTTTTCACCCAATCCCTCCCACCACTGCCTTCAACCAAACCTGCCCTTTACCCCCTGTTCCCCCACAACCTCCCCCCTAACCAAACCTCCAACCCTCCCAACCCTTTAGCCTCCCCTTCCCACCCATTCCCACCCCATTCCCCCCCACCTTCTCACCCATTCCCCCCCCACCACTCTCGTCAACCAATCATGCCCCCCTTACCCCCCCCCCCCCCCCCCCATTCCCCCTACCCCACAAGAACACCCTTACCCCCACCCCCACAACCCGCAGACCCTTGCAAGCACCCCTTCCCATGTAGATGCCACCACAGTTACCCTACAGCCACACGTCTCCCCTCTCCCCCCCCCCTCGTTTGCATCTGTGTCACTCACTATTCGTCTGCATTGACATTCAGGTGGGGATTTTTGTGCATGTATGCATGTGGAGTCTTGATTGTGCCACACATCTTGTGGTTCACACATAGCACAGTTGAGTACCCACCTTTTTCTCGCATTTTTCTTTATTTTAAAAAAATCAACAAACAAAATAATAAAAACCCGTTAAAAAGTTTAATAAATAGAAAAAATGATTGAAAAATAATGAGAAAAATAAAAAAATACTAGAAATTTTGAGACCATAAATCTAAATTGAAAATTCACATAAAAAAGTAGAAACAACTTGAAATTTTCAAAAAACAAAGTTGAAAATTCTATGGAAAGCCCTTAAAAATCTAAAAAAATAGCAAAAAAAACTCTTTACATTTTCTTAAAATTATATAAATTCTCATTTGTAAAATCTAACTATTTCTCCCCCTATTTGGTCACTCCAAACTACATATTTATTTATTTAAAAAATCCAAATAAAGAGACAAAAAATATTAAAAACAAAATAAAATCTAAAACACCAAAATAAAGACCTAACAAAACATAACCATAATTATATACAAATCATGTTTAATTTTAAAAAAACCTTTAAAATCACACTTAAACAAAATGAAAAATAAAAAATAAAAAATCCATACATTCCCCCATCCTTTTATTCTTCTTTGCATTGGTATTAGTTGTTTTTTTTATTTTTATTGTTCAGGAGGTTGACTCTCTCCTAGTCATCCTACTATCCTCTTGCTTGTAGATTTTCTATTGCTATGCATTTTTTGAACGTGGGATTAGTGCTCCTTGCTACCGTGTCATTAGAGCTTGTAGGTGTCCACACATTGGCAGGTTCATTTTCTTTTTCCTCCTTTAACATGCACCATAACACACAATAATTTGTAAATAAAATCAATCCGACCATTGCACCCATAAAATGAATACACTACAATTCACTAATTTTTGTAATTAAAAATCAACCCGACTGTTAAATTGCAAAATGAACCCTCGTAGTTACACGAGCACATGGCACAATAATCCACATAATTTTGTAAATTAAAATTAACCCATTGTTCACAGTGCGCGCATATACGTGCTACATATACATTAAATTATAAACAAAAAATGAATCCCTATCATCACACATGCATGCGCTTTGTGCTTGACATTGTGTAAATTATAACAATGAAGTGCATTTGTAGAGACCCATACTCAAGTCGAGTCAAGTCTTTGAGTGTGTTTTGGGTTGCAAGATTCAAATCATCATATATTAAGGGATAAATTAATTAATGAATTACAAACTAAATTTTCATCTTATAAAAGCAATTTGTGTAGTTTCACTCATTCCAATCACCATACGTAGGTTGACGAAAAGTGTTTATGGAGATAGGTCAACGTTGGTCTTATAAGTCCCTATCTATCCTATTCGTTAGTTAGTGGTTCTCTTATGAGTTTGTTTTGATCTATTTGGTCTATTCAATATTAAGAATGTAGTATAATCAAGATTATATTTTATCGGAGTGCTTGACTATGGGATTTCAGGGTGCATGCATGTTTGTATATCACTTTCGATCGCACATGTGTGTAGCTCATGTCAAAAATTTTTTGTAGGATGTGGTTTGCTTGGGGAAGTCTAGTCTAGTTATGTCTATCATCTAGTTTTCTTCTTGATATTCATCTTAGTGGTGGACTCTATGGGTTTTGTAGGAACTCCCTATTTTTCTTGGTTTTTGTGTGTGTGTGGGTGTTAACTCATGTAGTTTGAATGGCATCTTCCTCCACCCCATCGATAGTGGTTCAGCATGTCCCACTACTAGTCCATGACTACTTCCTCCTTTTGAAAGTTTATTGTATCTATCGGGATGGCCTTGGTCAGTTTATTACTGCCCTCAAGATTCCACTCATGGATGTAAAACTTTGCCATTTCTTCTTGGCATCTTACAAGAAACATTGTGGCTTGGTGTATGGTCGTAAGTTTTCTTTATCTTCTACTAACATCACCAAGGCATTGTTCTTACCCCTTTCTTCCTATTTTGTGCCTAGTGGCAACCAACTGCTCATAACAGAGGAAATTCTTGCCCTTTTACAGAAGAAAAATTTAACCCCCTTGGTACTTAACAAAGTTATTAGTAGCTCAGGGGTGTCAATGGTCCATGTCTCTTCTCCTATATGGAAGCAATTGTATCAATTCCTACAGGATCACTTCATGCAAGCCTACGTCCAAGTGCTTGTCCAAAGAATTATTCACTGCATCTGTCAATATACTTGAAGGTATCAAGTTTAATTGGGTAGTGTTTTTGTTGGCTAAAATGGAGTAGCACTTCCAACATGTCTAGAAAGGTCAGCTTAGCAAAGTGTTATATGGAGCTTTTCTCTAGAAGGTTATTACTCTTGCACCTCCTTTAGTGGAGTGGTAGTACTTGATCGTGCCCCTCTTTCAAACTAACCTCCACCTCATGTTTTCTCTCCTCCTCTAATGCAACCCAGCTCCAATTCTGAAGATGGGCCTCCTACTAGGTTTCCTCGAAAAAAACATTTATACACAAAAGGTCCTTCTAGCCTTTCTTCTATATAGGAATCGGCTCCTACTATTTCTAGCAGCTTTCTTCCCTTGTTCCTTTCATGTACAAATCTATTTGCAACCCAAAGGGAAGGACTATTAGATTCATAGATCCCTTTCTCCTTGCAAACAATGTTATCTAGACCCATGCTTTCATAGTTGGTTTTTAGTGTCTAGTCTATTCTGGAAACCTCAATCACTTCATGTCTTCAATCCATGTATACATGCATTTACACATCTCTGCAAGACAAGGTGGAATCCCTAACCAACTGGCTTAGGAAGACCTTAGTGAATCTAGCCTCTGAGAGAGCTACCTTGAGTGACATCCATACATAAATAACAATAGTTACAAGTTTAATGGATTCATAGAAAGCCAATATTAAAGAGCTAGAAACCAATATCACTACTTTAGAGGAGGAGAATGTGTCAGTAACTAACTAAAGAGAAAAATTATGCTCTTGAGGAGATGATACTATTAGCTAGTAAGCTTGGTATATGTGAGAGTTAGTTTACAGCACTCTCAGGAAATTGTAGAGCCATAGAAGAAGCTTATTGAAGAACTCCACCATAAAGTGGCTACCCTTTCTATTCCTCCTCCAGCTTCTATGGTATCTTTTGTGTTGTCTTCTAAAGAGGAGCTTGACCAGTTATAGCAAAAGGCTAAGTTATGTGATGGTTTCTCTGCTAAGGTAGAACGTCTTTAACAGCACATGAACTGTGTCCAAGATGATTTTATTTGTTACACAGAATTGGTGTCACCTTCGCCTTCTTTCTAGATTAAGTATAATCAACAAAACTTGGCATTGTATATTTCCCTAAGTAATGTGGATTTAGAACCTCCAGAGGATGGGTGGAACAATTTGTGGTTTGCAGACTTGCTGAAATTTTTGTTTGATAGATTTGTGGATGAGCTCATTTCTCATGAGGCACAATTACTTTCTTTCATGTATCTTAAAGGAGATTTGCAAATCACTAATGAGGAGGTCATGAATGTTTATGTGAGTGATGTGATCTTACAAGCTGACATGTATGTACATTCAGTTGAGTTGACTTTGGAAAATGGCTTGAGAAATTATCATCAATATATGTCTTGGTGCAAACGATATGCTTGGCATCCTCCTTTAGAGGATGGTATCATGGATTCAAATTATCGATGGTGTCATGGATTCATGCCATCAATGAAGCGTTTTTCATAAATCCGATATCCAACCTTTATACTCTCAAGTATTAACACATATTGTAGATAATCCTTTGTTCGCATATGAATTCTTCCAAACTTTCAAATTTCATTGTTCTATTTATCATTCTAATCCCGATGATCTTGTTTTCTATTCGCCTATCTTTGTACAATTCCATTATCAATTCTAATCTAGATACCATTCCTATCTTATCTTTCCCTCTACAAACTCCCCTCAAATTTCTGTTTTTACTAGTTTTTCATTCATTACAGATCCTACATCTTCTCCCACCCCTTTTAAACCTCTTTCTACTGTTTCATCTATTCCCTATGTCTTTTCAGTAAAGTCCCTTCAAGTGTTTTTATTATCTTTGTCTCCTTTGCCATCCTCATTGTCCCTTCAATTATTATCTTTTTGTGATTTGTCCTACCCACCTCTTCATTGTTCTCCTATTATTCCAGTTTCTCCACCTACTAAATATATCAATCTTCCTCCATAATCTATGATGGATACTACTAGATATGATAGCGATATCCTCCATAACAATAGTGGACGTTATATGATTCTTTGATAGGACCAATGTTTAATTGGCCTCTCATTCTTGGGTCTTGGGAGAGTCCTTCAATATGTTCAAACTCCTATATTCAATTTGCTCAAGTGCATACTCAGTTTGATGATACCTTTGTACATCTTGAAACTCATTTTGTTGGTATCTTGCCTTCATGCATCAACGGTCCAATCTAAATACTCAAAAGACAATACCCAATTTGCATATTAATCCTAATGAGGATGTAACAATGATTTGGATGGATGCGTTGTACTGCTTTGCGTAGGATATTTCTACTCGATTCATTATCTTGTTGAAAGGATGTGTCGTCTTTAGTTTCTTTAGAACATGTCTATACATTTTGTAGATGAGAGCAAAGCCTTGGAATGTCTCAAGCTTAGCATGAAGTTCAAAAAGAAATATCTCTGTTCTACATAGATGTGGAGTAGGTTTTTTCTTGTATCCTTCTTTTTAATGAAAAATCTCATTTTTTTATCTCTCCATTTTTTGGTTGTATGTACCATTCAAACTACATCATTATTGTATATATGTGAATTCTATGTTTTGTGATGTTTGTGTGAGGGGTGTGTGTGTTTTATCCTTGTCACGTGGAGATGAAGTTGTGCTAAAGATGATCAAAGGTGGATGGTGATTGAAGTTAAAGATCTTTTGGATGAATATGTGCTGAGATGCAGATAAAACTCTTATATCCTTTAATGGTTTGAGTTTATTTGTTTAATTATAAATAGAATGGTTTATAGTGGTTTTATAGTTTTTCTTTCATATATATTATCAAATCTAGATTTATTTGTAGAAGACATGTTTGGGTTGTTTGAACTAGAGTTGGTGATTTAAGATATCTATTTTAGAGATTTTATTATATTTTTCCAAGGTCATGAGGACACTCTTGTTAAGTGTGGGGATTTTTATGTTTTTTGTTGACCTTTTGTAAAGTGTTCTATAGAGCTTTTGTAAATCTTCTATTTTATTATGCATGCTTTTGTGAGTGTTTTGATGGATGAATGTTTAGCTTGGGAATGTTTTTCAATATTGTAAAGAGATGAATGAATGATTTTTGAAGCTAGAAGAAGCACCTGATGAAGACTTGAATTGAAGACTAAAGTGATAGTGACAGTGATGAGCTCCCAAAGGTCAATGTAGTGGCTCTGGTGCCCCTTCATATCAAGCATACATCTTGGGAGGGGTATCCATGGCCAAGAGGACCAAGAGAGGAATATTGAGTATCATTATTTGTTATTCTCATGTACTATTGAGAGAGAGCATAGGTGAGAGAGAGTGTGTATGAGAGATAGCCAATGTATATGAAGAAACATTATATCTACATGAGAGAGATTGAGAGAAAGACTATGAAAACTATGAAGATGATTAAATACTAATACTATGTGATGAATTCTATTCAAAGTTGATCATTCCTTTGTGTTGTTTTGGTTCTTTGATGGTTTTTATGAAGAATATGTTGAATATTCATTGTGATAAATCCGTGGGAGATTCACTATAAGATGTTGCATGAAGATTTGTTGTTCTTGGTGTTCTTTTTCTTCTTGTGGTTGATTAAAATATGAAGAACATGCTTGTTGGTGTGAAAAGATAGATTTTCTTGCAATAGTTTCCCCATCTTCTTGGTGTTCCTCTTGGGACTCCACCTAATAACTCCCATATGTTGTAACTCAATGCAATTTTCCTTGAGTTGCTATACAAGCTTAACTTGTCTATATAACATGTAAGCAAGAACCATACGGTTTGCCTTCTTATTATATGGTAACATTGGCCTGATTTGATATATAAGTTAGGACCCAACCAATGTCCTCACACATCATTTCTCCTCATAATGGGGGCCTCACAACTTTTAGCACCATACATCATTGATGGCCCTTACAAGGGTTAGGCATTCAACATATTTAATAGCCCCTCCCACCTCTCTCCCCTCCCTAAATAAATAAATAAATAAATAACCCTGATGTAAGTAAATATAGATCCTTGGTTCAACATTGAGCCTTTGAAGATGAAATTGAAGAAAGCCCTTTGTAAGTGTCTTGGTGGTGAAGATATTTTCTATCTTCTCTTCCATTGGGTGGACAATAGGCGACAATAGGCCAACTCTACTATCTTGTCCTCTATCAAATCACACACATTGTGATAATGAATCTCTAAATGTTTGGTGCATACATAGTGATGGAACACCAGACTTTTAGCAATACATGCAATTGTAGCTTTCATAGCAAGTTAGATAATTTAGCTCCATCTTGCATTTCCATATGTCATAGAATTGTCTTTAACTGCACTAGTTTTGAGTAGCAAAAATAAGTTGCCTTATACTCAAACCTGGTAGAATGCTACAACCCTACTAGTCTTCTTATGAAGAGTTTATCTTCAAAGTACTTTGTACATTATAGAATGCCACATTGGTTATACATTCACTCTTTACTCATTGGCCATACAATGGGAGCATTTGGGGTAAAGGCCAATGGCCAAATGCTAGGTTGGCACTTACAATTTTTAGCACCATACATCATTGATGGCCCTTACAAGGGTTGGGCATTCAACATATTTAATAGCCCCTCCCACCTCTCCCCCCTCCCCAAATAAATAAATAAATAAATAACCCTGATGTAAGTAAATATAGATCCTTGGTTCAACATTGAGCCTTTGAAGATGAAATTGAAGAAAGCCCTTTGTAAGTGTCTTGGTGGTGAAGATATTTTCTATCTTCTCCTCCATTGGGTGGACAATATGCGACAATAGGCCAACTCTACTATCTTGTCCTCAATCAAATCACACACATTGTGATAATGAATCTCTAAATGTTTGGTGCATACATAGTGATGGAACACCAGACTTTTAGCAATACATGCAATTGTAGCTTTCATAGCTTAGATACTTTAGCTCTTCATCTTGCATTTCCATATGTCATAGAATTGTCTTTAACTGCACTAGTTTTGAGTAGCAAAAATAAGTTGCCTTATACTCAAACTTGGTAGAATGCTACAACCCTACTAGTCTTCTTATGAAGAGTTTATCTTCAAAGTACTTTGTACATTATAGAATGCCACATTGGTTATACATTCACTCTTTACTCATTGGCCATACAATGGGAGCATTTGGGGTAAAGGCCAATGGCCAAATGCTAGGTTGACACTTAGAACTCCTTGTAGATAAACACATCGTGCATTCAAATTTAAGTAAAGATAATGAAGAGTAAGGATAATTGAGTATCCATAAAACTTTTGGTGTTCTCTATGTGTGTGTGTGTGTGTGTGTGTGTGTGTGTGTGTGTGTGTGTGTGTGTGTGTGTGTGTGTGTGTGTGTGTGTGTGTGTGTGTGTGTGTGTGTGTGTGTGTGTGTGTGTGTGTGTGTGTGTGTGTGTGTGTGTGTGTGTGTGTGTGTGTGTGTGTGTGTGTGTGTGTGTGTGTGTGTGTGTGTGTGTGTGTGTGTGTGTGTGTGTGTGTGTGTGTGTGTGTGTGTGTGTGTGTGTGTGTGTGTGTGTGTGTGTGTGTGTGTGTGTGTGTGTGTGTGTGTGTGTGTGTGTGTGTGTGTGCGTGTGTAGCTTGTGACTCCACATCCCATCATTTCCTCTCATTTTTCACTTATAATTATAGTCTCTAGAAGGCTTCCTATTTTTCTACCATCTACCTTTTGAAAAATAATAGTTGGTGGATTCTCCATTGATAGGGGAATTTCCTATCAAATGATGCTTAAGGCCTAATCATCCTCCATCTGTAATGCTTGGGGATCACACTCTTAACAAATAGTATGGTTATCCACAACTCTACTATCATTAGTGTCTTAATCAAGACTATGCCATTGAGTATTTTGCATCCTCCATTGTTGGTACTTGAACACTAGGCATATATATTTTTGGGACCACAAAATGCTTGCAATTTAGGAAATAATCTAATTTAGGATTAGCAATAAAACCATATCAACATACTTCACTCTAGGTCTTTACCCAAAAACTATATCCATTATTCCAACACCACACTCAATTGTGTCAAGATCATGAGTAGTTTTTAATGACTATTTTTTTCATGTGTGATTGTTTATAATAGAGAACCATGGAACCATGAGAGTGTAGACATCAAATATCTGCTTTAGTTGTGTGTTCGTGATCTAAAATGGATGAGAACTTACCTTAGTAGAAATAATTTTCAAGGGGATGTGAGCTTCAATATAATCTAATCTTATACCCTTAGATAGAAAAAATAAAGCACTCCAATAAAAACTTAACAAAGAACCTACATTGTAAACCCAATATAATTTAGAGAGCACATAGAGAGCTACTAGGGAGATTGTGAAATAACTTGGAGTAGGGAGGTAAGGAATTGTGAGAATGAACAGATGAGAACCCTAGTTTATTAGCACATTCATGACCATAGAAAGAGGAAAACTTGCCTTAGTAAAGAAACTCTTCAAGAGATACATGTGCTTCAATATACTCTTGTATCATCCCTTCACATAATGTAACTCAAGAAACTCAATACAATCTTTAAAAATAAGGATTAATATCATGTTTTTGGGAAAAACACAATACAAACTTTCTCATGAGAAGATCTATAGAAGAGAAGATAGGGTTTAGATTTCACATAGAATGTACTTAATAAGTGGAAGAAATTGTATGCATAAGATTGATGCTCAAAATGTTGAGATCTCTCAAAATAGCAACAATGAGAAGAGATGAGGAGGAGTATGTAGCTACATTTTGAGGTCAATACAAGTTCAAGAAATGGAGGAAATTTAGGAGGAAAGGGTCAAAAATCTATGCAATATCTCATTTGTCCAAGGTTTGAATAAAAAATTTCTCAATTACCATCTTTAAATAAAAAGCCAAGATTTGGAGAGAGATGATTTACTTGACACAAATGTCAACACAAAGCTGTCATATTAGACAATCTCTTTTAAAGATCCCAAAAGAGAGCTTGCATTTTTACCAATGTTATTGGTTCTCTTTCGATTTAGAAACTTTCTCTTGGATAAGCAAGAAGCAATCAATAGTGATATTTCACATCAATATGCTTTATTTTTGCAAAGATAGGATTATATACCAATTGGATGGCACTCTAACTATCGTTATGCAAAATGGCACCTCTCTTGCAATGCCTAGATCCCCCACTAAATAAGTAAGCCTTATAACTTCCTTGCATGCCTTAGTAACATATTTGGTCCTAGTGGTAGACAAGATTGTACATGGCCATAATTGAGAGACCCATGAAACTACACCTCCTTTGAATGTGAAAACAAATCCTATCGTAGACTTTCTAGATCTTCATTCCTTGCGAACTCTACATCTAGATAACCAAGGATAGATGCATTCTTCCTTCCAAAGAAAATGCAAATAGATGTTATATTATTAAAGTACCTCATGATACTTATCATTGCTTTCCAATGCTCATTTTCCATAGTTTGCCATAAAACCACTCTGACTACATAAGTAGTGTTTGGACATGTAACTACCATAGTATACATCAAGCTGCCATTGTTTTGCTCATCTCACTTAAGGTTGCTCTCTTGGTTGTGTTTCAAATATGGAGGCTATGGAACATGTGTAGTCTTCCCCCTCTCTATATTGAAATGATCAAGTGCTTTGAAAATGTTTCCTTTTGAGACAGATAGAGAAGTTACTTATGCTTATCTGTCATAATCCTCATGTTAAGAACGTGGCTTGCATTTCCTAAATCATTCCTATCAAAGGCTTCATGCAACCTTATCTTTAATGCATCCACATCGTAGAAGAAAAGGTAGTGCATTTTTTTCACCCTAGATATCCACAATTCCCACTACAAATGCTATGTCAAATCTAGTGGCTATCATGGCATACATCAAGCTAGCCACTATGAATGCATACGAGATATTGGCCATCTCAACCCTCTCATCAATAGACTCGGGACAATCGGCCTGACTCACCTTCAAATGAGAAGGTAAAGGGGTGAAAATTGGCTTACACCTTACATATGGAATAATTCTCAAGTACTTTATGAATATGCTCCTTTTGTGACAAGTATAGGAGTCTCTTATAGCAAATGCATGTGATGCACATACCATGTATGTGAGGAGCATACCCCATGTCCTTCATCTCAAAGCTCTTCTTGAGCTAAATCTTTAAAGCATCTAGCTCAACATGAGTACTCTCAACAATTAATATGTACCAAAATGATAAGGCTACCATCATGGGCCTTCTTGGTGTAAAGACACGGATCCATATCATTGCACAAAAAACATTATGAATACATAAAGGTATCAAATTGATGATACCATTCTATAGGTGTTTGCTTAAGTCCATAAGAACTCTTCTTGAACTTGAACACTAGGTGTTCCTTGACCTTTTCTACAAAGCCCTTAGGATACTATATATATAAATTTCCTTATGTAGGTCCCCATGTAGAAAAGTTGTTTTCACATCTATTTGGTACAAATCCGGATCCATCTGTGCAACCAAGGCCAAAACTAAGAGAACGGTAGTCAAGGTGATGCTTTTCAACTTATGCACCCCCTTGCATGGTAATGCATTTTCACTAGGGTATGAAACCAAATCTTGCATATGATTCTTCTACAATGAGTCAAACTTAAATTGCATGGACATCTTCCAAGAGTGACTATGACCTCTATCCATAGCCTCCTCCTAGCTAACGGGTCACTAGAATCTATCACCATGATATAATACATAGAGAGCTCATAATGATTAGGAGGACACGAAGCTCTAGTAGAGTATATCGAGGCTGGTTGAGGGACTTGTAGCTCTTATCCTCTTTGTCCAATATCATGATCTTACACAGTAGGTGGATCCTATGCCATTACATCATCAAATTGTATAGGTTGTCTAACTAGGATAGGCTATATAGTAATAAGAAGCTCCTCATGAAAGGCCACCTTACATGCCTCAATCACTAGCTTTTGTTGCTTAGAATCTCGCTCTCATGAAATAAAATATCATGGTTGTGGATAACCTTTTGAGTGTGCTGATCCCAAAGGCGATAGCTCATCTCACCTACATCACCATATCCAAGAAAGATATATATAATAGACTTGGGATCTAGATCATTATGTATGTCTTTGGAATATGGAAAAATCCCTTGCATCCTAAGACTCACAAATGGTCATAGGAGGGAGATTTTCTATCTCATACCTCCTTTACAACTCTACCACTAAGAGTAGTGCATGGGGATATATTAATCAATTGAATGGTAGTAGTAACTGCCTTAGCCCAAAATGTATGTGGTAAGCCAACCTAACTAAGCACACTATAGAATCTTTCTCAAATATTCCTATTCATGCACTCTGGTAACACCATTCTGGGGTGGGGTGTAAGGGGCAATCAATTAATTATTAATACCTCATCACGAAAGTACTCAAAATCATGTAAGACATATTCACATATTGTTAGATTGTAGGCCTTTTAGCCTATGCATAGACTTATTCTCAACCATAGCAAGAAAGCATTGAAAAATAGGTAAAGCTTCTAACTTTTACTTTATGAGATAGGTCTAGATTTTATGCAAATAATCAACAATGAGTGTAATGAAATACTTTGCACCACCCAAGGACTGATAGGGCATGGGGCCATAAACATCCAAATGAACTAGATCCAAGGGCTCACCCATGGATATAATGTCAAACTTTTTATGCATGTTATAAGTTTGCTTGCCATATAAACAATGGTCATATAAATGAAAATATGAAAAATCCAACGATGGAAGATACTGCAAACGAGTCAAGACTTTCATTCCTTTTAGGGAAATATGCCAAAGGTGACAATGCCAAAGAGATACATATGGAAGATTAGACATAGCCAAAACATGATCAATAGAGCTAGATACAAGGGATAAAGACCAATGGTCTTGGCACCTCTAGCAAAAATGAGGTTGTCACAAGTGATTTTCCATGCAAAATCACCAAAAGAAACATGATACCCAACATCATCCAACTGTCATGTAGAGATAAGGCTTTTGGTCAAACATGGGATATGGTGTATATCATTTAAAACAAATGAAGTATAGGTAGCAAATTGCCATTAGAAGTTCTTGATGCCAAAAATATAACAAACATAATCACCTCTAAGTCTTATCAAACCTATTATAGGATGATAGATATAGAACCAATAATGATGCAAGGTCACATGAAAGAAAGCCCCTAATCAGGTAACCAATACTAAGAGAAAGATGACTGAGTATCAACCAACTAGACATTAGGTGAAGAAGTAGCCAAAATGTACTCATCATAATTGTACTCCAATGCATTTATCTCCTCAATCTTGATAGTAGACTTTGTGATGCTATGATCATCCAAAGTCCTAGCATTATCCTAGGCTTTTTCCTTTCCTTTATCTCACCTATCTTGGGTGTATTTTATGGCAATGTGGTTGAATATCACCACGCTGCCTGCAATAATGATATGTAAGAGATGACTTGGGGTCACATGATTTACTACGACCTACGAGATCTATGCTTTGATTTACCCTATTATGCATCTCTAAAATAGTATCCATTATCATATCTTCCATTATTATGACCTCTAATAGTAAGTACATGAGAGCTATGGGTTGCATCAATATTCTTTCTATTTAGTTTCTTAGTAAGCAAGGCAAACTCTACATCCTTAAGCTTAAAACCATCTACATGAGCATTAGTACTTATGACAATGTGAAAAGTATCCCAAGACTCAAGGAGAGCGACAAGCAAGAACATAGCCTTGACATTGTCCTCAAAGGCAATCCCTGCAAAGTAAGTTGGTTAGAAATAGAATGAAAGTCATTGAAATGAGAAGACATAGTAGTGCCTTCCTTTATACAAAGATTCATGATTTTCTTAAGCCAACATAATTGCAAAGTAGGGCTTTTCTTATTATAAAGATTGCATATTTTCTCGCATAACTCCCAAGCACCACCCTTAGTCTCAATGACATTAAAATAATCCTATTTTGACAAAGACAAGATAATAGTGGACTTGCATAACTCATCAAGATCAGCCCAAGCCTCTACATCATACTCTTTGGGCTTTATCCCTTAAGTCTTCAATGGTCTAATTTGCTCCTTTTGGACCAAAAATTGCCATATCTAGGTCTTCCAAAAGTTGAGTTATTGCCATTCAACTTTCTTTGTTGAGAATGGCACTATCCGTAAAAGCACTTGAAGTAGATGCCATTATGACTACAAATCTAAGAGTGAATGGGCTACTATAATAACAATAAATCTGCCCCAAAATCAAGCCAAAAACGGATTGCAAGATGTAAGCTACAATATAGTGTATAGCTATCCACAAAATAGTTGTATTAAAGTGCTCAAACCAAGTGTCTACTCTCAATAAAGTGACTCAAAACTGAATTTTAGCATTGCTTTCCATAGAGTTGCAGTAAAAGAATATGTCAAAGACCAAGATATAAAGCTCCCACTACCAAAGGAAGTATAGATAGCAACCAGGTTGAAAATGCAACTAGTAATGTACAAGAATGAGCAAAAACATCTAAGAACCAAGTACTATCAGAGAACCAAAGTATGTTTTGTACATATATACATCCCAACCAATAGGGTAACCATGTACATAAGTTGATTCTCCATAAGAGATCTCAAGCAACATAGAGATATATCAATTGTAACCAAACTCACACCATATGAATAGTGAAGCTAGGGACCTTGCAAATCCATGTGGTTGGGCTATGGCCTTTGTTGGCTACTAAGCTTAAATAATCAAAGGGAAGGTCCAAATCAAGTTTGGAAGGTGTGGATGTAATCTAGGGAGGGATAGGACTAATGCATACCTCAATGAGTGGCTGCCATTAGAGCTATGAATGAAGCTCTGTCCCCATGCTGAAGTGAATGTTGATGAAGCTCCTCAAATGCCCATTCTGATACCAATTGAAAGGTGGAGCGAGAGAGAGAGAGAGAGAGAGAGAGAGAGAGAGAGAGAGAGAGAGAGAGAGAGAGAGAGAGAGAGAGAGAGAGAGAGAGAGAGAGAGAGAGAGAGAGAGAGAGAGAAGAGCACAAATGTTCCGGGTCGATATTGGATAAGTGGATGAAAACTTTGAATAAAAGTAGCCCATTTAATATGACGGTCAGAGATTTGTGGCTGACTAAGGAGATGTTTGATACTTTGTTGGTCAGTTTTGATCATGAATTCAGATCCCATTAAATAGTGTTTCCATTGATGTAAAGCTTGTACTACAACTAGCAATTCCTTATCATAGGTAGAATACTTGAGTTCAGATGGTTTAAGTTTGCAACTAGAGTAGGCTAGGGGATGTGAATCTTGCATAAGGAAAGCTCCTATTCCAGATCCACTAGCATCAGTGACTACTAGGAAAAATGATCTATTAAAGCCAGGTAATTGCAAAAGAGGTGCATGTGTTAAGGCATGTTTCAATAAATCAAAAGACCTTTGCTGATTATTAGACCAATGATATACAATACCTTTCTTTAAAAATTTTGTCATGAGAAATTTCTCACAAATTTTCTGTAAAAGCTAGCAAGACCTAAGAAAGAACGTAATTCATGCACATTTTTAGGTATCGACCAATTTAAAATTGCTTCTATCTTTTTAGGATTAACTTTAATACCATCAGCAGAAACAATATGTCCTAAGTATTCAATATGCGTTTGGAAAATTTTACTCTTTTCAAGGTTAGCATATAATTGATTCTCTTTCAATAATTTGAAAACCAAAGATAAATGTTCATAATGCTCGTTCTCATTCTTACTGAAAACCAATATGTCATCAAAGAAAACAATTACACAATGTTGATGCTTCAAAAATATGTGATTCATCATACGACTGAATGTAGTTGGTGCATTAGTTAAACCAAAAGGCATAACAAGGAATTCATAATGACCAAATTGAGTTCTAAATGTAGTTTTGAAGATGTCAAGTGCATCCAATCGTACTTGATGATATCTAGATTTAAGTTCTATCTTGCTAAATATTGTGGCCCCTTGTAGTTTATCCATGAGGTCATCTACCCTAGGGATTGGATATCTATTCTTGACAGTGATCTTATTTAGGGCACGATAGTCAATGCACATCCTATAGGTATTATTTTTCTTCTTAACTAACAAGACGAGTGCACCAAAGGAGAACTACTCGGCCTAATGAGTCCTCGAGTTAACAATTCTTCAACTTGGGCTTGGATTTCTTTCTATTCAATTTGATTGTGTCTATAAGGTGCTTTACATGGTGGTTGAGAACCAAGAATTAAGTTTATTTTATGATCTTCAAGACATGTAGATGGTAAACCAGGTGGTAAGTCAACAACAAAACAATCTTTAAATTGTGAAAGAAATTGTGCGTGCCTAGGATACATCTAATTTTCCTTAGCTTCAATTTCATTCACCCATACTAAGTATGATTTGCTGCCTTTTCTTAATGCACGTTTAGCATGTGTGTGACTAAGCAATAGAAAATTATCTAAAGTGTGCGTACCATGTAATGTGATTTGTTTTTCGTTAGAATGAATTTTCATCGAATGCTTGGAATAATCTATATCGGGATTATATTTATGATGCCAAGGCATTCCTAAAATAATATCACTAGATTGCAAAGGCACAACCAAGAAATTTTTGCGCTCAATATAATCATCAATTTTAATTTCTAAATCATGAACTTCTTGTGTACCATTGTATCTAGTACATAAGAATACAGCCTTGATGCGATAATGAGTTGGAATAGTACGTAAATTAAATTCTTTGATCAATTTAGTAGAAATAAAATCATGTGTGCTCCTATCGTCATGCAAAACAATCTTCTCTTTACCATGCACAAAACATTTCATCGTTAATAAAGAATGAGGATTTGGCATACTTGGTAAAGTATCTGAAGTAATACCGATATTGTCATCATCTTCTGTGAAGTCTGGCATTTCTTTATGGTCTTCATCTTCAATCACTCCCAAGTAGTTGATGTGAACAAGTGGCTTTTTGGATTGACAATTCACTGTTAGATGTCTAGGTTGGTGGCACTTGTAGCAGACTATAGACTTGGCTTTGGAAACATTATTGGTAATGGCTGGGAGTTTAGGTATGTTGGGATTTGGCTCGAAAGATGGCTTAGGATTTGGATTTGTGTTTGGGGTAAAGAGCAGGGGGTCATGTCTAGGGTTTACGGAAAGAAGATGGAAGAAAGAAATTTTGATTGAATCTTCGAAAGTTAGAATTGAATTGCTTTGTACCAAAGTTACCGCTAGTTGGGAATTGTTGTGGTCGCTTCTCTCGTCCTCTGTCTTCAGCATCATGGGCTAAAGAAATCGTATCCTTGAGAGTTGTTGGCTTGAACATGTTCACCTCCGCATAGAAGTGACCAAGCAAACCAGACATAGACTTGCACTTATGGATCACCTCATGTACATCTTCAAGCATTCAAAGTTGCAATAAGGCATTCCAAAAACGCTCAATATATTGTGAAATAGGCTCACAATCTCTTTGTTGCAGAAGATCCCACTGTTTGATTGCTTTTTCATGGAATTGAGATGGAAGAAAATTCTGCAAAATTTTCTTTTGAAAAGCCTCCCAAGTAGTAGGACAATCAACACTTTTGCAAACAACAGTCCACCGTAACGATGCTCTGTCCACTTAATGGTTAGCGACACACTTGAGTTTGTCTTTTACGACATACTGTTCTTCATGGAAATAATCATCAAACTGACTGATAAAAGTGAGAACAATCTTTCCGTCACGTAGCCCATTAAAAGTACGGAATTTGAAATTTCTTTTACTTATCTTGGCTTCTTTCGTGATAGATTGTGCTTCGAGTGTTGCATCGATCATATGTCATATAACATCTTCGGGTTGCTATCCATCTTGTTTGACAGTAGATCGTTAAAGAGTAGCCAGTTGAGCTTGCAAAGTTTGACGTGCTCTTCGTTCCTCTTGAAGTTGCATCATAATTAGCTCCAATTTTGCTCCCACCTTGGTTTCGATAAATCACCTTCGGCCATAAAATCTTCCATATTTTGATTGGACATCTTGCAAAATTTCAAACAACCTCACACACTCGAAATCTTGTTAACGGGATGAGCGTAGCTCAAGGTTGGGTTTACAAGGCTTGCTTTTTTTTTTAAAGTGGCTTTTTGCGATATTTCTTCTTTTTACGAGTACGAAAATTGATGAAGTCCTTCTTCCAACAAATAATTCGTCTGTGTAGACTACGTATAGCAATCTGTTTGCTAGAAATTGGCTTTGTCAAAGTGTAGGTACGAACAGGGGCTTGTAGAAAGGTTGGAAATGAGTTCGAGATTGGTTGTGTATGAACTCCCACTATGGAAAAGGTTGAAAAATTGGAATCTTAAGCTTTAGTAAGCTTTAACTTTAAGCTTTATAAAAGCTTAAATAAATTTTTGAAACCAACGAGGATAGGTGGACGTCGATGGCAGCTGATTCGGTGATGTTTAGTACTATCTGCTTCCGTTGACGTCGGAATTAGAGAGCTTAAGCTTTGCTTAAGCTTTTATAAAGCTCTAAGCTATTTTTAATGAAGTTTTTACTCTCTGTTATCTCTAAGAAGAAAACATCTTCCAAAGAAACTTCCCGGGTGGTCCTCCATCGACAAAGAGTGGTCCTTCACGATCCAACAACTTAGTAGGGGGTTCTTCACCACTAGGAACACGCTGGTATTGACGGTTCGTCGTGAGACTGATTGTAGAGCTCGTTCATTCCAAGAGCTTCACCTTCGTGCGAGATGGTAAGCGATTGGAAGCCCTTGATCTCAGCTTCGCTCTGATACCACTAGTGCCCAAATCAGATGCTAGATGCGTACGTAGCGAGTGTTAGAAGGTCCCGAAGAACAAAGAACTCTACTTAAGCTCAAAAAGCAAGACAGAAGCACTTCACAAGGCATGTATTTATAAATTTATTCATCTTAAAGCTAAAAAATAGTCCAATTTTACAAAAAGCATGCTTTAGCTTTTATGTTTGCTTTCGTCCAAATAAAGAATAAAGTGATTGGGCAGCCCAAAAGTCGGGTTGTGTCCAAATACAATGTCCAATAATAAAATATTTAAACCGTGTGTCCATGCGCATATAAAATAATAAATATTTATCAAGCGCTTCAATAAATAAGCGCACCTAAATAAATATTAGTGCCACGTCTTTAATGATAAGATGCACACCCATCCAAAATGATAATTTCTTCTAGGTAATTTGAATACATGCTATCACCTAGTGCTTTCCAACGCCACCACCACCTACTCTACACATCAACTGAAGCATTTAAAATTGTTAGAAAATAATAAAATTAAATCAATAAAAGTGAATACCTAGCAGTCTTTAGCTACAAAATAAATAAATAGGTTGGAACTTTGTCCTAACCTTAATTTAATACGATTGCACTCTAAACTCATAAACGTCCATTAATTTAAATATGTATTTTGCAGAATCACCCACGTGCACATTAAATTAACTTGACCCCCGAAAAGGATAGGCATCCCCATCAACTTCTCACACAAGGAATCCACCTTGTGTACAAGCCTCGGCAAAAAAATATAGTTTTACGGAATCCACCGCAAAACCTCACGAAATCGACTGTGGAATTCAAAAAAACTCACGGAATCCACTGTGGTCTCATGGAATCCACCTTGAAATATGCCTCCTAGCATCAACTATAGCTGCTGCTATAAGCCAAAAACCAGATATGTAGAAAAACATAAATAGAGACTCTATAGCCTTGCACTTCAAGCTCAAAAATCACTTCAATTTCTCATCCTTCTCAGTCAATTGGACTTCCTGTCATTTAGATATGATTAGTTCCAGCAAGTCAAACCTTAGGAAGAAGATTCGGAGCAATCCACGTGAATCCAAGCAGTCCACTTGAAGATCAAGAAGACCATTTGAAATCAGGCATCATAAAGCTTGACATTAAGCTAGTATCTCTTGATACTGACTTAGTGCTTCTTGGCACTTGTGTTTTCTTAGCACATTTAAGAAAAACTCATTTGTTGGTTTTACTTCAGTTGTTGCAATGACAAACATGAAGATTTTTAATGTGGAATGCCCAATCGATTAAATCCCTTGTAAGCCTCAATCTAATTGTAAAAGGATAGACATTGCCCAAGTATACTCGTGATAAGACCTCCTTCAAAATATCTAAACTTGAGCAAATAACCAAATTCAATGGTGAAGGCTTTCATGCCTAGAAAGAAAAGACATTGTACCATCTCATGAGGAAAGACCTTTGGGATCTATTTGACAATGATGCAGGAGATGCAAACGGCAAGAAGGAAGATAATGAAGACGGGATCATTGATGAAGTCCAGCTCAAGACAAAATAGTAGAGAAAGATGAACAACAAATCTCTAGGCATCATTGCCTAGGGACTATCTGATGATGTATTGCACCATATCTCCCACATCAAAGATGCAAAAAAGGCATGGGATGATCTTGATAGGATATTTGAAAGTCATGCTAAAAACTCAAAAGTAAAATTACTCATGCTATTCGATAAGCTAGATTTAAAGGATATTTCTTCTATGACCATGAACATTAACAAGTTTAAGAGCCTAAAAACTCAACTTGTAACTTTAAAGAAGAACATAGATGAGGATGAAGCCATAAGTAGTGCTACTAGCAAGTGTAAATCAAGAACCATATGAGAACCTTGTATCTACCCTAAGTGATGCTCCTAATCTCTTGCTCAAAGACATTGAGCATTCTCTACTTGATGGAGAAAGTAATTTTAAAAGCAAGGATGCAAAAGAAACCATCTCAAAGGACAATCTCTTGTACACGAAGGGAACTTATGGAGCAAAAGGACATGAATGAGGATTCAATACCAACAAGGATCAAGTCACATGTCATTATTGTGTAAGATAGGGCACATGGCTAGTGAATGTTTTCGTAGGAAAAGAGCACAATAGGTACAAAATGGTAACCATCAAAATCAGTTCATGAATGAAGAAGATGCTTTCACTATCGACAACAACTTTGACAGATTCTTTTGAAGAAATTATTTTTTCCATAGTGGATCTTATGTTTTCTCATAGTGGATTTTGTTTCCCTTAGTGGATTTGCTTTGTTTTAAAAAAAACCTTGCCAAAGATGTAAAGTTTCAAGCTTTGACTTGACTAGGCTGCCTATATTCTCCCAAGCCATGTCATCATGTAGGGGGGGCAAAAGCTATCAAGTGTAGGAACTCATCATTTGAGGGGGGGGGGGGGGGGGGGGGGGTTGAAAGATATGACAAATGATCTATGCTCAAGGAAGGGATGTCCTAAATCCCATATGCACAGCGAGGTAGAATGCTACTATCCAACTACTGTAAAGCATTGTACCTGACTATCACTTTCAATGAGTAATACAATATCATGATACTTTGTACTTTCAGTTAGTGTCATTTTCATTGTTAGTCTCTTACACAAGATTGTAATTATGAGTCCAAGCTTCCATCTTGGAACCTAATTCACTTGTGTAACAGTTGGTCTATTCATTGTCCATGTCACTATAAATCTGGTCTTTATCTTCCAACCTCCATAGCTACCATGCTCTAGATCCGTGTTTTTGACAAGAAAGAGAAATAGAGAGAGAGAGAGAGAGAGAGAGAGAGAGAGAGAGAGAGAGAGAGAAGAGAGTTAGAAGAGGAATCTAGAGGGGACAGAGAGAGGGGACAGAGAGAGGGGGTAGTTAGGGACTTGTGCAAGGATTGTAAGGACTATCCACCAGGCCACAATTCATCATGCAAAGAATCCTACCCCAGCCAAAGTACCTTGGCATTCTCTTCAGCCACATTACCTAGCCTAGTGCAACCTATCTACCTCTAGTCCTCACATTGCTCTTACCAAATTATCTACCCATGGAACTATGCCACAAAATCCTCTAAAGATTCTATCTTAATCTCATTGCTAAACCCACCCTTCTAAAATAAATTCTGGGATATCTTAAATCCCTTTACGCTTCCCTCGTACATGTTCTCGTGCTTCTACAAATTCCAGTTCGAAGTTCAAGTCCTGATGACAAAGATAAAGGAGGAGAAATTTGATGAAGTTTTGACAAAGATTGCCCCTAAACGAAGAAGTTCTAGAGCTCGATGTGAGATAGAACACCCAAATGACACCCCACACAAACCCTAGTGTAGGTTATTTTTTCACAGTAATCTTGTTAATTTAAAAAAATGGGTGAAAAGAATGGTTTTATAAGCCACTAGGCAATGTGGGATTATTCTGGATACCTAGGATGCTGAGCAAGGGGAAATTTTTTAGGCTCTCATGGGGGAATTCAAATGAAATTAATCTCCCATGATAGCATATTTGTCCACATGTCCAGTTTTAAATCATTTGGTTATTTTCTATTTAGAAAGAATCATGGGATTAAGCAATTCAATTGCTTTGTTAATAGGTTAAATTATGGAGATCTAGTTAAGAAGTAATATTTAATTAAGCATTATTGGCCTCTTGTTAAAGCCAAAGGCCTAGGGATTAATCTTTTTAAAAATAAACCTTGATACCCAAAACAAGGCATCAGTATTACCTAGATGGGGCTAACTTGATTTAAAAAAAGGATTCGAAATTCATGACTCGTGACTTTGGAACCTATGTTTGTAATTTTGGACCTATACTGGCACTTATGCACAATAGCATTTTCTTGTTGCATTTAAAGACTATTTGAACAAATGTTTGTGGTTTTTCTAAAAGGGGAACATGTAAATGTAGGTTAAACCTATGATTGATGCACTATGCCTCCCCCAAGGATAGCTACATGGGTTTTGGACCAAGGGAGTTGGATTTTTCACTCTGGATTGCTAAGATCCACATTGGGCGAGGAGGTACCTCCATAGGAATTGCCATAGGCTAAGAGATGCCAAGGAGCTAGGGGGGACTTTGCCAATAATTTCTTGGGCATTAACAGATTGGCTTACCCCAGCAAGCCCAAGTACATCTCCCAAAAGGTCGATGCTAGCTATTGATAGACTTAGTAGTTTTATTTTGGCCTTCGGGTAGAAATCAGACATGGAGTGAAATGATTATTGAAATACAAACCACACACACACACCATATAATATATCTTTTTGAAAAGATTTTATTCTTATTTATGCTTAATTTACGTGAAGAAATATTGTCTTAAGAGGCTAATTAAGGAAGTTGGTTGCTATGTATCAAACTAAATCATGCTAGGAATAATAAGCAAATTAAAGAAAACCCTAAAGGGAAGCAGGTGGCTAGATCCAATAATGGGTCTTGCCTAAGGTAAGGATGGTCTCGGTTTGCTGAAAAGACATGAAAAATCCTAGTATGCAACCAATAAGGTGACCAAGAAACAATCGGCCTCTTGGAAGTTACAAAAAACCAAATACTAATATAAAAAAGAATGAGGACAAAAGAGGGTTTGGCATTTAGGTATTTATGTGTAGTTTTTCTTTTCTTGTTGTTTTAATAAAAAATATAAATTTTCTTTAATTTTGAAAAAAATTTGTGTGTATGTATTTTAAGTTGGGTTTGATTTTGTTTCTTTTTGTCTTTTTGTTGATTTGGGGGTTTATTTGTTTTCTTTGTTCTTTTTTTTTTTGAATAAATAATGAAATGAATAATTGAATATGATTACCCACATGTCAACAAATATGAAGAATATAAAAGAAATATGGTTGAGATATGTCAAGGCATGAAAACAACCATGTTTTGGAAAAATTTTGCAATGTCTTATTGTTGAAGTTAATCATTTCGAATATGTTTACTAATTTTTTATGTAATTTTAACAAGTTATAATCATACTAGAAATGCAATTGTAATTTTGTGAAACTTTTTTGTTATTTTTTAGATTTTTGGGAAATTTATATGACATAATGAAGATTTGTGAATTTTTGCCCTTTTTGTTTAATATTCTAATAATTTTTAACATTTTTATTGGCATTTTCCATGAATATGAAATATTCCAAGTGTTTAAAAATGGGATATTTTTTTATGATTTTAAAATAATTTTCTACATTTTAATTATTTTTTTATGAATTTCAAACAATTTTTTAATGTTGTTATGGTTTGTTTTCAAAAATTAAGAAGGCGAAAAATATGGTACCTGATCACAAACGACGTGGATTGCACGTGAACAGCTGCAAGCTCGTCGCCACGTAGACAAAACCACACACTCGTCCTTGCATGTGAACGATCGCAATCTCGAACACACGTAACGAGGTCCAAAACCTCGCACATGAACAAGACCTAAGGAGGCACACACGCGTACAAGATGGGGGAAAGGGGGCGGTCACGCAAAAAGAAGGAAGACGAAACGAGGGAAGGGGAATTTGATTGACTGTGGGTAATATTTTTTCAGTTTGGTTTGGTGAAATGAATAAATATATATAGACATATATATGGATTGAATGGGGGGCTTTTTTTAATAAGTAATTTAATTTAATGTAATTTATTATGAATTTAATCATGGTGGTAAGAATTGAATGGAGGAAACAACAAAAAAAATGTGTGTGTGGGGGGGAGGGGGGTGTGGAGATGGGCAAGGTAGTGGGATCTGGGCGTGTAGGGGGGCTTAATGGTGGGTAGGGGGAAGCTGGGCAGCCGAGGGCAGGGGGGGATAGGGTAGTGGGCAAAGACGGTGAGGGTAGGGAGGTAGGGGGGAAGGAGTAGGCGGGGCGGGGCAGGTTGGGAGGAGGGAGAGAAGGAGCTGGAGGGAATGGGGGGAGGGAAAGTGATGGTTTGGGGGAGAGGGGTGGAGGGAGAGGATAATGGGGAAGATTCACGGGTAGGAGGGAAGGTAGGAGGGGGAAGGGTGCCCAAGTAGGGAGGGAGAAGGGGAAGATTCACGGGTAGGAGGGAAGGTAGGAGGGGGAAGGGTGCCCAAGTAGGGAGGGAGAAGGGCACTGGGGGGGGGGGGGGGGGGGGGGGATGGGGGGGGGGGCGGGCTGGTGTAGGAATTAGGGGGATGTGGAAATGGGGTGGGGGGTCTTTAGGAAGGGAGGGGTGGACATGGGGTAGGGGGTAGGAAGTGGGGGGGTGGTGTGTTGTGTGTGCTTGTGTTTGTTTTCGTTGTTTTTTCTGTTTTTTTTTTGTGTTTATTTATTTTTTGGGTTTTTTTTTATTTTTCAACTGTTATGCTGCCCTTCATCCAGGTGTGTGCCCGCATGCTCTATCAGTCCCAAGAATGCAAATAGAAAGTCATAATCGAGGATGTTCGCACGCAAACATATGCAATATCAAAATGTAAACTCATGGAAAAAATAATTTCGAAAAATCCGACTGCCGAAATGAAACGCAAAAAAAGGAAAAGTGTGCAGAATGGCGGGTTGGATAAGTTTGGTAGATGAGAATGCAGTTTCGATAGGGATAGGACTCGGTCACATGGGAAGAATTGAAAAAACGAACCCGAAATGATAAATAAAATTTAATATAGAGGACGGTAGAGCGTATTCGTATAGAAAAAACCGCAAAAACACAAATACAAACAGAGGCAAAACTTAATTCAAAAAAATATGTGCATCAAAACGGAGGGAAACAAAAAGAAAAATGTTCACGAGAAGCTTGTCAGACAAGTTTATTAGGTCAAAACATAGTTCTGATGGCGTTAGGAGGCGGTCACATGGGAAAAATAGGAAAAAGAAACACAAAAATACACAAAAATTTTAATAAAATAAAAAGGTGGGCTGAAATAGGAGGGAAAAAGAAACTTTTTTAGGGGAGCAAGCCAAACAAAGTTGTCAAATCAAAATTGAATTCCAAGGGGGTTAAGATAGATTCACATGGAAAAAGACTAAATAATGCACACAAAAATACTCGAAACGACGAAAAATGTAATTATGGACAAACTGTATATCGGAATGATGGGCACTAAAAATGAAAAATTTTAGAGGGAAGGTGAAGGTGAGGGTTGTATCATCATATCACTATTCTAAAGCAAAAAAGGTGCATTCACATATAAACACGTAAAATGAACAAAAAATCCTTTAAAAATTGATAATGTATGATTTGTGGCTCAAAATGGAGGATTAGAAAAAGGAAAAGGGGCCGATTCAAAGGGTCAAACAAGGTTGTAAGGTCAAACTTTACTTTTGGTGAACGTAGGATGCGCTCACATGGAAAAGCAGCAAAATAAAGGAAAAAGGCAAACAGACAATGAATGACCCCAAGATGGGGTGAAAATGGTACATGTGGGTCGGGAAGGGACCCCGTCAGGGAAGGACCAGGACATGGTATGCTCAAGTCATTTCATTAGGAGGTCTCTAGGAGGGTATGCAAAGCGGGCGTGCAAGGACGTGTCCCCACACTTAAGACCTTAATAGATCGGATTGACTGCATGACAGGGGCCTAAAACTTGATACACGTATCTTCCCACACTTAAAACATGACTGACTCTTGCAATCAAAAGGGTTAGGGTTAGAAAAACTTGGCCCAATTTGCAGATGATCAAGGAAAATTGTCATTGATGCATGAAGGATCGTAGTCGTTGGTAGGAGGTACCAGGGATCACCACATCACACTCATCCAGCATGGCAGGGACCATGCAGTAGCACCTAGGGAGATAGCTTTATTGATGAAACGTTGTTTAGGTTGTCGATGATAGGATAGATAGCACACAGTCTCAACAATCACTCATGTTGAAATGATAGATCAGTTGCTCACCCTATGACTCATGTCACTCAAAAAATAATGATTGAAACCCATAGCTCACATTTGGTTTAGAAATCGACAAAGGGAATGGTTCAAAGGGAGTATGCCAATGTGCACAGTTGATGGTGCATCAGTGCGACCCAATCCATTTGGCATAGATGGAAGAAGAAAGGCCAAGGAGCCTTATCGTCCAGTGCGTCAAAGAGAATGAGGTGTAGAGTAATGACGGAGGAGGCATGTCCCATGTTGTGTGCATAGGGAAATGAAAACGTACATGTCTCCAAGTGTTGGAACGTCCCTCAATCCTCACCTCTTAGTTGATGAAGGGAAAATCAATCACACTCAGTCGCCCCCCCCTCTGTCTCATGCTCTGTTGATAATTATAGAAGGGCAACCAAGTTTCTCACATCCCGTTGTTTGAATCATGACTGCCACTTGTGCGAAGGTTGCATGCCTTGTGTGCAATTGATGGTGCAATAGTGCATCCCACCTTGTACTGGCATACAGTGCGAGAAGGAAGGCCAGGAAGCCATATAGTGTTGTGCTCAGGAACAATTTTGTGCTTCATGCATTGAGAGGCCCATCCCGTGCATGCAATGCTCCATTCACACATCTCACCTCTCTGTTGAATAGAAAGAGCAAAGAATGGTCACTCGCCCCACCCTCTATCTCACGCTCTGTTGATGATTATAGAGGGAAGCCCATACTCACAACCCCATCTGTTTAGGATGATAGCTCTCATCGCTGGAGGTTTGTTGATGTCAACGTGGATTGGTTGATGAAGAGGCATACCCAAGGAGGTAACCAACAAGTCCGGTACTTTGATTACATAAGGGGAATATCGTATGTTGGAGGAAGCGGAAGCATTGATGGGGTTACAAGGTGTGCAATGCACCAAGGGAGGCGGCTTTGGAACTTCTGCTGTGTAAGAGTTCTGCTAGTAATTCAGTTGTCCTAAACTGCGGGGTGTTACCACCTTTTTCACAGTGAGCTTTCCGTCCAAAGGTGTGTGCCACCTTTTCTTGGTTATGATAGGGTGTTTCTTCCTTTTCTCCCATCACAATTTTGTTATTATTATATATATATATATTATTTTCTTTTCTTTTTCCCTACTCTCGAGGGTGTTTCCACCCTTTCTTGAAGAATAGGTCGGCATGATAGGGACCGAAGTCCTTTTTTCCCATGATTGATATATATATATAGGAGAATGACAAGAACACCGTGTATCAGAACCATCCTCGCCACCTCTGCTGCATTAGACGGAAAGGAAGCCAAGGAGGGTGGAAAGGTGGCTGTGAGGGGCTAACTGAATGAAACCACATCATCAAGATCAGTAAGAGGGCTATCATGAGCATTAGGTAAAGCCGTATTGATTGTCGTGCAAGGAATGAGGAAGCTATTGGCGGTGATTGTCACAATCCCCAACGAGGGTAACATGTCTTGAGGCAATAGCCATTAATCAGGAAGGGATCATTCAAAGCATCGATTGTCTAGACTTGGACACAACCATTAAGGTTGATGGCAAGTACCTTATAGGGGCCCATCCATCGTTGTTGAAGCTTTCCGAGAAACTTGCCAAATCGAAAATCATTAGCAAGGACTAAATCTCCTTCTTTGAACTCCTTCTACTTGATAAAGAATGGTTTCCACGCACTATAGGGCCATCTTGTGAGTCTCATCTAGACATTCCAGGTGCAAGAAATGGCATTTCAAGGACTCGTCATCTCCCAAATGTTCTTTGATAGCCACGTACAAAGAGGGTAGCTCGAGTTCAACAAGAAAGACAACTTATGTCCCATACACCAGTTGGAAAGGGGTCTTTTCAATAGCAACCTTATGGGTGGTTCTGTACACCCTAAGGGCCTCTATAAGTCAATGACCATCCCAATCATGATGATGTGCAACAATAATCCTTGTGAGGATCGAGCATAGGATGAAATTGGTAACTTTCACTTGGTTGTTGGCTCTAGGGTAGCAGGTTATAGACTTGTGATGGTGGATCTTATACAGCTTTGTCAATTCTTCCATGATCTTGTTGAGGAAGTGAGTACCTCTGTCACTTATGAGATTTAGGGGACTACCAAAATGGGTGGTGATGATATTCTTGTACAAGAACATGGCCATGCTATTGCCATCATCTCACTTGAGAGCTTTGGATTCACACCACTTTGTCACATAGTTTGTACACACCAAGATATATCTATTATGTTTCCTTCTCATTGGCGGATCTATAGGGCCCATGAAGTCAATTCCCCACTTCTCGAACCGCTGTAGGGGAAGGGTTGGTTGTAGTGGCATGGTGTTGGATTTGGTAGGCTTTCCCATTCATTGACAAGCATCACAATGTTTGCAGTAGTTATAGGCATCCTTGTGGAGGGTTGGCCACCAATATCCTGCAAAGCAAGGCCTTTTTGGCTATCGCTTCTCCTACAAAATGTCCATGCCACAGGGCTCGTCATGGCATGCTTTCAACACTATTTCAATCTCTTCTCCTGCAACACATCTTCGCAGTACTTTGTCCTTACCTTTCTTGTACAGTAGTGCGTCGTCTAATAGGGTGTAGGGGGTTGATTCCAACAAAAGCTTCTTCTTCTCACAAGACTGGAGATATCAGGGGAGTACTGTTGGGTTGCCAAGAGGTTGGCTATGTCTGCGTACCATAGGGTTACAGTTTTGACCAAAAAAAGGGGAGCATCAGAGGAAGGTCTGGATCATCCTACTCCTCTTCATCACTCTAAGGAATTCATGACGGATGATTAGCCAGAACATGGGAGTGAAAGGGTTTGATGACTACCTCAAAGTCAAACTCCTGAAACAAAAGGAGCCATCTCATTATTCTTTTCTTCACATTGGCCTTGTTCATCAAAAAGAACAAGGCCTCATGGTCCACATAGAATTTGAAATGCATCGATAGTAGGTAGTGCCGGAACTTCTCCAAGGTGAACACCATTGCTAGGCACTCAAGCTTTGTCACTATGAAGTTATTTTCTCTATTGGTTACTTTTCGACTTGCATAATAAAAAGGTTGATCTAATTTCGAGGGGCCCTTGTGGCATAGGACTGCACCTAGGCCTTTGACTAATGCATCAGTGTGCACATGGAAATCCTTCATCCAATCAAGAGGCTACATGATGGGTGCTTCAATCAAGCACTGTTTCAAGGTGTTGAATGCCTCGTCACAATTAGTCGTCCATGTAAACTCTGCATCTTTTCTGAGGAGTTTATGCAGGGGGACTACCTGTGTTGGAAAGTGTGCAATGAACCTTCTATAATAGTCCACGTGGCCAAGGAAGCCCCTCAATTTTTTGAGGTTGGTTGGCGCTGTTAAGGATACAATCTTCTCAATCTTTGCATGATCTATTGCTATCCATTATGCAGAGACAATATGGCCCAAAAAAACTCCTGATGAGACTCCAAAGACGCATTTGTCACGGTTGAGAGAGATCTCATACTCTTGAATTTGTCAAAGCACTACTCTAGGTGTTCTTAATGCTCACAAATTAGGCTATAGACATAGAAGTCATCTAGGTACACCTCAATGAAATCATACAGATCATTTTGGAATGCAGCCATCATCACTCATTAGAAGATAGCAAGGATACTACAGAGCCCAAACAGCATTGCTCTATAAGCATAGGTTCCCCATTCTATTGTGAAAGTTGTTTTAGATTGATCTTCTTCTATGATTTGGACTTGGTTATATCCACTGAATTCATCCAAGAGGGAATAAAGCTCGTGGCCTACCACTGTGTCCAACAGTTGGTCTATGAAAGGGATAGGGAAACTATCATTCTTTATCTTGGAATTTAGCTTTCCGAAGTTCACACATATTCGTAGCTTTCCATTATTTGGGTACAATGGGTGACACCCATTCACTATTGGCCACTCGATAGATAAACTCAGCTTCAAGGATGTTAGGATCTAAAACGATCCCGACACTAGCTATAGGCACTAGCTGGGCCTCTCTAACACTCACAAGACAACCCCACACGGCCTCGCGGCCAAGAGTGACCAACGGACACACTGCCCTAATCACTACTATAGATATTGCATTTGTAGTGAAACGTAGTCCAACAATTGCCTTTCTCTACTCGTCAAAGGGAGATCACACACATCTTGGTGTAGTACACCAACATAATACAAACATAAAGGAGGCACCCCTCCGACTAAATGTCATGGCCCCATTGCAGCTCTCCTACACCTTGGGGATTGGTCCCAAGATGTGCTGCTCTAACATAAAGCACATACGAACACACTCCACTCTTATATATTTCAAATGTTCCAGGATATAAATAAATGTCTGCACTTCACAGGTTTCCAAAGTTTCGAGCATCTAGCCTACAGCTTGGGTTTTCTCACAACTTAGCGTAGGTCATGTATTTGGCAATCAATTGCTATGCATCAGGAGTTACCATGTGCTATGCATAATGCAATTGTGGATGACACACCTTGTGCTCAAGCATTTTATGATTTAAAAAATAGCCATGTGAGGTGCAAAACCAATCCTTTAATGATTTCCAAGTACTCGTAATTGCGGTGTTGCTAGAGATTAGCACCAAGTTTCCTCATGCTCCTAGTCTCTCTTAAATTTAAACGGCGATCAGTCTGTATGCTATGCATAATGAAATAAATCAGAATTTGAAACATTTTCAATGACCACTCACTTTTATAACCCCTCTTTCCTCCTATCGTTTAGGTTTTGCATCCGTTGGTTGGTGTAACATTTATTTTTATGTAGTTTTTAATGTAAAAATCGATTTAAAAAACATACTCTAACATAAAAACAAGGCTTGACTAAGGCTTATCCCTCATGCTCCAGCCTTGTTATACGTTCATGAACATAAAATATATATTTTTCTAAATTTTTAGGCATAAAAACTATTTTCCCCCTTAATTTTCCTTTTTTTTCTCATTTATTTGTTCATAAAAATGTGGTATTTTTTATTTATGTGTCTTGACTAATCATATTGACTAAAAATTGGTTTTTATCAATTTTTTAAATCCCATATCAATTCCATTCCCCAACCCAAAATGGAAGAAATCCTAGGATCATTTTCCTTCATTTAAGACGCATTTTGAGTGTTAAATTATTAATTTAGACTATGTAGGACTACGGATTTTACATTTTATCATGTACAACCCTAAAAAATACTTTAAACATGATTCATACAATTTTCTTTCCATGTGCACATCATCAAAGGCATCAAATATCAAAACAATGAGATTTCCTTTGTAAAAATGGAGCATACCGCTTATTTGTGTGTTGTGTGGTTTTTATAAAATGGTTTCGAGAAGCCAACAAACCCATCCTCAATTTTCCAATAGCGCTGGACATTTTCTCTCAGGCTCTTTTTGATCTTGGAGCAATCAGGTCCATGCCAGACAAGCATCCTTCATCCCCCTTTCTTCTTGATTTTTCTACGTGTGATTAGCCCCTTAGAGGAGAGAGGAGAGAGAAATACTAAAAATCAGAATCTTGATTCCCTCCATGAAAATCAGCATGCTTATGACCAAAATGAAGCCCTCAAGGAGTAGATCAGGAATGTGTAGTCGATTCTTGAACAATCCCAGCATCAGAGAGGCATGTATCTCCCAAAAAATGGGTGCAAAAATTTTTTGTGCCCCCTCCCTTCTCATGACTGGAAATTTGAGTTTTCTTTCATTAATTAAGGTTAAGGTTTTAATGTTGAAAATATCTAGTTCATCTCTTTGTGTTCACACTGCAAACCAAGGTGGATTTTTCACTTTTGGAGGGGGAAATGAGCTCAAATTCGAGATCCATCTAGCCAGATGGCTTTGTGACGTCGAAATCATGTAGCTATTTCATAATGCGAAACCTTGCAGGGATTAAATGGGGGAGGGGGGATCAAATCTGATCGAAAAACCGAGACTTGCCTTGGGTTCCTAGCATCAAACTCCATCTAGGGAAACTCTAGCTCATCAATCCGCAACCGTTCAATTTTGCATGAAAATTTGGTCTTTGACACCTCCCAGCCACTTTTCTACTCCGAAAAATGGGCTCCAACACTTCAAAAATGGGTCTAAAAATTCAACTCTCATTAGCGACCACAAGATAGGGCGACTCAGCCTGTCGAATTCCATGAACTAATATGCACAGATAACAATCAAAGCAAGCATCAAGTTGCCACAAAAATTATAATCAACAAAGCACAATAACAGCTCTCACCCTACCCCTTGATAGAATCAAAGCATGAAAATTCACAAGGGATAGGCCCAACATAATATGACAAAAATCCAAAGCAAGTCGCTAACCAAGTGCTCTAACATGGATTGGCTAAAAAGCCTATCAAAGAGGTCATCCTAGTGGTGGTCTAAACTACCTGCCTAGCTTAGGACAAAACTGGACCAGGACCTCCTATTGGGCGAGGACTCCTATAGCCTGGGCATCATATTTTTCTTGTAACACATTGTCTTCCCAAGGTTTCCATACTCGGGCATGTAAAAAGAAGGGAGCTGAGCATAGAGTTACCCAAGGAGAATAGGCCATTGGCCTCAGGTCCTGACTTGATACCCAAGAGCCTACCAAGCCCTCGTGAGGAGGCGATACTTAATCCTTTTCTAATGCTCACTTTTATTTTTGCTCCAACCTTCCTTATTTTCCTTCTTTTCCAACTAGATGCCCCCTTTAGGAAAACAAGGCATCGGCCCTAGGTCTCTAACTCATCCCTAGGAACCTACCAAGCCTTCGCAAGGCGATAAGTAATTGCTTGTAGGAAGTTTCTTTCTTTTTCTTCTTCTTCTTTTTCTTTTCTTATTAAGGGGTTAGAATCCCTTTTTACACATCTTTGTAATTTTATTTTTTTAGATATACTCAGAACTTACTCTTCTTTTGATATTTTGGTAGGCTTCTCTAACTGGCTCACACTAGCGGGGACTCCTAGGATAGCTGCCTAGCAAGCAGGAAGGATAGGGCCACAAGGACTACCCTCTATCACAAGTCTTTATCGCTTAACAATGTAAGAAGCTAGGAAGAATAAGGATTTAGTATGCAAATAATATTGATGTTATGCCATGTCACAGTGACATTGGTATAAAAGGAGAGGACATGTAGTTTTTCTCATCTTTTTGACACATTAATACATTAATGTCCTCTTCCGTCTTGCTCACAGCTTCTATGGTTTCTTTCTCTTTCCTGTCTTTCTCTCTCCAATTCTAGTCTTTCTCTCTCCTTGTCACTCTCTTCCTATAGTCTTTCTCTCTCTTATGCACTCTCTCTCCTCTTTCTCTCTCTATAGTCTACTTCTTGGCAAGTGGTATCAGAGCATTGGTCTTTGATCCATTTTTCCTTCTATTTTCAGTCCTATTTTTCTCCATCAAAATCAATGTCAGACAAGCATTGGACAAGACAGTGACTAGTGGAGGGTTGCAGACCATCTACAATTAGTAAGAGACTACATCTGGAGATCTCCAAGGTTAGATATGGTAGCATGAGGCTAAAATAGCATGTTGTCATCAAAATTTCATGCATTTCGGAGGTAACTAGGGTAAAGGAGAGTTAACCGGGCCTAGTTTGGAAATAAACTATGGTTACTTTGAAAAGAGGGAGTTCTCTTTCCCCTTTCTTGGAGTTTCCTGCAGGTTTCATGGAAGTCTACCATCAAGATGTGTTCATCTCTCTCAAATCCATGATCTTCTTAGCCAAGCACCATATGGAATAGCTTCCGTACTTCAAGATCTACAAGTTAACTACCTATTTTACAAAGATCAGCTCAGCAATGGAGCCGAGAACAACCCCAAAAATTGTAGTGCAATTTTCAGCTGATTCCAGCCTATTCTCTGCATCATATGCTTCAGCTCCAACCTTGGCACTCTCTCTGATCTTTGGTAAGTGAAATCCCTCATCAAACTCTCAAGATTGAACTCCATTTGAGAACCTTCAGCTCTCCTATAAACCCTAGATGAATGTCCATGGGGCAGTCATGAAAGCTTTAGTCCAAGCTTTCATTTCTTGACAATTTCTTGAAGATTCTTCATCAATCTAACCCATGGTACCATTTCAGTGAGGATTCTTCAACAAATTGCAAAGATTTCAACTCGTGGAGAACATTGAAGCTCATATTGAAGCTTTGACATATGATTTTTGACATCGAGAAGTGCTTAAAAATAGCCAAAAAAGTCAAATTTTAGGGGAAAAATAGACTTCGTCAAAGGTAGCAGTTGCAATCAATTCGATTTTAAGCGGCAAAGCCCCAAAAGTGCTTTAAAGACCCACTGAGCGACGATCGGGGAATTTTCATAATTTCTTGGCATGTTAGATGAGAGTTTGGGAGATGCCCAACTGTCGGGGACTTCGAGACGGACACCCAGGAATTTTCGGAGGTCGATTTGGATGTCAGACGTGGGAGGAGTGCCAAAAATTGACAAACCTTCTTGAGAATTAAAAGGGTGTGACCCTTGGGTGCTCCCTTGGGTGCTCCCTTGGGTGCTCCCTTGGGGGGGGGGGGGGGGGGGGGCTTAAATTTTGATTTCTTGTGGTGGGGTTGTTTGTTTTGTGCATGAGGTCCGGCTAGTGCCATAGCTAGTGCCAGCCCATTTTAGGCCCCATTAGTGGTGCATTTTTCGGGAGCCGCCAACAAGTGGTGGTTTCAAATCTAGGGTTTCTAGGAACCAAATAGTTGGTTTATGTCCTCTCACAAGAACTGTCAAGCCGAAATACAAAAAGCAGAATGTACTGAGAGGGATAGATGGCATTGGAGATTGTAAGGTGTTATTTCCCTCAAAGAAGCAGCCCACTACCCATAAGCGGAAGTGGTTCTAATAACCTAAGTGTCATAAGTAGCCCTTTGAGTGCAAGTGGAAGTCTTAGCAGTTCCCCACTTCCAATCAATCAATCCACTTCAAGTGGGGGTGTAGTTTTGCCTACAAAAACTCCTATTGTCAATCCGGTTGTAGCCATGGCACAACCCATTGCAATTCCAACAGGTACACCGGATTTATCGGAATTAGGAGCACCTTTACCCATCTTCCATGGGTTAGCAGAAGAAGATGGAGAACTCCATATTAAGGATTTTCAAATGCTCATGTTCAACTATCGAATCCAAGATAAAGGACACCTAATGATATTCTTCAATATAACGTTAAAAGGAAGGGCAACAGTATGGTATCACGGTCTAGAGGCCAAAACCATAACTAGCACTGACCAATTCTTCATGGCCTTTCGTAGAGAGTTCGCTCCTAAGAGGGGTGGACAGTATTGGTTGTGTGTCTTGAATATAACACGCCAAGAGCCAAATGAGAATGTCCATGCCTATGGCAAGAAGTTAAAGCAAGTTCTTTGCAAACTTAATACTTATATCCCCATTCCACCGGCTGCACAGTTGTAATATTTCCTACATGGATTAGATTTCAATATCTAGGTGCAGCTCAGTAGTGTCACTTTGGCCGACATTGACACTGCTATTACCCAAGCAGGAGTAGAGTCGAGCTTGCAAGTGGCTTACGTAGCAAGGATAAATTGGAATGGTAGTAATTTGGCACTGACCAACAGGAGTCAAGGGGACCCCATGTCAAATGCGAATGGCCGAGGGAGTATCATGCCAAATTTGCCTATGTTACCATCTCCTCCCAATAGCATGACTATGCCTATGGCTAGTCAAACGGGCCCACTACATGGTGGAGGCCAAATAACGAATCCTATTGTTGTCCCAATAGGTGTGCGGCCAATTCCTAATCAAGTAGTTAGGTCGATGGGACGACAGATAGATGATCACGGCTATGAGTCGAGTGCCTCTAATGTCCTTGGCAAAGTTAAGGACATGATGAAGCACTACACTGATGTGATTTCTGAACAATATAGATAAATAGCTGTGGAAATCAATTTTCTTAAGAAGCAGTAGAATTTGATAGGGAATCAATGCCCTGAAGAGGGTGCCCCCTCAAGATTCAATTGCTGTAAGTGGTGTGGTGGCCAACATTTCCCTAGGAATTTCCCGAATGGCAAATGCGATATTTGCAGAAAGTCTGGCCACTTAGCTACTACTTGTTGGAGTAAGATTAGTTCTCTCCAACAAGGGAGTAAACTGCCGGGTCCAATTAACCATTGCGCACAAGGGAGGATTGTAGAGGAGTTGCCTCATGGGAATAGAGTCAGTCTTATTGAGGTTGTATGTGTCAATGACACTAAAACTTCTAATCTATGAGCCATAACAAGATGTCAAAATATTAAAGAGGGTGACAAAGGAACTATAAAACCTGTCAAGGGAAACCCTAAGCAAGAGGCTAGGGGAAAGCAAATTTTGAATCCTGATATGGAAGGTGGACCTCTAAGACCTGTTGATAGTAAAGTTGATCCCAAGAAGGATAAAGGATTGCCAAGAAAGAAGGAAAAAGTTAACAAAGAGGCACTAAAGCCAGTCCAAAGACCAAAGGAGAGAATGGTTTGGCGCGACAAGAGAACTTTGGCTAACTAGCACAACTTTGATCTAGCAAGTTCTCTTTGTGAAGTTAAACCAGACGTGAACCTCTTGCAATTGATTAGACTTTCTCTAGGAGTACGCAAGGAATTCAAGAAAATCCTACGTATTGGGTATATTCATAGAACCTTTGGGCATCGCACGAGTGGGAGAAGATTGGTTTGATCATGCTGCTGAAAAGCATTGCCCTAGGATTCCAACATACTTGGATGGAATATTAGTAGAGCATGCTATCATGGACACTGGATCCTCCGTCAATATCATGAGTTCAAACTTGATGGAGAGGCTAGGTCTCGAAATTCAAAAAGACAGCTCCACACTTCTTAGGATGGCGGATGAAAGTCTAAGACAACCAGAAGGTTGCATCACTAAAGTCCACGTTACAGTTGCGAGCGTGGAATGCTATCTGGACTTTAGGGTGATAAGGTCTGTAGGACGTCCTAGCTATCGAGTTTTGCTAGATAGGCCATGAATCTTATGAACAGACTACCAAGTCGATATACCCGCTGGTCAAGTGATTCTATGTAGAGGCACCAATCGTGTAGTACTAGATGCTTACCCTGAGTCGCCTCAGAGTGAGAGGGCTCCTTTATCCTCTATCAAACTAGAAATAGTAGAAGATCCATCAGGTAGTGAGACATCATCGAACAATGGATCTAAAGAAGGGTCCACTACAGAGGACATTTATCAGATAACATTGAATGAGCCGATAGAGTCTCAAGATCGAATAAGAGATGGAATTGAGTTAGACCTTGGTATGCCTAATGATTTGTGGCCAATCAAATTAGGTTCCATGCTCAGTTCAAAAGAGAGAGAGGACTATGTGTCCCTGATTCAAGATTTCCATGACATCTTCGCTTCGAACTTAGGGCCGTTCCCTCCAGTCTGGCTGTGCATACTAGTCTTGTAAAGGAAGAAACCCGCCCTATACGTCAGAAAGTAAGGTGTATGCCTTTTGAACTAAGGGACAAGTTGTTTGAGGAGCTACAGAAGTTGTGGAAAGCGGGTTTGATCTTCCCTATTCAGCATACTGAATGGTGTTCGCCAATTGTGATTAGAAAGAAGAAGAACAATCAAATCCGGCTTTGTGTAGATTTTAGAGAGCTAAATAGGCAAATTGTCAAGGACTACTACCTATTGCCCTTTATTGACCAAATTTTGGATCAATTAGTGGGTAAGGAAGTATAGTCATTCATGGATTACTTTGCGGGGTACAATCAAATGGAAATTGTTGAGCAAGACAAGCTTAAAACGACATTTATTACTGTCTTTGGTACTATTTGTGTACCATGTGATGGCATTTGGTTCATGTAATGCACCTGGTTTGTGGCAAAGAACAGCCGAGACAAGACCTCTAGTAACATCTCCCCAGAGGAGTTGAAAGTACTCATTGATGACCTGGGGACATCCACCACAAGAGAAAGGTAGTTGATCATTTTGCGGAAGTGTTTTAAGCGTTGCATAAAATTTTGCATAGCTCTTAACCCACGGAAGTGGGTCTTTGGAGTCCCTTATGGGCTATTGTTAGGCCATGTGATTAGTTCAGTAGGGATTGCGACTGACCCTGAAAATATCAAGGTCATAGTCGCCATGAGTTTGCTACGTACTCCAAAGGAAGTACATAGCTTTCTGTCATCAGTAGGGTATTATCGGAGGTTTATCAATGCTCCAAGAAGAGGAAAAGTAAATAGTAGGCATTGAAACTTTCCTTTATCGTAGGAACACTATATCGACAAGGTGTCGATGATATCTATCACCGATGTGTGATGCCTGACGAGGTTCCATTTATCTTGGAGGAGTGCCATGACTCCACTTGTAGAGGGCACTTTGTTGGGCCATTGACGGCATAGAAGGCTTTAAGAGCTGGATATTGGTGGTCGTCCACCTTCCAAGATTCATTTGAGTATGTTAAAAGATGCAATACATGTCAAAGACATGACAATAGAGAGAATAGGAAGTGACCACTTACACCTATCATGGCTATTCTTCTCTTTGAGAAGTGGGGCATCGACTTTGTGGGTCCCATTACCAGTCATCAACTACTCAGAAGAGATACATTATAGTAGCAACTGATTACTTCACAAAGTGGTCAGAAGCACAGGCGACAAGGTAAGACAATGCAAAAGAGACTGCGAGTTTCCCACTTGAGCAAGTTATTTTCCGTTTTGGTCCATCAAAGGAAATATTATCGCATCGTGAAACCCATTTTTTGAATAAGGTGATTAAAAGTCTGATTGAAACTTAGAAAATGAAGCATAACAAGACTACCCCCTATGATCTGTAGGCAATGGACAAGTCAAAAGTACCAACAAGTAGCTTGTGGGTATCCTATCCAAGATAGTCTTTGAAAAGAAATGGGAGTGGGATACAAAATTATATGTGGCGGTTTGGGCGTATAACACAACATTTAAAAGAGCCACTGGCCACACCCCATTTAAATTAGTTTATGGGGAGAAGTGTGTCTTTCCCTTGGAAATTGAGTTGCCAACCATAAGATTCACAATCAATTATTCTTTGGGTGATGAAGACTCGGGGGGTTCACTATATATATATTCTCTATATAACATGCGTTCATGGCCTATTTATAAATATCCCAATTTGTGAATTTTTCTTGAATAAAACACAACCCTTTTCTATTCAATCTATAAGTAACCCCTTTATATGACACCCTTTTGTATGTAAAAAATGTATTAAAATGGTATTTTAAAAACCCCTTAATTTGAACTCACATTATATATATATATATATATATATATATATATATATATATATATATATATATATATATATATATATATATATATATATATATATATATATATATATATATATATTCATGAGTGACCCCCCCTCGAGGATGAAGATGCCTTATTTGAGCGGTTTATGACTATAGCCCACTTGGATTAGCTTAAATTACAAAGTATGTTGTACCAGGAGATAGCTAAGCGTTGGATGAAGTGGTTGCATGATCTAAAAGCAAAGGAATATACCTTTAAGAAAGGACAATTAGTTCTATACTACGAGATGCGCATAGGGAGCTATTTCCAAGAAAGCTGGAACCTAAATGGGATGGCCCTTACAAGATAGTTAGGATAGGTAAAAATATATCCAAGGGTTTATTAGCTGATCTGCAAGGAGTGGAATTTAAAAATAAGGTTAATCTTAATAAAATTAAACCTTATTATTTTTTAATATGCTAACATGCTAAATCCATTGCAGATCCATGTTGGGGTTGATTTGAGACTTGCAAGAGATCTTAAACTGGTTGATGGGGCGGTTAATCCCTTATCTGGAGCACCCATATCTAGAGCAAAGGTATCAATAGGGGAAGCTTATCTAGTGGAGCAAAGGATACAAAGTGATTGAGCAAGAAGATGGTACCTTTGTGTGGGAGATTAAAGTCTTCTACCATCACTGTTTACAAATCCTGACAAGCATCCCTATTGAGTTTAATGAAGAAAGTGGGATGGAGCTGTCAGTCCATCCTCTAAAAATGTTGAATTTTGATTATCATCATTATGAATAGGGGGAGTTCTTTATGGCTGGCTATGTAAACCCATTGTGGACATACATGTTATACTTTGATAGAGTGTCCCAGGGCCCTAATAAAAAAGGAAGTGTTGGAGTATTTATCCAAGATCCCCGACATAGAGTTACAATGAAATTGGCTGTTTATCTCAGGGTAGGATTCACTAGAGTATGAAGCCTTGATTATGGGAATAAATATTGCCAAGAAAGGTGGTATTCAGCGGTTGTTAGTAAAAGGGGATTTCCAGCTGATCTTAAATCAATTAAATGGGACATACACGATTTGGAATCCTATCCTTCGTATATATCATCGAACTGCTATAACCCTACTTGATGAATTTGAGAGCGTCTCTCTTCAGTTGATTCCACGTTATTGGAATCAATTTGCAGATTCCTTAGCAAATTTTGCTTATGACGAGGACCTTTTCTTCAATTGTGGTCCTAGTCCGGATGTTGTCATTGATAATGAGACCAGACCTAGTCACTTGTGGGGAGTTTTATCAGACCACGCATTATATGGCAGGCGATGGTTGATATGGGTAATGCGAAGAGTAGCTGAGACCCATCTACCACTACTATCTTAGACCCATAGGTTGGTCAGACGACATGTTATGCATATGCCTCTTGCTATATATGCAGGAGGGATGGGTCACAACTTGATGCATTTAGTCTAGGGTAGAAAGCCCTAAATTTTTTTCCTTGGAATAGAGCATATTTCCATATATCTGCCTTCTTCCAAGGAGGGATCTATATAAGTTGGTTCATTCGATTTCTTTAGGCCAAGAGGGCTCGTTACTTTCAGGTGTTAATGTTTGATTTCTTTAGGCCAAGAGGGCCCTATGTCTGTTTGGTGTAGGTACGTTTAATGGTTTGTTGTTTTAGTGATTGCATCATACAGGTTGACGAAGTCACTGGAGGGAGCCTTTTCTGCGAAGAAGCTTCTTGTGGCCATTCCAGGTGGTTTTGTCCCCTTTCCAAGTCTTTTTTCCTTAAGCAAATAATGATGTATGTGTATGTAGTAAGGGGTATTTTCTTTTTGTTTGTTGGGACAATCAAGGCATGAAGTCCCAGGTTTAGGCTATGTATGTCTATGGGAGGTTTGAGTAGTCATTGCCTCCTGTAAAGGCATTGTTGGGCATTGAAAGACATGTTTTAGATGGCAATTATATTGATCCTATTTTTCTGACTTGCTAGGTAGATGTTCTAGGAGGTCCTACTAGTGTGGGGTAGTTAGAGAATCCTACTAAAAATAACCAAAAGGAAAAAACCTAAATATCCGAAAGAAAATCTATGAAATACAAAGGTGTGTAAAAAGGGGTTCTAACCCCTATAAAAATAGAGAAGAAATAAAAATCTTTAAGCAGTCATTTATCACCTTGCGAAGGCTTGGTAGGTTACTGGGGATGAGACAAGACCCAGGGCCGATGCCTTGTCTTCCTAGGGGTGGCAACTAGCTAGAACAGTAAAGTAAATAAAATAAGATTGGAGTGAAAATAAAAGTGAGTGTTAGAAAATGGTTAAGTGTCGCCTTGTGTGGGCTTGGTAGGTTCTTGGGTACCGAGACAAGACCTGAGGCCGATGACTTGGGCTCCTTGGGTCACTACGCTCAGCTCCCTCCTTTTTACACTCCCGAGTATGGAGAATCCGGGGCTACAAGGGGAATGTGCTACAAGACACCATCTATTAATCAGGCTACTATAGGAGTTCTCACCTAGTTGGAGCTCCTCATTGAGTTGACCTTAGTTAGGTAGGTAGTTCAGACCACCACTTCAGATTACCTCTTTGATAGTTCTTTTTAGCTTGGCCATGCTAGAGCAGTTGGTTAGTTCAGACCACCACTTCTCGGATTACCTCTTCGGATAGTTCTTTTTAGCTTGGCCATGTTGGAGCAGTTGGTTAGTGACTCGCTTTGGGCTTTCTATCAGATTATGCTAGGCCTACTCCTCGTGGATTTCATGCCTTGGTTTTGTCAGGGGGTAGGGTGAGAGCTGTGATGTGTTTTGTTGTGTATCTATTGTATCAGCTTGATGCTCTTTGTGGTTGTGTTTATGTGCAGATTTGTTCATGGGATGCGATGGACTAAATCGCCCTATCTCGTGGTCATCAATGATAGATAATTTTTGACGTCAAGAAGTGCTTAAAAATAGCCAAAAATTTTGAATTTCAAGGGAAAAATAGACTTCTTTGAAGGCGGCAGCTGCAATTAGTATGATTTTAAGCGGCAAAGCCCCAAAAGTGCTTTAAAGACCCACCGAGCGACAATTGGGAAATTTTTATAATTTCTCGGCATGTCAAGTGAGACTTTGGGAGATGCCTCATGGTGGGGGACTTTGAGATGGACGCCGAGGAATTTTTGGAGGTCGGTTTGGATGCCAGACGCGGGAGGAGTACCAAAAATTGGCCAACCTTCTTGAGAATTAAAAGGGTGTGACCCTTGGGGGGCCCCCCTTTATTTTTGATTTCTTGTGGTGGGGTTGTCTATTTTGTGCATGAGGTCCAACTAGTGCCATAGCCAGTGCCGGCCCATTTTAGGTCCCATCAAGCTTTATTTTGGGGCTTTCCTTCAAGAGGCTTGAATCTTTGGTATTCAAGTGTTCAAGCAAGCTCTGGGCTTGATCATATTGATTCTTCACGTACTTGATCATATTGGAGCTCATATGGATTGATTTCATGGATATTTCAAGCTTTGTGGTGGATTCATGGTGGATTATGGAAAATTCTTCCATTAATGGGATTGAATCTGACATCTACCATCCTCTTCAAGCTTAATCAAGGTATTTCTCTTGCTTAATCTCTGAAATCTCTCAATAATCCACTTACTAATTCTTTTCCACTTGTTGATGAGAGATTATTGATCAATTAATTCTTTGAATTGATCAATAGATCAGAGATTAGTATTATTCCCATTAATCTCAGCCCATTTCATTGAATTTCAATATTGATTCAATCATAATCTCATCATAGGTCTCATTTACCAAGTTTGATGCATAACCTTGATTTGTTTTGTTGAATTCTTTTTCCCAAGCTGAAAAACTATAAAAGGATAACTATAGCAATCAGTGAGTCATTGAATTGCATTGGTAAGAACCTTTTCTTATCCTATTTTTCCAGATGTCATTCAATTGCATCTCATGAAAGGGGCTAAATGAATACTTTAGAAATGCACTTCATGCTGGTTGATTAGAATAGAACACTGCCATGTTGATATACCCACCAAAGAAAAAGGTGGACGTTGGGGGAGATATTGGGACAAAAGAGAGGTGACCCTCCCTCACTATCGAAGATCCTAAAGGGGTGCAATTAATCGACCCGGGGGGAACTTTGCTCACCTCCTGGTGATTCGGAGCCTGTGTAGGGAGCCTGTCCTACCGTTTTATCCCTCGCACAGGTACATCGAGTGGATAATTGAAGATTGAAGAGTTTCCAAAGGCTCAAGTACCTTCAAGATCAAAACAGGGTAAAACAGGGATTTTACAGGATACTACAGAGCATTTATAGGTCCATACAGGTACAAAATTCATTACTCAAGTACAGGTGCAGGTGCTACAGAGTACCCACAGGTTCTATCAGCCTTCTACAGGGTTTGGTAGCTATTTGGGGTTACTATTTTACTTATAGGATGTAAACAGGACATTCACAACAGGGTGCAAGCCTGGACAATTCAGACTCAAAGATTGAGTTGCAAAATTTTCTGTCCTAAACTTATTATAGCGTGCTATAGCTCATCTTGAAGAGGGCATTCTTAGATTTGATTTGAACTAAAAAAATTTGGAATCGGAGTTTTCTAGCCCAAGTTATAGCCATTTTTCTGACAGGAGGTACTGCAGGACTGCACTATTATGGCACGGCATAAAGGCAAAAACAAGGTCCATGATGATTATGCTCAGCAAATCAGAGATTCCATGTTGGAGAATGTATCCCAAGTAAGCTCTAAAGAGCCTCAACAACATGGAGAAATCGGTGCACTTAATAATACCTTGTGTGCACATGAACAAAGGCATCAACAACGTCATATGGACCTATTATCGAGAGTTGAGCATATGGTTTTATCTACTGATCAAACAAAGTCTTCCATTGAGAAGTTAGTAGATTCAACAACTCAAAAAAGGCTTCTATTGACAAGTTGGTGGAATCCAATGCTCAAATTATAGCTCAATTCTCCCAATGGATGCAAATGCAAATGGGATCTAAAGAAGCGAAGGAGAAAGCTTATTCAAGCAGTGAGCCTTCATTTCCACTTCATCTACCTAACCAAAATGGTCATGGCCATGGAATTATTGGGTGAGGAGGCATCCCAAATAGCCAATATGAAGTAGATGAGACTTCACAAAGGCATGATGATTCTTTGGGCAGTTTGAATGGAGTCAACTCTCAAGCTTTTGGGTTGAATACTCAACTTCTTAGGGGTCCTCTACCAACGGGAAGATTGCATAGTAGTTCTCAGTCACCTATTGTGAGATTTTCATCTCAATTTGGGGGTTCAATGTCTGGCACTCATGATTAGTCTATCTTGGGATAGCAAACATTCCATGAAAGCAAGCTGAAAGAAAAGATTATTTTAGCCAAGTTCAATGGTCAGTCATCTTCACCATCTGATTTGGAGGAGTGGACCTCTAAGATGGAATCTTACTTTGACATATTTCCCCAAACTAATGACATGAAGATTCATTTTGCTTTGCATTTGGAGGGATTTGCGCATACTTGCTGGAGGTATATAAAAAGGGAAAACATACTTGTAGAGAATTGGGAAGCTTTCAAGGAACTTATGGCTGAAGTATTTGTCTCCACTCTTGAAAAGGAGAAATTGGCACGGAGATGGTATGGTTTGGATCAAAGATGCCTAAGTGTAAGAGAGTACACTAACCAATTTCTCAACCTCACCATGTATGTAGAGAGCATCAGTGATGAGGCTAAGCTCCACAAGTACATGTATGGTTTAGAGCCATCTTTATCAGCTAATGTCATGGCACAAAACCCTACTTCTCTCTTTAAGGCTATTGAGCTTGCAGAGCACTATGGAAGGAGATATAGAAGAGAATCTTCATTTCAACCTGGTTTTGGACAGCTGAGAACTGTTTTAAAATAGGGGCAAGTTGGTAACATTTATGGCAGCAATCATGTGCCAAATGGGGGCTTAAGAGTGCCAACTTATCCACCCTTCAATGCAGCCAACATGAATCCTAAGTCTATTCCTATGGACCTCTACAAAGAAAGAAAGGAAAAAGGCTTATGTTTCAAGTGTGGGGAAAAGTGTACACCTGATCATGTCACAAAGTGTGTATACAAAAATGTCAAACCCAAGCTTTAGAGTATGTTAGTCTTTGAGGATCTTGAAGATGAGATTGATGAAGCTAATGCAATCAAACCTAATGCTGAAAATGATGATCTCGAGGAAGAAGTTGGGAAATAGTGTCTTTATGATCCACTCAACTCTTTTCCTTTTGATCCAGGTGGGAGTGTTTCTTTTGACCCAGGTGGGACTTATCATGAGCCACTTGCTGCCATTAGTTGTTCCATTTCCATGGATGCCTAGACAGGTTCTAAGATCCCTAATGCACTCCGTATGAAGGGTAACATTCATGGAAAGGCAGTGTTCATTTTGGTAGAAAGTGCCAATACACATAGTTTTGTGAATAAGTCCATTATGGACAAGCTGAATTGTATTCCCACTAATTTACAGCAGCCCATTAGAGTTCAAGTGGCCAATGGTGAAGAAGAAATCAACACACAAATATGCCCACAGGTTTCTTTACAGCTGGCTGAAAATTTTGAAGCAAAAGTAAACTTTTTTGCCGCATTAATACATTACTGTCCTTCTCTCCCATCTTGCTCACAGCTTCTATGGTTTCTTTCTCTTTCTTGTCTTTCTCTCTCCAATTCTAGTCTTTCTCTCTCCTCTTCACTCTCTTTCTCTCTCTTCTTGCAGTCTTTCTCTCTCTTTTGCACTCTCTCTCTCCTCTTTCTCTCTCTCTACTCCACTTCTTGATAGAAAATGTCCTAATAGGAGGTAAACGACTACTCAAATCTCCCCCAGATATACCTAACCAAACCCTAGGACTTCATGCCTTGATTTTCGATCCCTAACAAACGAAAAGAAATTAACCCCCACAGACACATATAACACTTATTAGCTTAAGGGAAAAAGCTCAGAAAGGCGACGGTACCACCTAGAATGGCCACAAGAAGCTCCTATGCAACAAAGGCTCCCTCCAGGCACTTCGTCCACCTGTGTGATGCAATCACTAAAACAGAAAACCATTAAATGTATATGCACCAAATAAACATATGGACCTCTTGGCCTAAAGAAATATAACATTTCACAACCAACAAAACGGCCCTCTTGGCCTAACATAAATCGTTTTATTCTAACCAAATATGGTCTACTTGGCATGTAAATTATATCTTGTCAAACTAACCAAGCTAAACCAAAGTCACAAGTCCAAGCCTTCCTACTGATATAACCTTAGTATGGGTTATTCCTATTTGTGTGCTATTAGTTGAATGAATGACCTCCTCAGGTTGGAGTGTCTTATCATCCAAATAGATTGGTTATTCCACCTTTCCCAAGACCTCTCCTGTAGAGAGATCCGTGGATTCCAGCCCATGTGACCCTTCCCTATTTGGAGATTTGGATGTATCATTGTTACTACCCAAATTAGGTAGGGATTCAATCCTAGGCCCATCACAATGATGTGTCCTAGAGCAATGCATAGTGCTAGATGTATTATTATGGCCTCTGGTCTCATCCACTTGGGAATTATCCATAGTGTGTCCACCTGGGACACTTTGCTTGTGATCCAGCACACTAGCCACACTTTTAGAGATTTTGGGCCTCCAAACCCATCTCTTTCTAATCTTTGCATGGCTTGATTGACAACCACCACTCCCTCTATTTTGATATTTTTTCATAGTGACTATCATTTTGATATCTCGGCTCACTTGTTGTCTATCATTTCCCCTAAATCGGATCCTTTTACTAAATCGACCTCTAGCTGGGATAACTTCCAATGGTTGAGATAGCTTCCACTATTTTGATATCTCGGCTCACTTGCTATCTATCATTTCTCCTAAATTGGATCCTTTTACTAGATCCACCTCTAGCTGGGACAGCTTCCAATGGTTGAGATAGCTTCCACACGGTAGCAAATATCAACTATGTTGTGGGGTGTCATCTCATTGACATGATTTTATTTCAAACTTAGACCATTGAGACGGGTTGCTTAACCACTCTGCTTCCCCTATTAGGTCTACATCCATTTCTATCTAGCTCATGGCTTTGGAATGAGGGATTGGCTACACCAAGATGCCAAGATTCCTGGGCCTCAAGGTATTTATGGTTAATTCTAGGAGTCTACCTAGTATACCTATCATTTGCACCTCCAACATGACTAACATTCAGCAAATGTTGCCAATCCTTTTATGAATTTTAAGGGTGCGTGGAAAACTCCAATAGCTCTCACAACATCTCTGAATATATCTCCCATAATCTTATGCTTGAACCTTTGTTGCCAGTGAGTTAGGGTTTCTCATCCTAACTTGGAACTGCATATTTGTTTCCAAGCCACTAACAAAGAGTTCACCAAGCACGTCTTCTGGTAATTGACTGACTTTCCTTGGCCAAAGCTTCAAAATGTCATCAAAGGCTCTTGTGTACTCTTTGATGGAGATATACAACTCTTTGCCGAGTCTACATAAGTTATCCCAAGACCTGAGTTATGGGAACCTTCTTCCATCCAAAAATCTATCACATAATTCCTAAAATGTTTTAATTGACCCTCTTGGGAGGCTCCAATTCCATTTCCTGGCCTCTCCCTTTAGGGTGCTAGAAAATACAAGCATCTGATGGATATCATCAAACCCACTTGCAAGGAAAGTCAAGCCATATTCTTTCAAACGTAGCATCAGATCCTCATCTAGTAGCCCATGAAACACGAGAATATCCTTGTAAGGAGGAGGGCATTTAGTCCTCTTCTTTGGGATCAAGACGGGGTCATCAAAATCTTCATATTCATCTTGACTTAATACCCACGTGTTAGGGTCGCTAATCTCTTCCATTTCCACCTTTATGGTGCAGAAGAGTCACTAATTGCTTTGGCTTCCCTTTCTAGCAACTCACAGAGTAGTCTAGGGAGCCCTATGGCTTTCAGCATATAATGTCGATCCTTTCTCAGAGAATCTTCCATGCCTTGCCCATCCAAAGGCCATTCCCTAATGGATTTATGCAAGAGCTTTTTCCCTTCATCTAAAACCAATATATCGATATTATTTAAAGCTTGCGGGGTAGGCCTTTTGAGCAATGGCTTCCCCTTAACAACCCCAAGGCTTCCAATGTCCTTGTGAGGTCTAATATTTTAGCATGATGACCCACCACATGGGATGCTTCAGCCATAAGCAAATTCCATAGTATATTATTACTGTCCCATGGTGTTACGGCTTTGGTATGATCGTTGGCGATGCCAGAAGTGCCATGGGTTCCAACATTCTTATTGCATATCCTCTAAGCTGATGAATGGCTGTGCACAATGTTTCTTGAATAGAGATTGCAAACCTCGGCTCCATGCCATCATGCTAGAGGACGGACTAGCCACTAAATGCGTAATTTCCACTTAACCTAAATCATTTTTTAGAGGATTCAGTCTCTATGTAATTAATTAAGTTTATTAGGAGATTTTGAATAGGGCAAGCCAAGTATTTGAAACCTTGGACAAACTCCATTTTATAGATACTTTAGTCCATTTCTAATGGATGGGATTATAAAATTTAAGTCCCTTTCTAGCAAACCACCACTTATTAGTGATTCCTAGCAAATACACCACTTGTCGAGACCTAAAATGGGCCCGATACTGGCTATAGGCACTAGCCATGCCTCTTTGACACTCGAAAGACAACCTCACATGGTCTCGCGCCCAGGAGTGTCCAAGGGACACACTGCCCTAATGACTACTATAGATATTGCATTTATAGTGAAACATAGTCCAACAATTTCCCTTTCCTACTTCTCAGAGGGAGATCCCTTACATCTTGGTGTAGTACACCAACATAATACAAACATAAAGGAGTCCCCACTGCAGCTCTCCTACACCTTGGGGATTGGCCCAAGATGTGCTACTCTAGTGTAAAGCACATACGAACACATTCCACTCTTATATATTTCAAACGTTCTAGGATATAAATGTCCTCACTTGACATGTGTCCAAAGATTTGGGCGTCTAGCCTACAGCTTGGGTTTCCTCACAACTCAGTGTAGGTCATGTATTTGGCAATCAATTGCTATGCATCAGGAGTTACCATGTGCTATGCATAATGCAATTGTGGATGATACACCTCATGCTCAAGCATTCAATGATTAAAAAAATAGCCACGTGAGGTGCAAAACCAATCCTTTAATGATTTCCAAGGTACTCGTAATTGTGGCATTGCTAGAGATTAGCACCGAGTTTCCTCATGCTACTAGTCTCTCTTAAATTTAAACGGTGATCGGCATGTATGCTATGCATAATCAAATACATCAAAATTTAAAAAAATTTCAATGACCACTCACTTTTACAAACCCTCTTCCCTCCTACTATTCAGTTTTGCATTCGTTAGATAGGTGTAACGTTTATTTTTATGTAGTTTTTCATGTAAAAATCGATTTAAAAAAACTCTAACATAAAAACAAGGCTATCCCTCATACTCCAACCTTGTTATATGTTCACAAACATAAAATATATTTTTTCTAATTTTTTAGGTGCAAAATCTATTTTCCTCCTTGTTTTTCCTATTTTTCTCATTTATTTGTTCATAAAAATGTGGCATTTTCTAATATATGTGTCTTGACTGATCATATTGAATGAACACTAGTTTTTATCAGTTTTTTCAATCCCATATGAATTCCATTCCCCAATCCGAAACGGAAGAAATCCTCATTTTCCTTCATTTAAGACACATTTTGGGTTTTAAATTATTTATTATGACTATGTATGACTACGGGTTTTGCATTTTATCATGTACAGCCCTGAAACATACTTTAAACATGATTCATACAAATTTTATTTCCATGCACACATTATTAAAGCCATCAAACATCGAAACAATGAGATTTCCTTTGTAAAAATTGAGCATACTGCTTATTTGCATGTTGCGTGGTTTTTTTAAAAATGGTTTCGTCAGCCAACAGACCCATCCTCAATTCCCAATAGCACTGGACATTTCCTCTCAGCCTCCTTTTGATCTTGGAGCAATCCGGTCCATGCCAGACAAGCATCCTTCATCCCCCTTCTTGATTTTCTGCATGTGATCATCCCCTTAGAGGAGAGAGGAGAAAGAAAGACTTAAAAGTAAAATTTTGATTCCCTCCATGAAAATCAATGTGCTTATGACCAAAATGAAGTCCTCAAGGAGTAGATCAGGAATGTGCACCCCCTCCCTCCTCATGAGACTGAAATTTTGAGTTTTCTTTCATTAATTAAGATTAAGGTTTTAATGTTGAAAATATCTAGTTTATCTCTTTGTGTTCATACTGTAAAACAAAGTGGATTTTTCACTTTTCAAGGGGCAAACGAACTCGGATTTGAGATCCATCTGGCCGAATGGCTTCGTGATGTCGAAATCTATAAATCTGGGACCTGCCATGCACTTCTCCACTCCCGAATCATGTAGCTTCTTCATAACGTGTAATGTTTTCATTACTTGGTTTATTTTAATAAACAATGTGCGTATACATTCCAAAGAAAATTGATTTATGTTGTACATCCACACATGGAAAAGATTGCAGAATCTCTACAGGATTTACAAGAAACAGGACTTGTTTACTAGAATAGTTTGAAATCTCTAGTATCATGTTTAGATAACTTAATTCCCACCTTAGATGGATCCAAATATATATTGTTACTTATTTTGAAGGGAATAAGTCGTGCAAGACAAAAGATAGATAAAAATAACGTGATTTACAAAAATCATCATTTACGTCTATTTTTTATGGATTTTCACAATTCTACTCACTTAGGCTTGTCGTTCAGATGTGTTCCGATTGTTTTAAGTATCCGAATGTCTATATTTGGAGTTCATATTCATACGATGAAGTTATGATCCAAACAAGTCACAAGGTAGAAAAAAACGAAAATCTTTGTCATCAATGATGTCATAAAAAATGCCAAAGCCCTCTCTTTACCCCCCCCCTTCTCATTACTATATAAACAAGGGTAGAGAGTCACATAATAGACACACAATGACCCATGCAAAGTCTCTCTGCTGCTATTGACGTGACGAAGCTCTGCTGTAATCAGCCGAGCATCTCTCTCTCTCTCTCTCCAACCCTATGGGGAAGCGCTGTCGGAACCCATCAGGCTTCTTCCATGGCTCCCATGAGACAAGGAGCGATAAGAGCAATCCTTACGGGATGAGATGTTGATCGAGAAGGGAGAGCGACAAGAGCAATCTTGACGAGGACGAGACACTGATCGAGAAGGACGAGACTCTATTCCACGAGACGAAGAGACATCATCCGGGATACGCTGAAGGTCTCTCATCCTCTTCTACTCTGATTGGAGAAAAGAAGCTGCTAAAGAACTCTATCATACCTCTATTCCATCATGGCCCTGAAGAGAAAGAATTCAAAGGTAGAAATTGCGAATGACCCTACTAATGTGGAAGCAACAGTTGGAGTTGCAAGCACGGGAGTCATAACTGAGTTAGAGGCACGGATAACAACCCTTTACCAATTGCAATACCACAGTTTTTTCTAAAAATTTCTATTCAAATTCAATAGAAATAAGATAAGTCTCTTGAGAAATATTGACTTAAGACATGGCCGAGAAACTTGGTTACAAGAACTGGGAAGTTAGAGATCCCAAAATCTAGATACCCCTAGTTAAATTCTAAGGGGAAGATTTCATTTTGTGAAACTTAAGTGTCGATTGCTACTAGAATTAAGCATCACTTGAAAGTTTCATGATTGATTGAAGTCATAACTGCTTGGAGACATCAATCTTGTTTGTGATTTTCTAGATTAGATCCTGATTGAATTAAATATTGGAATAGATAAAAATTAAGGAGCCCTATACCTTCCCCAAGGATAGGTGCTAAATCCCCATACCAAGAGGGGATGCTTTTATCGTTGCGGAAGCATGGATCAGCTTCGATGGGGCGAGAGGTCTCCCAGCAAGGATCGTATTAAGTAGGAGGTGGAAAGGTGCCAAGGGGGCTCTAGCTAGTAAATCCTTTTTCAAACCTAGGAACTACTTGGTCCCCTGTATGGCCCGAGTTCTACTTAGGACACTTATGAATGCTAGCTATAGGTGGATTTGATCTTGGTGACGTGCATATGCGCCGGATGAGGCAGCATGTGAAATTGTAATTTTTCTCCTATATGGGCGGGAGAACACACGTTATGGAATATAATCAATGAACTTGTTTTATTCTGATTGTATGTCCGTGAGTAAATTACGTAAATGAACAATTGTGCAAAAATGGATTTTAATTAATGAAGCTGTTTTTATCTGTTTCACGTAATGTGATAGGTAAATTGATAACTAAGAACTCCATAGAGGGATGTGGGTGGATGGATTCCCGACAAATCCAGTCCTATGGCAGGGTGATCTCGGTTAGCCGAGAGGTTTCCCCAAAAGCAAACACTAGGAAGAAACTCTAGGAAGGGCCGATTCGTTGACTTACTTAAGGTTTGGTCTCAGAACTCGAACTATAAATTATCTTAGGGGAAAAGTACAGCGGCTATGCCAGAGCACTGCAAGGGATTTTATAAATCCTTAGCATGCTACTCGAAAAAAGCGTTGTACTCCATGAACCAAGGGTAATGGCAGTTGCTCCTTTCGGACAAGAAGCCTCTCGAAGAACACCTTCGGATGTGAGTTAGTTATTGATAGGTGACTGTTAGGTCAATTAGGAACCTTCAGGTTGGTCCTCCGTAGGTAATGGCAGGACGGTTCCCTTGTGGGGTAGACCTAGGGTTAATTAGCTAGACAAAATCCGATCATTCTGGTTAGAGTATGGATGGCGACGACTGGAAGATAAACTCTAGGCAACTACTAAAACATTACTCGTCACGTAATCAAAGGCGGGTATGTCACAAGTGGTATCAAAGCGAAAAGAAATATTAAAAAAACTTGGTATTGTAGCCTGAGAGATGAGTTGTTTTTTTCTTGGCCAAGGTGAAAATGTCGAGGTTGAAGCAAAAATATGGATCGAGTCCATAGAAGACTATTTCATTGCTGTTGGAATTACCCCACCTAATCAAGCAATGATCGGCAAGTTAAAGCTAACAGGAGAAGCCCAAATTTGGTGGAAAAAAATGGTGTAAAGACCAAGGAATCTCCGAAGCGTTTGTTAGTCGAGATGTATTAAAGGATGCAGTGGGAAGCGAATATCTTTGGCCAGCATATCGCACACAAAAGATGAATGAATTCTTTGTTCTAAAGCAACTTGGAATGACACTAGAAGCCTATTACTCAAAGTTTGTAACACTTCTCAAGTATGTACCATCTATGGACATTGTGCAATAGGTATCCAAGTTTTGCCATGGATTGGATAATCCCTTGAATACACAGCTTGAAGCAATGTGTCCATCCAACCTTCAAGATGCATTGATAAGAGCAAGACCAATCGTATAGGAACTCCAGTCCAAATCGAGAAACGATAAGCCTTGGAATAATAAGTTCCAAAATAGAAATATAACTAGGGTCTATGCAAAAAGAGCCCAAGGTCAATTCCAATTTGCTAATAGCAAGAAGGCTAAGACGTTGGTAGTGGAGAACTTTACTAGTGGTAATAAGGATACTTTTAGGTGCTATTATTGTAAGGAACTTGGCCACACCCTCCCAAAGGCGATGCCCAAAACTTAGACAGAATGAACGCCAAAGCAAGTTCCATAACAACCAGATCCGGATAGCCATAGCTAGAGGAAGAGTTGCCGGCATAACCCTTAAGGAAGTAGAAGGTGATGAAGGTCCCACCTTGGAAACCGACATGGAGAGAGAAAGAATTCATGCCTCTCTCAACAAGAAGGGACCAAATCGACAATTTTTAGTGATTCAAACACCATTAACCTATAACGGTAAACCCTTTAACATTTTGATTGATTGTGGAAGCACACATTCATTCATATCACTAAGGTGTGCTAGAAAACTAGGCATAGACACAATGCATGCATCTGGACTAATAGTTGAGCTAGCTGATGGAAAAGAAGTTTCCTCAACACAACAGACAAGGTGGAGTTTAATTTGGGTGGCAATCAAACCAACATGAAATTCAGAGTAATGAACTTGGGAACCTATGAGTGCCTGCTAGGAATGGATTGGTTAATTCCCAATGACACTCATATTCATTGTGAAAAGAGACAAGTCACATGCTTGCATCTTATAGGACAACAAGTAACCACACAAGGAGAATCAGGAAAACTGAAGATTCAATCAGCAAGAGTTTCCTAAATTGCTAAAGGTTTAAGAAAAGGCTCACCTATATACCTAATCAAATTAAATAAGACTAAACAATATAAAGAAGCCGAAGATGAACCGTCATGACTTAAGGAATATGTTGACATGTCCACCGGACAGCTTGATGACGTAGGATATCATGTATCTTTTGGAGACTCTACATGGAAGATTACTCGTGGCAAGCTTGTGCTTGCGAGAGGTGCTAAGGCTGGCAACCTCTACCCCTTAGTTGTTTCTGGATCTACGGTTCATCATGCTTTGTCTATGGGGTCTTTACCTCATGTATCTCTTTGGCATGCCTGTTTGGGGCACATGTTTGTTAAGGAAATGAAAATGCTTTTTGGTTTGCAATACTTACCACCCCTTGACTATTCTCATTTTGATTCTTATGATCATTGTCTTTATGGCAATTAGACTAGGCCTACGCATAAAAAGTCTAGTATGTCATGCATGAGTGAGCCCTTGGTTTTGGTTCATTCTAATGTTTGTGGACCCATGCCCTATCAGTCTATGGGTGGTGCGAAGTATTTTGTTACTTTCATAGATGGTTTTTCACGTAAAGTATGGGCTTATCCCATAAAGCAAAAGTCTAATGTATTGGCAGTTTTTTAGAGATGGCTTGCTTTGTTGGCAGAAAACCAATCTGGGCATAGGCTAAAATGCCTGAGGACAAATAATGGGGGTGAGTATGTCTCACGTGCTTTTAAGCAGTTATGTGATGAGAGGGGTATCAAGCGTCAGTTGACCTCCCCCTACACCCCTCCCTAGAATGGTAGGGCTGAGCAGATGAATAAGACCATCCAGGAGAGGGTTCACAGTATGCTTAGCCATGCATGCCTACCCTAGCACTTTTGGGCTGAGGCAGTTACGACTGCCATGCATATCATCAATAGATCACCCTATAGTGATGCCATTAATTTCCAGGTTACAGAGGAGGTATGGACAGGAAAGCCTCCCTCTTATGTACATTTATGTGTCTTTGGATGCGAGGCATTTTTCCATGTGCCCAAGGACAAGCATAATAAGCTGGATCCTAAGAGTATTAAATGCATATTCCTTGGCTATGGAGATGCAGGAGAGATGGGTTACCATCTATGGGATCCGTAGGTGCGAAAAGTCATCTACAACCATGATATAGTCTTCCATGAAGACAAGATGCATAGACAGCCTAAGAAGATAGTGGAGATACACAAGGTTATATTTCAAGAGGAGCCAGAACTTTCATACAGCTAGCTAGACAGCCTGTAGTAGCAGCAAGTACTCATGGCCAGGGTGTTGGACAGAAGATTGGGTAGGCAGCAGAGCCTGCAATGTGGCATTCTACTAGAGATAGATGCCCCCTTGACAGATTTCAACCCTCGATGCATTATGTCTTGGTTACAGATGCAAGAGAGCCTTTCACTTATGACGAGGCTATGCACAGGGGTGATAATCACTCTTGGGAGAGGGCTATGCAATTTGAGATAGACTCCTTGCATAATAATGAGACTTGGGATTTGGTTTCCTTGCCTAGTGCAAGAAGGCTCTGCCATGCAAATGGGTGTAAAAGTTGGAGAGTACCCCTAGACACCCCAAGCCAACTTATAAGGCAAGACTTGTTGCTAAGGGTTTTAAACAGGAGCATGGAGTTGACTTTAATGAAGTTATTTCTCCTATGGTCAAGATGACCACCCTTCGCTTGGTTTTGGCCTTAGATGCGTAGCTTAACTTAGACTTGTATCAAATGGATGTCAAGACTGCATTTTTACATGGGGATTTTCATGATGAGATTTACAGGGAGTAACCTAAGGGCTTTGTAGAGCCCAGCAGGGAACACCTAGTATGCAGGTTGAAGAAAAGTTTTTATGGCTTGAAGCAGACACCTAGGGAATGATACCATAAGTTTGATGCTTTTATGCAATCACAGGGCTACAACCGTAGTGCTATGGATTTGTGCTTCTACAGAAGAAAGCCCGTGGGGGATCTTTGCTTATTTTGGTACTTCATGTGGATGGCATGCTATTAGCAGGGAAAGCTCATGATGAGCTAGATGCTCTTAAGGCTCAGCTCAAGAATAGCTTTGAGATGAAGGATCTAGGACATGCCTCTTACATACTTAGTATGCACATTAAATGTTACAAGTATCAAGGACTCCTCTACTTGTACATTCATAAAGTCCTTGAGCGCTTCCGCATGCAGGACATAAAAGCCTATTAGTTGTCCATTGCCTTCTTATGTGAAGGCATCATAGGTCGATTGTCTGCAGATAGATTAGCAAAGGGCCGAGATAGCCAAGATTCCCTATGCATCCGTAGTGGGTAGTCTTATGTATGCCATGATAGCCACTCATCCAGATATTGCCTTTGCAATTGATGTTGTGGCACGCTATGTGGCTACACCTGGCAAGAAGCATCGGGATGTCATGAAGGGTATCATGAGGTACGTGAAGGGCACTGCAAATATATGCATATGCTATGGGAGATAGGATACAAGAGTCATGGGGTACACTGACTCTGATTATGCATGACATGCCGATAGTAGGAAGTCCACTTCTGGCTATGTGTTCACCTATGCTAGAGGTGTTGTCTCTTGAATGTCCAGGGTACAGAAGTATACAGCTCTTTCCACCATTGAGGCCGAGTAAGTTGCATCCACTAAGGCTTGCAAGGAGGCCATATGGTTAGGCTACATCTTTCCTCATCCTATTGTACATGTGTACATATTGTACTATCTTTTTCTTTTTCTTTTTCACTCCTCACTAGGGTAGATTTGCCTTTAAATGGGAGGCTGTTGGGGGTAAAGGCACCTCCGCCTAGCCACCCGTGTATTACTATACTGACAATACCCACGGCTGCACTCTATAGGCGATGGGCACCTGTCACCATCACGTTATTCTTTATTATTTTAGTGACATATGAATAAAAGGAAGGTCAATCACACATTGTGACTATTGGACTTCCCACTGTGAGTCTCTCTCTCTCTCTTGCTCTTGCTCACCCGCCATAGCTCTCCTGTGCAAGCTTCAATCCTTCTCACCTTTCATGGGGTGGGGTGTATGGTGTGATCAAGTGATGCTTAATACTCCTCTCATCACAAAACTACTCAAAGGCTTTGGATACATACTCACTCCCCTTGTCAGATCGTAGGCATTTCAGTCTATACCTAGACTAGTATGACAATGCTGAAATGTAGCTAAAACTTTTGATTTCTGCTTTATTGAGTATGCCCAGACCTTGTGTGAGTAATCATCGCACCTTAATACATCACCGTAATATATTCCAACCATTTGTGTTGTTGAGAAATGACAAATGATGTATGCCCTAGGAAGAGAACTCCTGAACCCCATATGCACAGTGAGGAGAATGGAACAACCCAACTACTATAAAGCATTGTACTTGACTATCACTTTTAGTGTGAGTAATGCAATATCATGATGCTTTGTACTTTCAATTAGTGTCATTGTTATTGTCAATTTACAAGATTGTGTTTATGAGTCCAAGCTTCCATCTTGCAACCTAATTCACTTGTGTAACAGTTGATCTATTCATTGTCCATGTCACTATGAATTTGGTCTTCATCTTCCAACCTCCATAGCTACCATGCTCTAGATCCGTGATCTCTAACATGGTATTAGAGCTTAGTCAAGCATAGCTCAACTCTCCTCTCACTCCTCTCAGCTTTGCTCAACCTTAGATGAGCTTAGTTTGAATGTATGACTTCAATCCTTACTTGAATCTCACACTCACTGTTTGGCAGTCATAGCCAGGCTGGACCTGCAGCACTTGGATCCTTCATAACTCTCTCCATAGGCCATTTCTCAACTCGATTTCTTCGAGAGAGTTGCTCTACAGTTTAAGGTGCTCCATTCCATAAAAAATTTTGAGCTAATTAATGCACAGAGCACCCAACATTGCTTGATTTCATCGTCATAGTAACTCTACGCCAGATTCTTGTTGTATAGCTTGATCTACCTCTGCGCACCACGATTCACCCTATGCATATAGGGCTTTTGAAGGCCTATACATAAACTATCTCCCACATAAATATTGAAGCAAATGATCCACTCTAACTCCTGCTACAAGCGAAAAATCGGATCTGCAGGATACCCTAAAACAAAGACTCCATAACCTTGAACTTCAAGCTCAAAAATCTCTTCAATTTCTCATCTTTCTTAGTCAACTTGAGTTCCTATCATTCAAATCTGATCAGTTCTAGCAAGTGCAACTTCAAGAAGAAGACCTAGAGCAACTCACCTGAATTCAAGCAATCCACCTGAAGATCAAGAAGACCACCTGAAACCAAGCAACATCAAGCCTGAAATCAAGCTAGTATCTCTTGATACTAACCTTGTGTTTCTTGGCACCCATGTTTCTTGATGCATCCAAGAACAATTCATTTGCTGGTTTTACTTCAGTTCTTGCAATGACAAACACGAAGATTTTTAATGTGGAATGCCCGATTAATTAAATCTCTTGTAAGCTTCAATCTCATTGTAAAAGGATAGACACTGCCCGAGTACACTCGTGGTAAGACCTCCTTCAAAATGTCTAAACTTGAGCAAATAGCCAAGTTCAATGGAGAAGGCTTTCATGCCTGGAAGGAGAAGACCATGTACCACCTTATGTGAAAGGACTTGTGGGACCTGTTTGAGGATGATGCAAATAGCAAGAAGGAAGATTATGAAGACGGGTTTGTTGAGAAGACTAGCTCAAGACAAAGGAGTGGAAAAAGATGAACAATAAGGCTCTAGGCATCATTTCTTGGGGACTAAGTGATGATGTGCTACATCATATCTTTAGCATCAGAGATGCTAGAACTACTTGGAAAGTACTTGACAGGATGTTTGGTACCCAAGCAAAGAATTCAAAGGTAAAATTACTCATGCAATTTTATAAACTGGATATAAAAGACAGTGCTTCCATGACCATACACATTAACAAGTTCAAGAGCCTAAAAACCCAGCTTGCAACTCTTAAGAAGAATATTGATGAAGATGAAGCAATAGTCGTACTACTTGCAAGTGTAAATAAGGATCCATATGAGAACCTTGTGTCCACCCTAAGTAATGTTCCAAGTCTCACACTTAAAGATATTGACCATACACATTAACAAGTTCAAGAGCCTAAAAACCTAGCTTGCAACTCTTAAGAAGAATATTGATAAAGATAAAGCAATAGTCGTACTACTTGCAAGTGTAAATAAGGATCCATATGAGAACCTTGTGTTCACCCTAAGTAATGTTCCAAGTCTCACACTTAAAGTCAATGAAGAGAATAAACAAAAGAACAAGAATGCAAAAGGTGGTATCCCTTCATCTAGGGAAAATCTCTTATACACCAAAGGAGATGCTGGATCCAAAGGAAGAGGCCGAGGATTCAACTCCGACAAGAAGCAGATGACATGTCATTATTGTGGAAAGGCTGGCCATATAGCCAGTGAATGTTTCCACCGTAAAAGAGCACAAGAGCACAACAGATGCAGAATGGTAACCACCAGAACCAGTTCATGAATGAAAGAGAAGAAGAAGAAGAATATGCTTCTACCATCAACAACAACTATGACAGATTGTTTTGAAGAAATTATATTTCCTATAGGGGATTTCTTGTTTCCCTTAGTGGATTTGCTTTGTAAAACAAAACCCTTACCAAATATATAAATTTTCAAGCTTTAACTTGACTAGGTTTCCTATGAGCTAGTCTCCTAGGCCGTGTTATCATGTAGGGGGGGCAAAAGCCAGCAAGTGTAGGAACTCATCATTTGAGGGTGGGTGTTGAGAAATGACAAATAATGTATGCTCCAGGAAGAGATCTCCTGAATCCCATATGCACAGTGAGGAGAGTGGAACAACTCAACTACTATAAAGCATTGTACTTAATTACCACTTTCAGTGTGAGTAATGCAATATCATGATGCTTTGTACTTTTAGTTAGTGTCATTGTTATTTTCAATCTCTTACACAAGATTGTGTTTATGAGTCTAAGCTTCCATCTTGAAACCTAATTTACTTGTGTAACAATTGGTCTATTCATTGTCCATGTCACTATGAATCTGGTTTTCATCTTCCAACCTCCATAGCTGCCATGCTCTAGATACGTGATCTTTAACATGGACAACCAACAAGCATCAGTAGAAGCAAGAAATGAGCTTCAACCCACTAATGAAATATTATTACAAACTTATAACAATAGGTCTACTGCTATATATAGTAAAAAATAGAGATAATCACTATAAAGAGTGTTCCAATGGAACCAAGGATGCCCTAAGAAGTTGCCAAGTGTGTGCCTAAATGCTCAGGAACACCAAGAGCTAAAGGATATGCCAAATCAATCAGAGATAAGGGGGAGGTTACTAGAACAATCATGTTCTTTGTAGCCCCCTTTACTGCTACTACTAATGTTGAGGAGAATAGGGGTGGGGGAGCACTAGAGATGCTCAAGTGGGCCTATTCAATGCTAGGAGGAAGCCCACACGAGTCAGGAAGAGGCTAGCAGAAGAATGGTTACCTCGAATAAGTTGAAGCAATATCAACCATTAAACTTTGAGTTGTAGGTATTGAATCTAGGCTAAAGTAATCATAGGTGAAGCTCCTCAAGCAACCAATGCTCTAATACCAGTTGAAGGGAGAAGCCCAATTGAGAGAACGAGAAAGTGAAAGTAAGGGAGGTGTGAGCTATGGTGGCAAAGAGAGAGAGAGAGAGAGAGAGAGAGAGAGAGAGAGAGAGAGAGAGAGAGAGAGAGAGAGAGAGAGAGAGAGAGAGAGAGAGAAACTATTATTGATCTAATATCACCCTTAGTTGGACAAACTCCTCATAAAGGAAGAACTACATCTTGTTAGTAAAATGGGCCAAGGAAATGTGGTACTCAATATCATTCCTTACATATTCTTTTTGGAGAGAGTACCATGATTTCTCTAATCTAGTGACCCTCCTATAGAGAAATTGTACAATGAAGATGAATATAGGAAATGTAACATATAACGAAGAGGGTAACAAAGTCCTCATGAACTACCTCCTCATGCTAATCATGATGCTATGTTGTGGAAAAGGGAAGGAACAAAGTACGTAAGAGAAAAGGTCGAGCATTGGGATTAGGACATATGTCAAATAATGGATCCCAAAAACAAGAATCTTCATTGGAAAATCAAGTACACCGAATATGCAATGAGCATGGCATATGTATCATGACCTAAATGGCAAGCATCTAGTAGTAGCCATGATGATCTTACAAGACATCATATCTCAATTCGAAAGGACAAAGCTATAACCATCAACCCCAAAGACAAAGACATGATATCACATGGCCTATCTTAGGGTCAAATTGATTGTGGAATGAGAGCATGCAATTCAAGTTCTCATTGACAAAGGAGCAAATTATAACGTCCTAACCTATGATGCTTACAACTCAAGCTTATGCTAGCCACCAATGCAGCAATCAACCCATACAGAGCCATCTTAGGCAAATGTAAAATCTTGATGGCCACATATACATAAATAATATCCATCATGTTTATATGCCTTCAAGAATATATAGGGAAGGAAGTCCTACTTGGAGTAACTTTCAAGCACACAACCAAATGTGAAGTGGACTATTAGGCACATTAGATGCAGTTGAGTCTACCAAGTGCTAATTTAATCACGTGTCACATGGCTACTATTGTTATGCTCCTTGTTTCTTTATAAAAGATGAATGTGCTTTGGTTTTGGGAGCCTTTGGATACTTAGAAGTACTTGAATCTACTCTAGGCTATTGGTTAGTCACATTCAATGTTTCTACTCTCTCTCCTTGTTAGGGTCTTCTTGATCGAATAGAGTAGTATCACTAGGATGACTTGGTATTTTTGTTTGTTCATTTCATGAATATGGCTTATTAGATGCCTTTAGTTCCTCTTGTGAGTTGGCAACCACTTAAGCTAGTTGCACTTTGGCTATTGTAGGTTCCGAGGTTTTCTTTTGATAGATGAGAACTTGTTTTCCATTTATTGACTTGAGTATTCTTAATTCTAGTCTTAACTTAGCTGTTGACCAATGTTTTTGTCTAAGACTAGTTCTCTTTCTTTGTAAGTATGGTGGAGCCTTAGCATTGGTCAATGCAAGGTGGCCATGTGGGTGGTTTAGGTAACCATAACCATTATTTTTTTGTGTAATACCCTTGGGCATGTAGCAACACTTTGGGAACCCCTCATGGCTTTGTGTCAACTTTGTGTTGATACTTATAATTGTCTGCTCCTAGTTTTCTTTTACTTTTTATGAAGTTCCTTTCCTATCAGCTCTAGAAGTTGTTATGTGGTTCTTAGTAGCTGTAGTTTCCTTTCTTGGACCAATAGGATTCCTATTGTAAGCAGTACTTGCTTTTCCTCTTGCACCTTAAGTAGTTTCTTAAGAACTTCCTTATTGTCCTCACCAAAACTTCTTTTTGACTCGAATGAAAGCTTCTTACCCTTCCCTTGAGAAATTGCAAGGTTTCAAAATTACAACATAGGTTTCATTATGACTACAAGTGTTGAGAGACGCACTTGTATGTGCTTTTCCTTTTTCAAAATTTTAATTTTTTTCCTCAGAGTCTCTCACTTGCTTTGTATTGCAAGTATTGTAAGTCAAGAGACCATGTGATTAAGGGGAATATCCTAAACTTGCTATAAAAGAGTGTGGCTCTTACGGATACCTCTACTTCTAGTTTAGACAAATAATGAGTGTGGTTCCTATAGATACCTCTAGAGATCGTGTCATTAAGGATTATCCTAAACTTGCTAGAAAAGAGTGGGCCTCTTATAGATATCTCTACTATTAATTTAGACAAATAATGAGTGGACATCTAGTATGCAATCCAATTATGACTCTTAGTTACATGATATGTGCATGTCTGTTATGGATTTAGATGTGTGGCACTTTGATATTAGTGCCACTAATCAGATTACTTTGCAGTATAGTTTGTTCACATCTCTTAAGTGTATCCCGAAGAGTCATATTGCCACATTTGCTGATAACTCTTCTTATCCTATTAAAGAAGTTGCCAAATTTGTATTTACTACTAAAAGAAGTACTTTCACACTTTCAGATGCTTTGTGTATACCATAGATCAAAAAGAGTTTGCTATCAATTGCTACACTTGCCAAGATTGGCTTGATTGTAAGCTTATGGATGATAGATATATTGTTCATGATCTCTCATATGGGGATAGAGCTATTGTCAAGAATCGCGTGGTGGGGGGACTTGCTCAAGATGCTGCGCTGATCACACACAGAATGCACAAGGAGAAGCTCACTCAAGAGACAAGAAGAGAGATGGAGGCCAAAACGTTTTCTTGGTGGTTTCTTCTTCTTCTTCCACACTCTTTACAATGTACACAAAGTATAGATAAGATACAACATAAAGGAAAGTGGCCTACTAAGTCAAACAATGCATAACCGACTACACTAGTCGACTGGCGCTATAACTATGCCAGCTGTAAATAGGTGTAACAACCTGAATATAATAAGTAATGAGTCAGTGGTCATGTGAGAGTCATAATGACCACCGACGTGCTAAGTGTAGACGTGTGGACCCATCTAACCAGGCGGTCCATCATCAATGTCCGTATGTGTTGAGCTTGTCATCTCAACACTCCCCCTCAAGCTCAACTGCATCTCTGCAACTCCAAGTAAGCTTCGAAACTTTTGAAGCTTCTCTATACCCAATGCCTTCGTGAAGATGTCAGCTATCTGATCTTGTGTGCTGACATACACCAAGTCAATCTCACCTGCTAGTACCTTCTCTCTCACAAAGTGGTAGTGTACCTCAATATGTTTTGTCCTGGCATGGAACACAGGGTTCCTAGCCAACTGTATACTGCTCATGTTGTCACAATAAATGACAACTAGACCTTCCACTTGCACATCCAAATCAGCCATTAACTTTTGTAGCCATACTACCTCACATGCTGTAACAGCAGCATCTCTATACTCAGCCTCTGTACTCGACAAAGCAACTGTAGATTGCTTTTTGTTGCTCCAAGCAACTGCTGCACTACCAAGAGAGAACATGTATCCGGTGGTAGATCTTCTATCAGACATACTACCAGCCCAATCTGCATCTGTGTATCCAAACACCTGTACATCTGTACCTGCCTCATAGAAAAGTCCATAATGTAATGTGGACTTCACATATCTCAATATGCGTCTGACTGCATCCAAATGTGGCTTTCTAGGTACTTACATAAACTGACTCACAATACCAACAACGTAGCTCAAGTCTGGCCTTGTAATGGTCATGTAGATCAAACTCCCCACTATCCTCCTGAACATAGTAGGGTCTTCTATCTCATCCCCAACATCAGCACTCAACTTTACATTCTGCTCCAATGGGACTGAAAGTGGTTTGCATGCTGTCATACCATACTTGGACAACATATCCAAGCCATACTGTCTTTGGGACAGCCATACACCATCATCACATCTGATCACCTCAATGCCAAGGAAGTATCTTAGCTCACCGAAATCCTTCATCTCAAACTTCTTCTTCAAAGAGTCCTTGACTTCAGCAATCCCACTATCACTATCACCTGTAATAATCAAGTCATCCACATAGATGACTATGATGACCAAACTTGCATCTCCCTTTCTCACATAAAGTGAGTGATCAACATCAGAAACATAAAAGCCAATATTGACAAGATACTCTCTAATCTTGTCAGACCATGCTCTAGGTGCTTGCTTGAACCCATAGAGCGCCTTCTTCAACCTGCACACATACGTGGGATGCTCTAAATCCTCATAACCTGCTGGCTGATCCATATACACTTCTTCCTGCAAATCATCATGCAAGAAGGCATTCTTCACATCCATTTGCTGCAATCTCCAACCTTTGGCTGCTGCCAAAGCAATCACACATCTGACAGTTGCCATCCTAGCAACTGGACTGAAGGTTTCATCATAATCTATCCCATGTGCTGGGCATAGCCTTTTGCAACCAGCCTAGCATTGTATCTACTAATAGAACCATCTGCATTGTGCTTAATCTTATAAACCCACTTACATCCAATAGCTTTCTTGCCCTTTGGCAATGATACTAGATCCCAAGTCTTATTGGCCTCTAATGCAACCATCTCCTCATCCATTGCTACATCCCAATGAGTATGACCAACAGCATTCTCAAAACAAGTGGGCTCAACATCCTCAACTAGTTTCACCATATAAGCATAATGGTGAGCTGCATAACCTTCAAAACCAAATCTTTTAATAGGGTATCTGACCCTGCTAGATCTGCATACCACCGGATCACCCAATGGAGTCTTTGCATTGACCCGTGCTCTCTGCACACCTGGATTTCTCACTGAAGGAATGCCAAGCTCATCATCCAAGCTCTCTGAGCCATTGGAGTCTCCATCAAGAACTGCATCAATGCCTTCTGACACTTTATTCTTTCCTTTGTCTTTATCTGTAGTGCTACTAGATGCACCCGAAGATGTAGAGGTACTCCTTAGTCTCCCAGACCAAGGACTACCAGATGATGTCTCTGGTCCACTAAAAGTCCGTGATTCTTGCTTTTCAGCCTGCACATGAGTGTCATGATCATCATTATCATCCAATGCATCACCACTAGATGCATACCAACTGCTCATTTCATCAAAGATGACATCCTTGCTCACTCTGAACTTACATGTGACAGGGTTGTAACAGCGATACCCTTTCTGCTCTAAAGAGTATCCAATAAAGATACACTTTTCAGCCTTTGGATCCAGTTTCTTCCGCAACTCATCTGGCACATGAACATACGCAATGCAGCCAAACACTTTCAAGTGTGAGACATTAGGCTTCTTACCTGTAAAACATTCTTCGGGGGTCATACCATGAACTACAGTTGTGGGAGTTCTGTTCATAATATAAACAGCAGTATGAACAGCCTCAGACCAAAAATGCTTAGGCATATTTTTTTCAGCCATCAAGGCACGTGCAACTTCTGCAATATGCCTGTTTTTCCTTTCTGCAACCCCATTTTGTTGTGGGGTATACCTGCATGTGAACTGTCTCTTTATCCCATGAGACCTCAGAAAATCACTGAACTCATTTGAGAGGTACTCTCCCCCTCCATCTGACCTCAAGCACTTTACTTTCAAGCCTATTTCTCTTTCAACTGCAGCCTTGAAAGTTCTAAAGTGCTCAAACACTTCACTCTTTTCCTTCATAAAATATACCCACAGCTTTCTAAAACAATCATCAATGAATGTGACAAAGTATGAATTGCCTCCAAGAGATACATTTTGTGTAGGCCCCCAAATGTCTGTATGCACAACATCAAGGATATTTCTGCTTACATCTTTGTCATGTGAAAAGGGTTGTCTTGCCTGCTTACCAAACTGACATGCTTCGCATACCTTATGAAATTCTGCAACTCTAAATGTAGGCAAACCTGTAACCAACCCTTTGGACTGCATTAATTTCAGCCTTTGTGCATTTGCATGTCCAATGCGTTCGTGCTAAATTTCAATATCTGCAACAACATCTTTTCCTTTAGCATACATAGCAGCATTCATAGTAGGAATTCTAGCATCCAGAGTAAACATACGTCCAACTCTACTTCCCATTGCTACCAACCTGAACTTGTCATTGAAGTCTTCTACAAAGTAGCCCTTTGCATTAAATCTAACTTGCAGCCCTTGCTCTACCATTTGACTGACTGACACCAAGTTCTTTGTAATAGATGGCACATGTAATACATCTGAAAGACTCTTTGTCTTACCATCATGCAAGGACAAGGGAACTTTTCCAATGTGTGATATTGGGTGGCATGAATCATCACCCGTCTGCACATAACCTGCATTTTGCAAATCCTGCATCTCTCCATTGAACCATTCTGCATGGCTGGTCATATGATTGGATGCACCTGAATCAACATACCAAACATCATCATGTGTTCCCTTTCCTGTAACAGCATTCAGCATATGCTACATAACAAACATACGTTCATTTTTGTCTTCATTCTGTCGTGAAGACGATGCATAGTTTCCTTGCTGCAACTTACCACTGCGAATATCATCTTTCTTAGCATAACATTGGGCTGCAATATGACCTGTTTTGCCACAGTAGTGACACACAATACCAGAGTTGTTAGAGCCTCTGTTCTGCCATCCACCTCTTCCTCTAAAGCTCCCCCTGCCTCTAAAGTTACCACGACCGCCTGAAACCTGCATATCGCCAAATTGCTGATTCAATCTATTTTGCTGGTTGTCACTACCACGGCCTCTTGAAGAGAACCTGCCACGTTCCCTTCCTGAACTGGAGTAGAAAGCTTGGACCTGTTCACCACCTTTTTCAGATGTCTCACTCTGCATGTTGATCTCTTTAGTGATCATAAGGGAGACCAACTCATCGAAATCTGGAAATGGCTTTCTAACATATACGGAAGTTACAAAAGACTTCCAAGCCTTTTCATTGTTAAGTCCATCCAAGGTAGACGACACCAAATCATCATCATCAGGCATTGCATCAATCGCTGCCAATGCATCTGCAATGCTCCTTACCTTCAGTGCATACTCATTGATAGACATCTTCCCTTTCTTCAATGTATTCAACTCTTGCTTGAGTTGAATCTTTCATGCCTTTGTATTTACAGAAAACATACTTTCAAGTATGGTCCAAGTTGCATATGAATTCTCTGCATTTCTAATGTGTCCCAGCATATTATTGCCAATTACTGCAGACAACCAATACATGACCTTCTTGTCTTTTGCATTTCATTCCTTTCGTGCCTTTGTCTCTTCTGCAGTTGGAGGATCACTCACCTCCGGCTCCTTTTCTTCACCTGAAACAAACTCGTAGAGGCCTTTTCCAATAAGGAAGTTCGTGACACGGAACTTCCATGAAGGGTAGTTGTTCTTGTCGAGCTTCTCAATGATGGGGCTTCCACTGTTCTTTGCCATTATCACAAAATTAATACCAACAGCAAGCAAATCTTCTGCAACCCTCGACCTATAGTGCACAGCAATACACCAGACAGCCTTTTTCATTGTCTGCTCAACAATATATGCAATCTACAACCTGTTTGCAGATAAACCTTGTGTTTACTCACTGGTAAACACCTTTGAACTTACAGATCTGAAATCTGTAACCTGTGCACCCACTTTTGGCAATACAGTCGAAGTCACAGTGTACCCTGAAACTGCTGTCCGCAACCTTGCGGCTCTAAAACGGGCCCTGAAACGGCCTCAGATGCTCAAAATAACACAGCACTCTTCGCGCACACCAAATGTCACTGCAATCTGAGATTTTTGCTCTGCCCTGCTTCCAGTGCCTCCACAGGCACTATCCAAGAGAAAGAGTGGAAGGATGGGAGAGCTTCTTACCCGTGGCTTGCTTGCTCAAACCTTGCTTCTTCTCCTTCACTTTAGCCTTCGAAATCAGCCTCTCTCAGTGGTGCGGCTCTGATACAATGTCAAGAATCGCATGGTGGGGGGACTTGCTCAAGATGCTGCGCCGATCACACACAGAATGCACAAGGAGAAGCTCACTCAAGAGACAAGAAGAGAGATGGAGGCCAAAACGTTTTCTTGCTGGTTTCTTCTTCTTCTTCCACACTCTTTACAATGTACACAAAGTATAGATAAGATACAACATAAAGGAAAGTGGCCTACTAAGTCAAACAATGCATAACCGACTACACTAGTCGACTGGTGCTATAACTATGCCAGCTGTAAATAGGTGTAACAACCTGAATATAATAAGTAATGAGTCAATGGTCATGTGAGAGTCATAATGACCACCGACGTGCTAAGTGTAGACGTGTGGACCCATCTAACCAGGCGGTCCATCATCAATGTCTGCATGTGTTGAGCTTGTCATCTCAACAGCTATTGCATCTGGTTGACTATGTTGTGAGGTGTATATTCTTAATGATTATGATAAAAGTGTGAAATATATAGTACGTGCAATAGTAGATTTGCAAGCTTATGTAAAACTTTAGCATGCATATTTTGGTCTTCTAAATTTTGCTAGTTTGCTATGCTTACAAAAATCTGGCATTGCCTACTCTTGAGGAACCTTCAAAACTCATTTATAAGGGCTACATATTACATAAGATACAATGTATGTCCTTTCCAAAAGATGATTCAATGAGAGTTATTCGCAAACTACAACATGTACATAGTGATGTTTATGGTTTAGTGCAAGTGTTGTCTTTTTGTAACTACCTATATCTCATGATATTTATTGATGATTACTCTAGGCATGCATGGGTATATTCTTTGAAACCTAAAGCCAAAGCATTTTTATGCTTCAAAAAGTTTGTATATATGACAAAAAAATCTATCAAGATCTAAAATGGACACTCTCTATTTATGATAAAGTGGAGTATATGCCTAAAGAGTTTTATGCATTTATATGTTGAAAGTTGGATAAAAAACCAATGCATGGTGGTATATACACCATAATGAAATGGTGTAGCTAAGAGAAAAAATAGATCTCTCATGGAGATGGCACACTATTTGATCAAAAGGCTCGAGCTTTGCTACATAATTTCTAGCTTGAGGCTATTACATGCATAACTTAGTAGTAAGCAACAATTGTCCTAACAAAGGTATTACAACATGTCACTCCATATGAGGATTAGCATGGTGCTAAGCCTCATATGTTACTCAATTGCATGTTTTGGTTTACTTGATGTAAGCACTAGTACCAAGGAGGTCTCCCCAAAGGTGCTCCTTTATACTTACCTATGTGCTATGGGTTTTCAAGAGCTAGTAATACTTATATTTCTCATTTGTGAGCCATGGGTGGACAATATGGTACTTCTTGATGAGAATTATGAGTACAAAGGTGCGATTATGTTTGATATTGATATGTGTTGTCTATGTCCATGAATGTGTTAGCCATTAAGTTTATCAAAGGAATGTTGTAAGTGGACACATTCCTCTGTGTGCCCTATACAACATGGAATTGACCATAAAGTGATGCTATGCCCTATTTTGAGCTATAAGAGTTCTTCCAGTTGTGTGCATGTCTTTTGATATATTAGCACTAGCCTTATTCTATGTCTCTTTTGTCTTTAAAAATCTTGTGCCTTGTAGTGGATTTGGGTTTTCATCATTGAAGTGTTGGTCTAAGGTAGTATTTTCTTTTCTTGGTCTCTTTAGCTTCACATTGTTAGTCAATGATTCAAGAAGAAAAAATGTTTTGAAAAATAAAGATTCATTTGAGATTGCCTCAAAATTTTGGTCCTAAATTTTCAATTTAGATAGTCATAGCATTACATGATAGCTATTTGGGGACATGGGAAATTCCTTGACTTTTTAGATGTAACATTTTGGTCTCATAGACTGATTTGGTCTTTTGTAGACATTAATATAACTTCACACACACACACACACACACACACACACACACACACACACACACACACACACACACACACACACACACACACACACACACACACACACACACACACACACACACACACACACACACACACACACACACACACACACACACACACGCATGCATGCGCACGCGCACGTGCACGCACGCGCACACGCACGCACGTGCGTGCGCGCACGCGCGCGCGCGCACGCACACACACACACACACACACACACACACACACACACACACACACACACACACACACACACACACACACACACACGCATGCATGCGCACGCGCACGTGCACGCACGCGCACACGCACGCACGTGCGTGCGCGCACGCGCGCGCGCGCACACACACACACACACACACACACACACATATCTCAATATGAAATTGACATATAAAGATTGTTCATATCATTACATACTATTTTTTGTACAAATTGTATTCATATGAACAACTTTTGATGAAAGCTATTTGTATGGATACATATTTATACAAAGAAAGCAAAGAGATATAGTTGAATTCATTAAAATGGTAAAACTCTTGACTTTATATCATGTATTTATGTTTAAGAAATTCAATCGTATCAATGCAACTTAGGTTTGGGGGGGGGGGGGGGGGGGGGCGGGGCAAAGTCAATGCTTTTCACTATGCCCTTATTTTTCCTCTTAGCTACTTCATTGTCTTGTGAGTGCAATACATTGTACATTAATGCTTGACACTCTTTTCAACCATTATTACATGAGGTTACAAGATGGCCAATCAAGCACCATGATTTCTTGAACAAGACGTTCCAATTTTCATATGTAATACTATTGCAGACATTTATCTTGTAAAATTCCTAACATTTACAAGACTACAAACTGACAACAAATTCTTCTTGATGCATTGTACATAGAGCACTAACAAGAGAGTCAGTGTACCATCATTTATAGATGTACTATCATTTGCAATTGTAAGGAGCACTTTACCAATACATTGAAGACCATATGCGGTGTTGTTGACACATTTAATAGAGGCTATTTGCAATTGTAAGGAGCACTTTACCAATACATTGAAGACCATATGAGGTGTTGTGCTGACACATTTAATGGAGGTTATTTGTGAAGGAATTTCCAAAGAGAAAAATACCTCCTTATGAGAAGCAATACGCTTGCTAGCACCTCTATTACAATACCAATTATTGGAATAAAAAGCTATCATACATATCATGCATAGAAGGATTGTTGACAACATTTAATAGAACCTATTTGTGAAGGAGTTTCCAAAGAGAAAAATAGCTCTTTATGAGAAGTAATATGTGTCCTAGCACCTCTATCACAATACCAAATATTGGAATAAAAAAGTGCCATACATATCATGCATAGAAGGATAGTTGCATTATGTAGTGCATGCCTAGCCCTCTAAGCATTAGAATGTGCTATATTAGTGAGTGATAGACCCTACTCTTTCTTCTTCTCCTCCTCCTCCTCCTCCTCATCCTCCTTGTCGACTTGCAACTTTTGATAGTCTTATTTCACTTTCATGCTTATAATCATGACAAAAGAATGTCTTCCCTTTATCACCCTAGTTATCTCTAAACAAGATTCTATGTGGAATCAACTTTAGCCTTTGAGAAAAGTGGCCCCTCCCTTTCTTTTTTAATGACTTACAACATATACCTACATCAATTATGCACATGGTTGGACGATTATGTCCTGATTATTCTTCCTACAAGGGCATTGAAATCAAGTCGTCAAATCTTATCATGATCCTTCTTCTTGCAAGGCCATTAAAATGATATTGTCAACACAAGGGCATTTGAAATTCCCTTCATCATAAGCTAAAGTCTTGTTGTAAAACCATGGTAAAAAATTGCTAGAAACTTTTGGGGGAACAAACAACAAGTTGCTTTCTAAGAACCTTAATTTTTCTAAGTGATACATTTATCGTCACACTCATCCACATGTTGAGATTCCAATTATTTATGCAAGGAGACCATTCATGGCCCATTACACACATGCTAGATATTATCAAGTGCACACCATGCCTTTGTTATGGCTTTGCATAAGTTAATGTGAGATATACCTACTTTTTTTTTATAGAAGCCAACAATGCATGAGCTAGTACATCCTTACGGCACACTTGCATGTGCAACTCTACCACTATAGGACCTACACCATCTTGCACTACACGTATACAAGTAGCAGTTCTGAGCTCTACCCAATACATGATCTCTAACTGTTGCATGTCTAAAATAGGTACACAATGTATGGTTGGTTTCATTGAGCTTGAATTATGTTGGGAACATATCAAATACAACATCAAATATAAATATGTTGATATCTTGAATGCAACAACAAATTTTTCAAGATGTAGGAGAAAAGTACTTCCACATAATTGACACTTTATGTTAGCTTCCAACATGGATATGACTACTATATCTATTGTACAAAGGTTAGAAAAGGATGCATTGACAATAAAACTGAGTTAGTTGAAGTTAGAAACCATGGAGGTGCCTTTGTGTAGTAATTCCTAACTATGAAGCAACAAAACAAGCCAAAGCAACAAGTATTAGTTGTTGGGCTTTTTAAAAACACATAACTTTGCAAAACAAACTATAAAAAATGCATAATTTCTTACTTATCTTGAAATTTTCTTGTAGATCTTAAAATGTGCCTAAAACATGTGTTTTTGCAAAACAAGCTATAGAAACATTGCATACTTTGTAGGTCTTGCGGGTCATGATAATGAAGTCCACCTAAGGGGTATAGCAATTTAATGTTATTTTCACTTTGTGCGCCAAAAATCGATGGAACAACTTCTCTAATATTGATTGTTGGAAAAATGACAAGGGGGCAAAACTAAGAACACAAGAAATGGAGGAGCTAGTCAACACTTAGCACACTCCTACCAAAGGTAATGGAAAAGAAGAAGTAGGATGGGTACACAATCATACATTAAGCAATGTTAGGGTGCATGTTTGAATAGAATTGTAATGGGTCTACATATAAACTATACAAGTTTGGGGGCCATTCATTGTGAAAATATTTTCCTTTGAGTTCATATGTGGTAGGAAGATCTAGGGTTTCTCTCAAAGTACTATGGTGCTTCAACTTCTTGCTTGCCTCTTATAAACAAAGTATTCATTGGTGGTTTTAGGGATATGTTAAGCATCATCTTGAATTTATCTTGATGGTTCTCGACAAATTGACCATAAAAATTATGTTTGAGCATATAACTATCTAAATGACAACCTTGATCAATTAGAGATATACAATAATCATCCGAAGTTCTTCTACAATTTCACACAAGTAGTCCTCAATGACTTGTCAAATAAGCAGTGGATTGCTGAAGATAAGCATAGTAAGTATCTATATATACAGATTATGTTTACAACTTGGTTGGCCTATGAAATAGAGTTCGTGTTCAAAGAGATCATGGAATAGATAAGATGAGAGCAATTCCTAGCACAAGAACTCTCTAAACTATTGTGAGTATAATCACTTAGTTATTGTGCACAACACAACAAAAGAAACTCCCAAATCTTGTTACATTGATTTCAAAAGAGTCTTTAATTATTGCTGCTTTGACCACACTATATTGCTTTGTCTCAAAAACACCATGGATATTTGGAATGTAGCTTATGGGTCTCAACTTATAGTTAATTGGTTAAGCATGTTATCAAATAAATTTGCAAAGCATGTAATGTAAGCTGAATGAGATATGGATGAAGCGAAAAGCTGCAAAGCACACAGGAAATGCACTCGTAGATCCAAAAGTTGTAAACAAAGGACTAGAAGTGTAGCAAGGATTGAGCGTATGCCGTAATGCTAAGTGCTTATCATGTCACGAAAACCATGAAGTGTGGCAATATTCTGGCCTTTAATGTATTATTTTGGGGGGCCAGCAACTTATTGGCCCCTGTACCCTAGAGCCCCCCTAGAGCCCTTGGGGTTTTAGTATAATAACTCTAGCTGAGTATAAGAACTCTAGCATGAGGCATGTAGCCTACATGCATTCGATACTATTCACATCTCGATCGACTCATCGAAACGTGAGTTGACGTAGAGTGATGGATTTACACCCACACGCACACAGACACAGAGAGGGCGAGAGAGACGGAGAGGATAAACAAACAGACTAAAGTTCAAAGCAGAGGCAAGCCGCGAGAGAGAGAGAGAGAGAGAGAGAGTGTGTGTGTGTGTGTGTGTCTGTGTGTGTGTGTGTTCATTTCAGCAGAGGGAAGCTGCCATGGCCAGCCCTGTAAGTCTAATGTTCCTTCTCTTTTGGTTTTGCCAACTAGGAAATTTGCAGTTCAACCTCTAACTGCTATGCATGCAGCTATATTACTCCCTCAGCTCAAAATGAATACCCATTTTTTACCCTATTGGACTGAGATCAATGATTACAACATTACCGATGTTTAATTAGGGTCATTTCAAATTGCAGATAGGCTTGCTCCGAGTCATATGTGCATGCTCGGAGCAATGCATTTGCACACGTGTGTCAGCACTTTCTTCCCAACCTCGATTGTAGAATTAGTTGAGCAGAACATGCAATGATGATTGTCATAATGGAGATGGCTGGTGAAACATTCTAGGCAAGTTGTTTATATAGATACTTATTGATATGCTGGGGTGTTGTTGATAGAAACTCTCTATCTAAAAGCAGTACAACTGGAGGGCCTTAACGTCTTGGAGTGGCTTTCAATGGTGCCAAGAATGGCCAAACATTCTCTTCTAATCAGTCTTGGTGCCACCCATTTGGTAGGGGGGAGAAAAAAAACCCCCAACAACTGGGTAAATACTTTCTGCATGCAAAACCCATGAAATTACACCTCTGTCAACTGAAGCTTGTACCAGTACATTCCTGTCTAGGTTTATTGATGCCCCCCTGACAACTTGACACAATATTTTTGAGGAGCATCAAATGTCTGCTTTCTTACTTAGTCCACGTGTATTTTGCTTGTGGAATCTTTTCTTCTGTTTCTTTTTTACGACTGGAAGCTTGGAGGTGGTCATTGCACGAAAGGTTTTGAGTTGTATGATGCATTCAGAACACAAGTTTGCATCAGGTGCAAGTAGTAGGTGTTTTACCACATTTGGTTATACTAACTTGGAGTATTGCAAGGTGGCATAAAATTCTAGGACTTTTTAACTGGGTATTGTGTCTTGGCTAGCTCTGAGAATACATTATTTGGAGAGAAAGAGTAGGCTCAAATTATGGATACTTCTCTATTTTAGAATTTGTTGGAAACATCAATGGCATGAGCAGCGACAATGCAAATGGCAATGGAGATTCCAACAAATGCCTACATGATTTACATGTATGCATGAGAGTAATGGTGAACTGAAGGGACAAGCTTGTCTAAATGTATGAATGATGACCCACTTTGTGCTTTTGCTCATTCTAGACATGAGAAGTTGCTTCTATAGCTGGATGGCTGTCCATAGAAGAAGGGTGTTGCTGTCTGTTAAAGCTACCTTCTTGCTTTCACCTTCTGGTTGCCTTGTCTCATCTCCTACAATTGCCATCTCCTTCAATTGCACCCTTCTTACAGTCGCATGGAAGTGCTATGCAATAGCATGTGTGTGGGTGCCACCTTTTGCAAAGATGTAGCTGCTATGCTGTTGGACAAATTGCTTCCTGTGCTTTTTGGCTGTCTGAGGTCTGCTAGAGACTGTTTGCTAATGTGTTTAGGCATCATCATCCAGCATACCATTGAGGAATCTTTTTGCAGGCTATATTACTATCATGAGTTATTGTGGGGCTATGGATTGAAGGTGAGAAGACATGCAGATGCCAGAGGGATTGTATATTGTTGTGTTTGTTGCTTGGTTGCTGCTGCGATGTTGGTTTGTAACCTACAAGGGGGTAGTACACTTGTGGTTTGCAACTCACTCTAGTGGGTTACGACTAGTCTAGTGTTGGCATAATCCTTTACAGCCTAGACACACCTGCTTTGGCTTTGCCATGCCAAGCTGAATCAAGTAATTAGGATGGACATCTCCAGAAGAGACATCAAGAGGGTATTGATCTCATCAGCAGTACCACTTGGCACAAAGGTGGCCTTCCACATGAACGATCTTCTTTATTTTTGAGGATGAGTTCATTATCATACCTCAATGTATGGACATGCATATGCTATTTCGTATGAGATGTCCCTTAGGCCAAGCTGCCTCACACTAGCTCTGAGTTGAGATAGGAGATACTTGTGAGAGGCACGGGAGGACAAGATACATCAAATATGCTAGATATAGGAGGTGGAGATAGAGTACGATATATGTACATGCCTTGCCTACTAGGATGTTAACATTGCCTTGTCTAGAGGGGATTTGGTTTCCTATGTCTAGTCATTGCATTCCCTAGCTAGAGATGCTTGGGGTCTACCTTTTGGAGGTTCACATGTATCGAGATTCATTGACCAGGCTCCAAGCAGGCATAGCTGTGGGGTGTGCAAGCCATGCGATAGCAGACACTCATAGAGTACTTCAGGGTCTTAGTACCACCAACATAGGCTAGACCACCAACATTCACCTATTAGAGGACTATCCAAGGTGACAATAGATAAGAGTGACAAAGCCATTCAGAGCTAAGAGGCCATGTCCTTGAGTTAGGCAACATCGGCCATGAAATTGCAGTTTTAAATTGCATTGCTGAAATATTCAATGAAGAGCTTGATCATATAGGACATACAGTAAACACATTGCAGATTTAACCTTGGTTTAAACTGGATTATTAAAACATAGCATTGAGCAATGCATTGTTGAAAACACGGATCTAGAGCACGGCAGCTATGGAGGTTGGAAGATGAAGACTAGATTCATAGTGACATGGACAATGGATAGACCAATTGTTACACAAGTGAATTAGGTTTCAAGATGGAAGTCGGGACTCATAAACACAATCTTGTGTAGGAGACTGATAATGACAATGGCACTAACTTGTTCCACTCTCCTCATTGTGCATATGGGATTTAGGACATCTCTTCGTGGAGCATACATCATTTGTCATATCTTTCAACACCCCCCTCAAATGATGAGTTCCTACAGTTGTTGGCTTTTGCCCCCCCTACATGATGACATGGCTTGGGAGACTAGCTCATATGCAGCCTAGTTAAGTAAAAGCTTGAAACTTTACATCTTTGGCAAGGGTTTTGTTTTACAAAGAAAATCCACTAAGGGAAACAAAATCCACCATGGGAAAACATAAGATCCACTATGGGAAAGATAATTTCTTCAAAACAATCTGTCAAAGTCGTCGTTGATAGCGGAAGCATCTTCTTCATTCATGAATTGATCTTGATGATGGTTACCATTTTGCACCTGTTGTGCTCTTTTATGTGGAAACATTCATTGGCTATATGGCCAGTCTTATCACAATAACGACATGTCATCCGGTCTTTGTTGTCAAAGTTGCATCCTCGGCCTTGGCCCTTTGCTTCATAATTTTCTGTGGTGTACAACAGACTATCTTTCTGTGTTGAGACAACTCTCTTTGCGTCTTTGTTTTTATGTTTAGTTTCTTCATCAAGTAGAGAGTGCTCAATGTCCTTAAGTGAGATATTTGGAACATTACTTAAGGTAGATACAAGGTTCTCATATGGCTCTTGATTTACACTTGCTAGTAATACTGCTATGGCTTCATCTTTATCAATGTTCTTCTTTAGAGTAGCAAGTTGAGTTTTTAGGCTCTTAAACTTATTTATGTGCATGGTCATATTTACATCTAGTTTATAGAATTGCATGAGTAGTTTTACCTTGGAGTTTTTAGCTTGAGTTCCAAAGATCCTGTCAAGCTCATCCCATGCCTTTTTTGCATCTTTGATACCGGAGATATGGTGTAATACATCATCAGATAGTCTTAGGCAATGATGCCTAGAGCCTTGTTGTTCATCTTTTTTCACTCTTTTGTCTTGAGCTGGACTTCTTCAATGAACCCGTCTTCATCATCTTCCTTCTTGCTATTTGCATCTCCTACATCATCCTCAAATAGATCCCAAAGGTCCTTCCTCATGAGATGGTACATTGTCTTTTCTTTCCAAGCATAAAAGCCTTCAACATTAAATTTGGCTATTTGCTCAAGTTCAAACATTTTGAAGGAGGTCTTGATGCGAGTATACTCGCGCAATGTCTATCTTTTTACAATGAGATTGAGGCTGACAAGGGATTTAATCAATTGGGCATTCCACATTAAAATCTTCATATTTGTCATTGGTATGACTAGGAATCAACATCCAATAATTGAGTGTAACCACCAAGAGAGTTGAACTTGAGTGTACCAAGGAAGGAAGAGATTAACTTGAAGCACTTGATGTCAAGCTTGATGATGCTTGAACTGCAGGTTGGTTGCTTGATATTTAGGTAGGTAGCTTGATATTCAGGATTGCTCCAAATCTTCTTCTTGAAGGTCTATACTTGTTGGAAACTTCAGATTTGGATGTTTGGTCTTGAGGTCTTTAAATCTTCCAAAGTCTCTCCTCCTTGCTAGTTTGATGGGAAAATGTTGTTGGAGATTGAGAGAAAATGAAGAAAAAAGTGAGCTTCAAGTGAAACGGCTATGGCTTCTTCTTTAGGGTTTTGACAGGCGATTGTTCTTTTAGCTCGTGCAGCTCAAAGAGTTGATCATTGCGAGAGATATTCCATGGGGAGTAGGCTTACATAGTGAGCTTTCAAAGCCCTATACTCACAAGGTAAATTGTGCAGCGTAGAGGAGAAGAATCGAAAGTACGAACAGAATTCGGTGCAGTTCAGACAGCGACTTCGAATTTGTGTAATGCTGGGCTATGTGGTAAGCAATGTCAAGCTCTGAGGTGACAGAGAGAAGCTCCAAGAGCAGGGAGAGAATTCTCCTAAAGGAAGCTTGTCAAGATCTTACCTGGTTGAAGAGATCTAAGAGCTCAAAGTAGGGCAGTTGCGATTTGGCTATGGTTGCCAAATAGTGAGTGTGAGATTCAAGTGAGAAACTGAAGTCATGCATTGACCTGAGGTTGAGCAGAGTTGAGAGGAGTGAGAGGAGAACTGAGCCATGCTCAACTGAGCTCTGATACCATGTTGAAAACACGGATCTAGAGCATGGCAGCTATGGAGGTTAGAAGATGAAGACTAGATTCATAGTGACATGGACAACGAATAGACCAACTGTTACACAAGTGAATTAGGTTCCAAGATGGAAGCTTGGACTCATAAATACAATCTTGTGTAGGAGATTGATAATGACAATGACACTAACTGAAAGTACAAAGCATCATGATATTACATTACTCATCTTGAAAGTGATAGCCAAGTACAATGCTTTATAGTAGTTGGGTTGTTCCACTCTCCTCACTGTGCATATGGGATTCAGGACATCTCTTCCTGGAGCATACATCATTTGTCATATATTTCAACACGCACACCGTGCTATTGTGATTAGTATTTGTGAATGCATTGATAATAGGTGATCATACAAGTGCAAACATGGATGGATTCATTAAGGAACTAGTATCACCAAGAAAACAAGATGATATTTTGGTGGAAGAGTAATCCTTTCAAATCCCAACGAATCTCTATTGGCGAATCTCTAGTGGACATGTGAACATGATACACCCAACCCCATGAGCATCAAAAGATGCTCTTAAGTTGCAAAAATATTGAAATCAACATGTAGGAGGGTTGGATGACATGAAGTCTCTTAGAAGAGCCAGGGTGAAAGAGATGTATACATCAATACATGATAAATTATTTCTCGAGATGAAAATACACATGAAAGCATACATTAATGAGTGGGAAAAGGGGAAATATTGTGAAATAAAGGTTGAATTACAAGATGAAATGACAAATAACATGGTCAAATTGGACACAACTTCGATGAATGAAAATGAAAACTTTGAAACAATATGGCAATACATGTATAGGAACCAAAGACTAGAGATTGCTGAGCTGAAATCTAAGCTAGATGCTTGCAAGAAAGACATTATAACATATAGGAAAAACTTAATATACAAAAGCCACTGCCAATTACAACAAAAAGAAAATAGGAATGGAATGCCTTAAGAAGGATATGCATACTTTGGTATATGGAGTTGAAGGTGTAAAAAAGACAATGGAAGTAGTGGAACATGTCACCAAAGAAAATTATCAATGGATTGAGGTTACAAAAAAGAACAAAGGAGCACATGTAAATAAAGTAAAAATGAGAAAGCTACCATAGAAGAGGAAGCAAAACAAAAAATTTGAGCACTCTAGATTCGCATAGTGTGATGGGTTGAAAAAGGCACCCCATAAAAGGATGGCAAAGCCTCAAGTGAAAAAAAGGGGGGAGAGGAGAGAAAGAGATATCCATTCTAGACACAATGGAGTGAATGACTATTGAATATACAATGCTCATGTTGCAAACACACTATACAGTGAATACTGAACTTCAAACCCTTGTATCTCTAGGATCAAGGAAGAGGTTATGACCTTGAGAGTGTGTCATACTTTGAAATGGATCCCAAAACGCAACAAGGCAGCCTCCGTGTGTGTCAAATAATGGCAAAGGCAGCCAGAGAGGGTGGATCTGATGTAGACAAGCAGTGAAGAGAGAGAAAAACAAAAAATGTAGGTACTTGAGGAGAGAGAAAAATTGGGCAATAGCTAGAAACAGTAGACGATTATGCAAAAAGTATAGGAGATAGCTGGAGGAGAGAAAATCAGTAAACATAGGGTTTTGGATGATGGCGACAATGCTTGTTGATGGCAATAGCTCTAGTTGATGATGTTAGCAGCAAATGCAATGTGTAGATTGTAGGCGACAACTCCAAGGTACCAGGCAATGGCTCCTAGATGCAAGTGACAACTCCAAGATGCAGGTGACAACTCTCAAATGGAGATGAAGGCTAGAATTAGGTGCTTGATGATAGCATATATAAGGGGAAAGGTTTGATCGCGATGTCCTTTGTGAACAGGGTGTAGGCAGTAGAGATACAACTCCTGAAACTTGCAAAAATGAGATTAAGGGAGAGTGGTGGGCTGCATGCCTATTTATAGAAAATTTGGGGCACCCAAATTAGGGTTTGGCATGTGGGACATAGTAACTCTCCAGGACTGCGTTTCTTTTTAAATAATAAGGTTTCTTCATTAATTAAGCATATTTTGGGGCTGTTTATGTCGAGCTAATACAATTTTAGCTCGACACTCACTCTCAAGCCCAAAACTAAGCCATGAGAAATAAGCCCCTTTTTTTATTTTTTCTTTTACCCCAAGGCATCCCACCCCAAAGTAGCTAGGGTATCGAGCAAAGGGTGTGTGTCGTTTGCCCAGTGACTTACCAAGACTAAGAGGTGATGGTTATTTTACCAAGGGAGCTCAATTGATCACCCCAGAAAGGCCAAGGCATTGGACCAAGGGTACTCGTCGGTTGCGAAGGGGCCTACCAAGTCCTGTAAAGGTGGATGGAATCAACAATGGACTTTATTTATTTTTTGAGGCTTGGTTTTAGTGTGTCATAAGATTTAGCATTAAGTGAGGGTTTCAAATTAGTGTTTGTCCCATTGAGTCACTCTACCTCGAAGGATGGATAGCTCCACTACCTTTATAAAACAAGCAAAACAATTTCACACACTACTAGGATAAGGGCCTAGGGAGTACCTAAGGGTGTGCATGTGCCATCTTATAGAGAATATGTGGAGAGACAAGCAATACAACGCTTGAGTAAGCAAGACAAGCAAAGCCAGTATGCAAGCATAGGGAAAAGAAATTGCCTTTGGAGATTGTCATGTGCAATGCCAGGAGTATGGTGGATCCGAAGTAGACCACTCCCAAGGGTGATTGAAAAGGGATAAATGTGCATAGATACATATTTACATGAACAGAATGCCAATGCATGGAGTAATGCAAATATTCAAGATTTCATGCTCATGCAGAATGCGATGCAATGGTGCTACTTGTGTTTGGGAATTATTCACTTGCCCAAGTGCCATTTTACAATCATGTCATCTTGACAATGTGGATGATCTTAAAAATGTCTATAATGTACAATACAAAGGAAATAAATGTCTAAGAGTGCATCATTACTGTCACTATTAAGAGAAAGAAACCGCCCCCTCTCAAACTGGAAGGAGAAGTAAGAGGAAAGCACCCTCTCCCCATCAATTTGAAGAAGTAGAGGAGGGGTACCCAAGCCAAGGAGGGTGTATGATACCGCTTACCTAGCTAGCATGCTTTATAGACCTCTCGAGATAATTTTAGGTAAGAAAGGTCCACAACCATCCCCTGACATGACAACTCATAAAGAGAGTCATAGCTAAGATGGCCTAAGCGAAACTGCCAAAGATGTTTAGTGTCCATGAGCTTCCATGTGGTGGCCAAGGCCTGGAAGCTATGGAACTTTGAATCATTGGTAGTCTGCTTGGTAAGAAAATGGACCTTGTGGTAAAGGCCGTTAGGTTGTGCATTGGAACTTTGAATCATTGGTAGTCTGCTTGGTAAGAAAATGGATCCTGTGGTAAAGGCCATTAGGTTGTGCATTGCCGCAAGCAATCACTAAACTAGTTTGAGAGTCTAGGATCTTGACTGTGGTTGTTGTGAACAAAATTACTCACCCCAATTGGCAAAGCTGCTGAATGGACAACAAGTTCACCCAAGCTGGGGGACATGATAGACATCATTCAACAAAGCTAGATTTGGGACTGTTGTGAAGAAAATTGCTCATCCCAATTGGCAAAGCTGCTAAATGGACAACAAGTTCACCCCAAGCTGGGGGGACATGATAGACATCATCCAACAAAGCTAGATTCGAGACCGTGGTCAACTGACCCAACCTTGGGTTTGAATCTTGATTGAGGAGTTATTTCCTATGTGGACTCTCTTGGTTGGTGCAGGGGCTCAGGAAATGAAAATGTCCTCTATAGGAGTCATGTTGCATTGTCCTCAGTAGGATAGTAGGCCACTGCTAACTCGAAATCCACAATCTGCTCTCGAACATAGTGGTACTAAATCTCAATGTGCTTTGTGGGAGCATGAAACACCGCGTTCTTCACCAGAGGAAGGCCACTGTGGTTGTCCATGCACAGGTTTGTAGGTTCTGTCTATGGATAGCCAATCTCTGCCAACAAACGATGGAGCCAAATTGCCTCAATAGATGTAGAACAATGTGCATGATACTTAGCCTGTGTAGAAGAAAGGGCCATAGTAGGCTGCTTCTTAATGCTCCAAGAGATAGCCCCTGATCCAAGGGAGAAGGCATAACCTATAGTGGACTGCCTCCTCAAATCTGTGTAGATAGCGTAGAATGGGAAAAGTGGCTCACCAGTGAGTTTGATAGGAGTCTTCATAAAAGATGATAACAAAGCCACCACAAAAGAGATGTTCAGCCAAGTGTGGATCATGTCTACCTAGATCAAAGAGCCAACAAGGAACTTGTAACGGGTGGCATAGTTTTTTCATACGTTTTTCATACGCATATGCATATAGGTATGAAAGTATAAAAAAAGTATGTTTCACCAGTACTGTTTGAACCATAGGTGACCTTAAAATTTAACATACTTTTCTGCTAGTATACATTTAATTAACCACATTCTCCCATGACACACATTTTAATGGGTTTAACTTGACAAAATTTGAATCATACGTGACTTGAAAAATTTAACATACTTTTCTACTAGTATACTTTTAATTAACCACATTTTCCCATGACACATATACATTTTAAAACACGCATTACAATGTGAACTTGACGTACCTGAGCCACATTGTGTAGACATTGTGTAAGCCTATAGACTCAATGTAGACATTAGATCTAAAGAACATAGAAAAAATTCCAAAACAGTATGCTGATCTAGATAAGTGGGTTGAAGTACTCAACAAAGTCTTAAGTACACAAAAAGGGTTGCTAGATAACATGTCGATTTTGCTAGATAACAAGTTGTCTAAGCCCTATGGAGTTAAATCGCAATAGTTATGGGGATGACAAGATATAATCGTTAAATTTTGGCCACTTGGGATTGTTTTGCTAAAAAATTGATAGGACAAGTATGTTATGAATAACATACTTTCATACTTTTCATACGTTTGCAAAGTATGTTGTCTGAAACATACTTGGCCGATGGGACAAATATGTTATGCATAATATACTTCATTTTTTTAGATGTTTGCAAATGTTTGTTTGCTCAAACATACAAGTATGAAAAAAACTATGACGGGTGGCATCATTAAGGCGATCTCCTACTACCGGAAGCTTGGACTCTAGGTCCATGGGCCAAGAAATAGGCTCAACACTCCACCATACCAGACTCCGAAAGAAGCTCGGAGATGTATCTATGCTAGGAAATAAAAATGCCTTGTGCGATCTAATAGATCTCCAATCTAAGGAAGAAGTGCAGGATCCCAAGATCCATCATGTCCAACTCTTGGCCCAATATCTATGGAGTCCAATAAACCTTCTGCGTGTCACTCGTTGTGATAATGAGGTCATCAACATACAAGATGACCAAGAGACACTTGTCCTCCCCAACCTTGTAATAAAGTTTGGCATCATGATTAGATTGATGGAAGCCACTGTCCAAGAAGAATTGATCAATTTGTTGATACCAAGCCCTAGGAGCTTGCTTTAGGCCATAGAGGGCCTTCAACAACCTATAAACATGGTCCTCCTTCCACTCTACAAGAAAACCAGGAGGCTGTGAGACATAAATCTCCTCCGAAATGCCATTCAAAAAGCTGACTTTACATCCATTTGATAAACCGGCCAATGGTGATGGGCGGTTATAGCCAAGATAGCTTGAATAGTGGACATCTGAGTGGTCGGTGGCAGAAGTCTCAAAGTAATCCAAACTTGCTCGCTAAGAGAATCCCTTGGCAACCAGCTATGCCTTATACTTGTCTAAGGTTCCATTTGCAAGATACTTGGTCTAATAGACCCACTTCACACCAATCACCTTTCGCTTCTTTGGATGTGAAACTAACTCCCAAGTCTAGAAATGCTTGATAGAATTGAGCTCAGCCTGCATAGTATAGTGCCAAACAACTTGTGCAAGAGCCTCATTAATTGTGGTAGGCGCATGATACTGAAGAATTTGTGACATAAAGACATAGTTCACGTAGTGAACTATCCCATCGGGCATGAAGCCTAGCTAACCTATGGGGACCAAGAGGCATCTCAAGGAATTGATTAATCCCTAAATCTTGCATGAGCCATTGACACCATTGAGGAATGGTGATATGCTCATCCCATTGCGAAGGAGACCGAGAAGCCTCCGGTACTTGTAACATTCTTGTCTATGGAAGTGACTTTCCCTCACTAAGGAAATGTAGATCCTCCTCACCCGATGAAGGAGACTCCCCCTTTGATGGCTCAATCCCCTCCTAGAGGAAACTTAAGGAGATGGGAAAGGGATATTAATACTCGATTATGTAGTAGATGTAGGAGCCATCAAGGGTGGAAGGGGAGAAGGTGAAGGAGGGGGAGGAGTTGCAAACGAAGAAGGGGTGCCAAGGGGTGACCTGGAAGGAAGGGAAGGGGCTGATGGTATTTTGGGGGGGATAGTCATGTAGACAAAGAACCACATGTATTAGAAGAATCATCAATCGGATCTTCGGAGCCTACAGCCTCATCGAAGATCACATCCTTACTCACCTTAATCTTTCGAATTGTTGGGTTGTAGAGCCGATAGCTCTTTGTGGTCGTACTATAACCAATGAAGATAAGATTCTGTGACTTGGGATCGAGTTTGTGCAGTCTTTTCTTCTTGTCCACATGGACATATGCCTTGCATCCAAAGATGCGAAAGTGGGAAACAGAAGGCTTCTTCCCAAAGAAAGCTTGGTAGGGAGTCATATCCTTCAAGGCTGAAGTAGATGACCTATTGTGGATATGGACCATAGTAGTCACTGTATCACCCTATAAGAAATGGGGAAGACACTTGTGCTCCAACATCGACCGGCCTATTTCAAGCATGGTTTGATTGGCATGCTCCACCATACCATTTTCGGATGGTGTGTTCGGATGGGAATACTCCACCTAATTACCATGATCCTTGTAAAACTTAGAAAACAAGTTAGAACAAAGCTTGTTGCCATGATTTTCTTAAACACCTCAAATTGTGAAGGAGGTTTGCTTCTCTGTAAACACCTTTCACTTGCAAATGTGAAAGTACACTTTGCTCTTGTACTCCAAGAAATGGGGCCATACATAATGACTAAAATCATCAACAATCAGCATAAGGTACTCGGTCTTCCCAAGGGAGGCCATGCCAATAGGTTCGTAAAGGTTGGTGACTCAAGCGGGGTAGATGCCCTTTGAGTAGCAACCTGTGGATGAGATTGTCTATGGTGCTTGCCCCTCAAGCAGCTAGGGCAAAGAGTGTGTACGAGAGGGAAATCAAAAAGTCCCTTTGTCATCTATCTCCTAGAAGCCCGTTGAATAGAATCAATATTTAAATCTCCATAATGAGCATGCCAAAGCAATCCAAGCTCGTGGGAAGACCACGTAGCAAGGGTTGTGAGTGTGTAGAGTCCACCCTCCTGTGTATTTGTCCAAAGAGTAGCTTTTGAGGATGCATCCTCCACCGTGATTGTGATTGCATCCTAGATAAAGATGATTTGGGTACCTAGTTGTGTAAGATTTTAAATAGACAAGAGGTTAAAACCCAAATTTGGTACCATAGAGAACTTTGGTTGAAGAAGAATTTCTATCAGCAACAAGAGAATGGTCCCCACTCCATGCATGGGGATTGAAGAGTTGTCACCAATGGTGACGGATCCCCCTCTAGATCGCATGTCTTAAAGCCAATCCTAGCGGTAAGTCATGTGGAAAGAGGCCTTACTATCCATGAGCCAAGGCTTCTCCATCGAAGAAGCAAATGCTGTATCCTTCACCTCAAACAAGTGTATGACGATAGACTTAGTGGTAGTGGGTGTAGCCTTTGAATCCTTGGACTCCTCCTTGGGCTTCAAATGGGGGTACTTCTACCAGCATTTCTCCTCAAGATGAGTGCCCTTTCCACAATGTGGGCACTTGGGCTGCTGCTGCTTCTCATCCTTGGAATCATCCTTCTTGTCCTCCTGTTTCTTAGCCTAGGTCTTTCCCTTCGTCTCTCCCCTTGTACCTATTGTAAAAGCCTTCATGGAGTTGGATCTACTAGTCCTCACCTCTCTCAGACGCTCATCATTCTCCAAGACAAGCAGTGAAAGCTCCTCCCAAAGAAGTTTATCTCTGGTCCTTAATGTTAGAAGGCTGATGTAGAAAATTTTGTACTTAGAAAATGGTAGTTGAGTTAGTAGAATCATGGCCATATTCCTTGAAGATATCATCCTCTTGAGAGGTGTAAGCTCGTCTTGCATATCCTCTAGTTTGTTGATGTGATCCTTCATAGAAGGAGAGTCATCAATGAGGTCTTGACGGTCCTACAACACCATCAGATTTATGCACAATATTTGAAGAGAAAGGATCATAGATACCTTCACTGAGAAGCTATCATTGAAGTGCTATTTTTTTTGTTAAGCTCTTTGGTCTTCTTGGTTTTGAGACAGCTCCTTATCTGTAATTGGATAATTTCTTATTTTTCTTGGATAGTCAGAAGTATCTCCACTTGTGTTGGAACCTTGTGGGGTGGGTTGTGGAACCCACTCTTAATCATTTCTTGGCATAGGCTCCTTTGGAGATTGAGTTGGTGTGGATGTGTTTGATGTTATCTTCCCTTTGTAGGACTTGCTTCTAAAGATGGGCTTTCGGATGAAGGGCTTAGGTTTCTTTGATGAGTAACTAGCTTTGATACCATATAAAGAAATGTTCAACTACAAAATAAGAAAAAAATTGTACGACAAATGCACAAACTAATAAAGAAATACGGTTGGGGTTAGGGTAATATGGAGCCAATGAAGAAGATGAAGAAATCTGATTAATGATATAGAGACAATGCTCAATGTAGGATACACACTATGCAAGGTGAATAGTAAACCTCAAGCTCTCATATCTCAAGGTAGGGTAGAGTATATGAGCTGAAGAGTGTGTTGTACTTTGACAGATCCGAAAACACAGCAGATAGTCTCCGAAAGTGTCTGGCCGTAGCAAACACAGCTTTGTGAATGCCGGATCAATGACAGACAAGTAGTCAGAGCATGAAATCGGCAAAACGCTGGTCAGCTGATGACGTGGCAGGCAGGTGCAGGGTGTGAACAGCAAAATACAGCAGCTGACGACGTGTTGGGGGCAGGTGACAGGCTGTAGAGTGAAAACGCAGGCTGCTGGCTGTACAACAGCAAACCCAGCAGACGATGATGTGGATAGGCTGGCATCAGCTGAACAGGGTCAAAACAGCAGAAATAGTAGTGGAAAGCAGGTCACCAGCTGAACACGATGTCTAGACAATAGCGAACAGCAGTCACCGATAGTTGGGGAGTGAGTTTTTACCAGCAACAAAGAATAGTGGATAGCAACTTGAACTGAGATATCCTCTATGCAAGGTGTGGACAAGACAATTTAGGCACTAGCAATCTGCAAAAGTGAGATTAAGGCTACGTGGTGGGCAGCATGCCTATATATAGATGGCTGGGTCCTCCCAAATTAGGTTTGGCTTATGGGACATATACACTCTCTAGGAATGCATTTAAAAAAAAAGAAAGTTTGGTAATCTAATTAATGAATCTTGTTTTGGGGCTGTTTAATATGGCTAATCAATATGTAATGCGTTTTTATCTCAACATTCCTCCCCCCTTATCTTGAAAGGAGTCTGGTCGAGGTTGAGCTATGTATCTCTTGTGGTATATCTTAGGGAAGCTTGTTGCGTGGTGGCCTATCATCTTGTGGAGAAAACAATTTCTTGGGATTCCAATGTAGTAGACCGTCTGAAGCATATATTCCCCATGCACCAAGAGTATCTTGATGACAATGTAGTAGACTGTCATCTGAAGCATATATTCCCCATGCACCAAAAGTATCTTGATGGCCTCAGGAAGGAAATCAAGTGATGAAATAGGGACCATGACCCTAATTGAGAGTGTGCTTGGGCACTCCTTCAAACCCGTATTCGCAAAGGTCCTATTCCGTTGAATGGCATGCCCAAAAGATCATCCAATCTTAGCACTGCAAGGGATAAAATAGTCATCAAGGCTAAGGAAGTAAACTATGATAGATGTAACATCACTAAGCATGGAGTAATCCCTGCCCTTGATCAAAGAAGGCCAGAGAAGTCTGAACATCTAGCGGGCTGGTGGCAAGTGCTGCCTTTGACTACTTTGGAGCTAATGCAGATCACCCTAAAACACCTTTCCCCAACATGGTTACTTTTGTTAGCTGTGCAGGAGTGCCTTTAAGAGGTGCCTTATCATGTCCGTCAAGGAGTATGCTGGTGGTTGGTCACCTACTAGTCTATAGGCCATACATGTGACTTCAAGGCTGCCACTTCGTCTTTGATATCCAGATTTACATCAGGATCAAATCTGATCTTTGGGAAAACATCAGGTGATGAAATTGTGAGGGATGCATTGGAGTCCCCTGGGAAAGGTGGGGGTTCAGACACTATCCCACAAGTCGAGTTTTCTCTTTCCTCTTGCTGCTATGAGGGTTCTTGTATTTCTTGAGTTTCCGAGCCTTGCTGATAATGTGACATTGCCTGGGGAAGGATTGAAGATGAAAGGTCAGAGGCCATTGCTTGTGATAAGGCTGCTAGAGGGGTAGGTGTGAAAGCCATGACGAGGGCAGGAGGCTAGCGGCAGGGGCAGAGGGAGAGAGTGCTGGCCCGGTGGGCAGTATGAGCAGGGAGACAGCACATGGTCAGCTAAAGGGGCAGCAGGCAGGGGGAGGAAGGCAGTGGGAAGCGGGCATGCATGAGGGATGGCAATGATGGCTGAGGAATATGCTGCACCAGCAACAGCAGGGCATCTCAAATCAGGCCTTTTTCAGAAGTTCATTCACCTGGCTCATGATTTCCTCTTGCTAGCTTCACTCACACAATGTGGGGGTTTATTTGGAGAACTACCATGTATAAGATCAATAGCATGACCTTCAGGCCTCTTAGGTGGAACTTGTAAGTACCAGAGGAGGGTTCAGAACCTACATACTGGTGCTTCATTTTGTGATACCAGAACTGTGGAAGCCTAAGACTCTGAAAAAAAATCTGCACATTTTTTGTAAGAATCCACTTTTTTCATGTTCAACTTAGAAAGACTCAATGATTTCATCTTTCCAAAATTTAACAAATAAAAAATGCAGAAATATGACTCTTCATCTTTGAGAAATGGCCAAAGTGATACAATTGGGATGAGTTCCATGTAAATTTTACATCCAAAACATGTTTCTTCCTCTTATGAGTTAAAGACGTGCTCAATTAATGTAGATTTTGATGTGGGTAGTGCCCAGGTGCATTACAACTTTGTTGGATGGAGATTTTCTATTTCAGTGCTTATGACTTGGTGGCCAGATTGAAAAATCTTAAATCAGGAACTTCCAAGATTTGTTGCGTTCTAAGTTCAATCATTTGGAAGAAAATCTGACTTTAAGTCAGGATTCAGGAAAATATTCTAGAAGAAAAGTTGATTTATAGTCAAGAGTCAAGATAATATTTTAGCAGAAAAGTTGATTTATAGTCAAGAGTCAAGATAATATTTTAGAAGTAAATGATGCTTTCTCCTCTTGAACTTGTTGACATTATGCATGATTTTTGGCTGTATATGATGAGAGAAATCACTTGCTATAAGCCTTTAATTGAGTTCCAAGATTGGCATCGAATAATGGTAAGAATATTCAATGCAATTGGATGCCTTCAGTTTCGTACAACTGATATTTTTTGTCAAATTGTTGCACAGGCACTCTGAACAATGGGCAGGAAAAAATCTGAGTCAATTGTTAAACTGCCCTGCAAAGGTTTGTGACTCCATATAGATAAATTTAATGAATCTTCTATTTTCTGTTTTTTTTTTCTTTTTTCAAATTCATGTATAATTATCTGCTGGACTTAGTTCTTATATTTGGCTTACTAGCTATGAGTTCCCATAATGGGTACTGCCTAGAAAAAGAAAATACAAGCTCTCAAGCTAGCTGCTCTAGATGTGAGCATTCCCAAAATGGAAAGCCACTAAATCTCTCCTCCTCTGGATTCTAGCAAGAAGAGATAGATGTGGCTTGCTGCTGCCGTGTAGCCTGTGACATGTAGAACTCCTTTCAAGATGAGGGAGGCAGTAGGCATCAGCCTTGGAGGAGCAAGGCAGAGTGCCAATAATGGAGCATTGTCAGGCAAGGAGACAGCACCAGTGACAGTAAGAACACACTGATATTGGACAGAGACAGGGGCAGAGAGGCCCGGAGCAGCAAAAACAAGCTGAGGGACAATCGAAAGTAGTCAGTGACCTCAGATTGGCAGCCCAAGCAGTGCCACCTCAGCCATCCACGACCTCTGCGAACACCCTTTTGGCCCACCAGGAGCCAGATATGCCCCTGCCCTAGGTAGTAGCAGACCCTCGTGAGACAGACATGGTACAGGCCACTGTTACACAGGCTGCCCAGCTACCACTGACTCCCAAGAGACATGTGTTGCAGCCCTATAGTTCAGATATCCTGCATTACACTCTTGAGGCATCTGTGTCTCCAGCCTCCACAGGCCACCAGGTTGAGTCCTCGGAGCTGATTCCATTGTAAGTCCCTTTCAACACACCGCCTACCTTCAGCATCTGTGATGTCTCCCTTCTCATGGAGCACCCAACTTCCTTCTCCTCCCTCTTGCCTAGCACGCAACTACCTCCTCCTCCGCCTTGCTTCACCCTCTTGCTCAAACAATGCCCTGACTACGCTTGCACAGCCTTCAACAGCAACACGTACACTTGCTCACACTTGCCATCAATGCTGCTTACACCTGCCAATTGTCTTGGACAGCTCTTCCTCCTCTGCCTGGTTCCCTCCTCCTGCTCAGTGCTGCCTACCCACTCTGCATGGCACCTCAGCCACCCCTTTCTCCTGCATCCCACACATTGTGGCCCATTCTATCTAGATGCACTCTTGCCAAGTGCCCCCCTTTGTCTAGGCATGGAAGTGTCGTCAACCTCCTCTTGTACCTTAGCAGCCTTTGTTTGCTTCCTTGCCCAAGCTGCCTCTCTCCCCTTCTCCCATTGAACCTTCTCCTCAAAGATTGGAATCATTGTGGTGGGGACCTGAAATAGATGCCTAGGAATCTTTAACACTGCAGACACAAGAAGTGAGTGAGACTGCAGCTAGTCCACCACAACCATCAAGGTTCTGCAATGCAGCCCCCCATGTACCCTAGGTTGGCATTCCCACTGATTCATTTTACTCCAAACATAGAACCCTTAGGGATAGAGTAATAGCCCTCAAGGCATCATCTTTGGCTTACGAATTGATTGGAGATTTCCCCCCATCTATACCCTTAAGAACTCCATCTAAGTACCTTTCTTTATACGGAGAAATACCCTAACACAAAAACTCAAACATAATTGTAGGACATTAGCACAAAATGATAAAAGAACATAGTCAAGGTTAGGGTAACTCATGTTGAGAAACCCTTCACCCTTCACCCGCAGTTTGTGTTTAGGATTTGCAGCCCTAAAAAGGGGCGCCATCCTAGACTGACTGTGCCTATTTATAGGCCACTCTCTCATTCATTCCTTACGACTGATTCATTTAGTCCGTCACCTCTTCTCTCCAGCCTCTCCACTACTCTCACACCCCTTTAGGAGAACATTGTGGTTCGTGGTTCGTGGCTGTCTTCATCATCTTCCTTGTGCTACGACACCCTTGTTCCCTTGTATCACATTCACTCCATGATTCGGAACTTCATCATTCCATTCATCAGAGTTTCTTCTCTCTTCTCTTCTCTTCTCCATGTTTGCCGAGGCCGTGTTCCTCCCGCCAACCATGAATGTGATACAAGGGAACAAGGGTGCTGTAGCACAAGGAAGATGATGAAGACAGCCACGAATCACGAACCGCAATGTCCTCCTGAAGGGGTGTGAGGTAGTGGAGAGGGTGGAGAGAAGAGGTGACGGACTGAATGAATCAGCCGTAAGGAATGAATGAGAGAGTGGTCTATAAATAGGCAAAGTCAGTCTAGGATGGCGCCCCTTATTGGGGCTGCAAACCCTAAATGCAAAACGCAAATTGCGGGTGAAGGGTTTCTCAACACCCCCTCTTAGGCCCAAAAAGGGGAACAAGAGAAGAGTGAGGTGGAGATGCAATGCTACATGCTGAAGAATGCTCATGCAGCATGTGCCACTTGGACAGTGTTCCTCGTGGGGAAATTGTTCACTTGCCCAAGCGTCCTAGTACAAAGATGATGAAAACGTGCAATGCATAGGAGGAATGTTGGACTTTGTGTGGTGCTGAGAACCATAAGGATATGCCCATACTCGATCTTGGGAGGTGGCTCCATGCTAACCAAGTGACCAAGGCAAGAAGAGAAGAGGAGGAAGAAGATGTAGAGGATTCCTCAGATTCAAGAGTTCCACCTGAAAGGTAACCTGTAGTAAAGAATATTAGACAGAGTGAACTGGAGAAACCAAAACTCAACCTTGAGAGAGAAGTCACTAGTTTCGTGCATCCATGCTGGAAGGAATACGAAGGCCTCGTCACCAAGTCACGAATGAACCTCCGAGGTCCTGATCTAGGTGGTACTTGAAGATTTTGGGTATCGGTAGAAGAGATGACTGGTCGAAGATAGCCACCCCAAGAAAGTAGAGGATGGGTGAAGAGCTTCATGTGGAGTAGGTTTCCCCTCTGAGGTGGGAGGTGGAGGGGCCCTTGTTGAAGTTGAAGAAGAAGTAGATGCCCCCTTTGAGGGCAAAGAAATAACATCCCCCTCTGAATCTTCCTCTAAAGTGGATAGGGAATCCAAAAACTCATGGATCACGGACTACGAAATATCTGATGACGAAGGAAGTACCGCCAGTCATGTCGAAGAAGGTATCTGGGGTGCCGAAGAGCTCCCAGAGATAGCCTTTCGAACCTGAGTAGTCAAGGGTGGGGAAGGGTGGGGCTTAGAATGAGCAAGAGGTGGGCAATAGTCTTTGTCTCTCAGTGGAGCAGACTAGGTAGTCGAAGAAGAGGAAGGAGTTGAGCAGCCATTGTCTCTCGAAGGAGCAGACTGACAAGGGGACGGTATCAAACAATCATTGTCTCTCGATGGAGCGGAGTGCAGATTCAGAGGTCGTGGAAGCCAATGTACTTGAAAACAAGTGGGAGAAGATTGCTGCTAGCATTGTGACGATCTCTAGGAGGTTATAGCGCCAATTGATCCTCCATGTGCTTGAAATGACTTAGTGCGCATTGGATGCGTCTTCTTGCCTTGAGCATAGTACTCTGATAGCCGATGTAGAACGATCTCTGTGGCCCAGAAAGGAGAGGTGGCACAAGGAGTGCCTCGTGAAAGACACATATACTCCGGGGGGGTGGGGAGCAAAGGTCGAAGTCGGCAAGCATCGGTGGTGTGTCCAGTGATGCCGCAGTAGGAGCACCCAATAGTATGCATATACTCCGGGGGGTGGGGAGTAAAGGTCAAAGTTGGCAAGCATCGGTGGTGTGTCTGATGATGCCACACTAGGAACACCTAGTAGTTTAGTCATCTGTTGGTATAGAAGCCATGGATACTAGTGTGCCTTACTGAAGAAGGAAGAGGTCAGCCACTATGAACCACGAACCACAATGTCCGCCTCAAGGGGTGTGAGAGCAGTGTGAAGCATGAACCGCAATGTCCGCCTCAAGGGGTGGGAGGGCAGTGGAAATGCTGGAAGTGAGCTGCTAGTGGGAGGAGGATGCGACCAACAGTAAGAGACTGCAACCAGTAGAAAACGCAGGTGAGGAGAGAGAAAGACTAAAAACGCAGGCGGCAGGAGAGAGAGAGTCTAAAAGCAGGAGAGAGAGACCAAAAACGTAGGCAGGACAGCTTGCAGGAGAGAAAGACTAAAAACGCAGGTAGGACCGTCTGCAGGAGAGAGAAAGACTAAAAACGAAGGTAGCAGGACTGTGATGATGTGTTAGGCTGTACGGCAGCAAGTCTGCACAGGAACAACAGTTGCTTGGCTGGAATCAGCTCCAAACTGTGTGAAAAGGGCTGGAAATTAGGCGCTAACTGATGGAGACAGCAATGGACAGCTTCGGCTGAGATGTCCTCCGTGACGGGGTGTGGGCAGCAAGCTGAAACACCTGAAATTTGCAAAAACGAGATTTTGATGCAGCAGAAGAAGAAGAGAAGTGGATGATGAACCCGCCACCGGTTTTTGCCTTCACTGGAGTGGAGGATCTTTGCCGCTGTTTGAGCAGATCCAGCTCTGATACCATGTCAAAAGATGACGTACCAACGAGACAGTTGTGAGAACAGAGGATCAAGGTACAACAGAGATTCAGTAGATAGTGTGAGAGTGTGAGAGACAGAGTTGAAGCACGACACCCAAGAGAATAGACTAAATGAGTGCAATCTAAAAGTACAAAGTACAACCCTTAAACCTTAGGGTTGTAGGGGGGTGTTCACACCCGACACACACTAAGTGCCCAAATGTGTGTAACATAAGCACATAAGTACATACGATAATAAGACCATAAGTCGGGGGAAAAAACCTCTCCTACCGAGAGTAAAAAGTGCCCCAGTGTCCTACTGATCACCCACACTCCCATATGAGCGTAGGCGTAAGTAAGGCGTGAGTCAAATACCCAACAAACCCCCCTGGAGTGAAGAGTGATCAAGAGTACAAGGATCATCCGCCACCAAAGGATATCAAATTTAAAGCATCGCGAAATGCTTCAAATTTGTCATGAGGAAGAGCTTTGGTGAAGATGTCTGCCACATTACTGGTGGTAGGACAATAGACAAGGCTGATATCACCTGCATGTAGCCTCTCTCTGACAAAGTGATAGTGAATCTCAATGTGTTTCGTGCGAGCATGAAACACTGGGTTCCGTGCCACTGCAATGGCACTCTGACTGTCAGTGAACAATGGAGTAGGCTCAGTAACAGATACATCCAAATCAGCTAGCAAGCATCTAAGCCATACGCATTCAACTGTGGTAGTGAAAGCTGCCTTGTATTCAGCTTCACATGACGATGTGGCAACAGTGGATTGTTTCTTGCTAAGCCAAGAAATGCAAGAAGTGCCAAGAAAGAAACAATTGCCACTAGTAGAGTGACGTGTATCATAATCACCAGCCCAATCAGAATCACTGTAAGCATGTAAATGCAGTGGTCCCCCCTTGGCATAAAGCAACCCAAGAGAACGAGTACCCTGCAAGTAGCGAAAAACACGCTTGACAGCTTGCCAATGTGACATACGTGGCTGATGCATATACCTGCTCAAAGCTGAAACTGCAAACTGTATGTCCGGCCTAGTATTGCATAGATAGATAAGACATCCAACTGCAGGAGCATATGTATGTATATCAAACAAATCACTGTCATCATGTAATGACAGTTTCAGTCCAGGAGCATATGTATGTATATCAAACAAATCACTGTCATCATGTAATGACAGTTTCAGTCTAGGTTCCATGGGAGTACTAACTGGCTTGCAATCCTGTAAGCCAAATTTCTCAAGAAGCTGCCCAATATACCTTGACTGTGATAACCCAATACCTCGAGCATTATGTATGAACTGGATGCCCAAGTAGTAATGCAAAACTCCCAAGTCAGACATGTCAAAAGTTTGCTGCAAATTTTGTTTGAATGCTGAAATCTGATCAGCATGTGTTCCAGTGAGCAAAAGGTCATCAACATAAAGACATAAAATCAGCATAGATCCCCCTTCTTTACATACGTAAAGGGTAGACTCAGATGAGCTCTTTAGAAACCCCTGACCAAGCAAGAAAGCATCTATCTTTTCATACGAAGCTCTAGGAGCTTGTTTTAAACCATATAGTGCCTTTTTGAGCTTGCATACCAAATGTTGTGAGCCTTCAACTGCAAAACCAATGGGTTGCTGTACATAAACTTCCTCCTGAAGTTCCCCATGTAAAAATGCAGTCTTGATATCTAGCTGATGGACTGTCCAACCATAATGTGTAGCCAAAGCAATCATAGACCTGATAGTCGTCATACGGGAAGTAGGAGCAAATGTCTCCTCATAATCAATGCCATTTTTCTGTGCGTAGCCTTTAGCTACCAGCCGTGCCTTGTATTTATCAATGGATCCATCTGCTTTTCTTTTCAATTTGTAGACCCATTTTGTTCCAATGGCTTTCTTCCCAAATGGCAAGGACACCAAATCCCAAGTTTGATTCTTAGTAATAGAATCTAATTCAGCTTGCATGGCTGCCATCCAATGCACATTGTGTTGTGCATCCTCATAACATTCAGGCTCTTCATTATCAAAAGTACTTGCTGCCATAATAAACTCCATGGTATGTGCTGAATCATGCAAGCGAGTTTGCCTTCTAGTACGACTAGCCATGGGTGCATCCAAAGGACTATCTTGCATAGTCTGCAAATACCATCTAGGTAGCTGTCTAGCATCCTGGCTGTGTGCAAGCTCTGGCTGAATTTCTGTTTCAGCATGATGCTGAATATTCCGATCAGCCAGTGGCTGAATTTCTGCACTTTCCATAGGAGCAGCTGGCTGAACATTAGGTTCATTTTGTGAACCTCCAGCTGAATCACCAAAAGTAATGGGCAGCAGCCCTTCAAAAACATCACGGGCAGCCTGATATGTGTCCAAACCAGCCAAGGATAATTCTGATTTTTCATCAAAAACAACATCCCTGCTGACAAAAACCTTCTTCGTAACGGGATCATAGAGTCTGTAGCCTTTGCTCTCATTGCTATATCCCATAAAAATGCACTTAACAGCCTTGTTGTCCAATTTTCTTCTAAGTACCTGTGGAATATGGGCATAGGCAAGACACCCAAAGGTACGAAAGTGACCAACAGAAGGTTTACGGCTGTTCCAAGCCTCAAATGGTGTGATGGTCTTCAAGGCTTTGGTAGGGCATCTGTTCAAAATATGGTAAGCACACATGACTGCTTCCATCCAAAAACTATGAGGCAAGCTCTTTGCCTTCAGCATACATCTGGCCATCTCCATGAGTGACCGATTTTTCCTCTCTGCTACCCCATTCTGCTGTGGAGTATAAGCTGTAGTATACTGATGTACTATGCCCTTCTGCTGCAAAAAAGAATTCAGCATAGAGGACATGTATTCCCCCCCTCGGTCCGAACGGAGAGTCTTAATGTGGCATCCAGATTGGTTTTCAACAAGTGCACTGAAAGCCAAAAATGCATCATACACTTCTGACTTCTTTTTCAAACAATAGACCCAGCAAAAACGTGTGAAGTCATCAATGAATGTCACAAAATAATAACAACCACCCAATGACATGGTCTGCATAGGCCTACAAACATCTGAATGCACCAACTGCAATCTGGTTGTTGCCCTGAAAGCAACATCACGAGGAAATGAGAACCGATGCATTTTCCCCAAAATGCATCCCTCGCATAAGTGCTCAGGAGGTCTCTCCAAGAGAGGTAAGCCATCCAGCATCTGAGTACGCTGTATAAGCATCAAGCTGCCAAAGTTTACATGCCCTAAACGAGCATGCCATAACTCCGCCTGTATCATAGCAGGAGTAAGAGTGGATGTCAAGTATGCTGACTGATCTACTGAAAGAGGATCCAACTCATATAAACCATGACACAAAGATCCTGTCAAGACCAATGTCATGCATTCTTTTTCTCGAACCATGCAACGGTCATCATCAAAAGTGACCTGCATACCACAACGTGCCAAAGAAGAAATAGAAAGCAAATTCTTCTTTATTCCAGGCACAAACAAAGCATCCTGCAGGCGGAGAATAGAGCCATCAATGGCTGTGAGCTGAATCTCGCCAATACCACGAACAGGGTATGATGCATTATTGGCACACTGTACCGATTTCCCAACGGGAGGTGCACTAACTGAAGCAAACAAATCTCTGCGAGATGTGATATGTCTAGAAGCACCACTGTCAAAGAACCAAGTGTCAGCATCCTCTGTAGAGCTAAGTGCTCTATCGGCCCAAGAGATGTCATAACTGCAAGTGTAAAAACAATAGTCCTTGTCCACAACAAAGGACGCGGACTCACTAGCAGTGGAAGGAGTAGTAGAAACAGACATTCCTGACTCCTTCTTCTTCTCTTTGGCAATGCGCTTTCTGCACTCAGTGATATAGTGGCCGGGCTTCTTACAATAATGACATTTTCCTTTCTTTGCTTGCGTCCCCCCTTGTGACTGATTCTGCGATGTGCCCGAAGTGCCAGAACTCTGTGGAGCATTTTTCACCTTGCTGTTCTTGCCTTTCTGTCTTGCCACAAAAGCTTGCTCAGAGACTATAGCATCCACACCACTATTTTTCCGTGTTTGCTCCTCCTCTAGAAGCAAGCTAACCAGCTGAATAAAAGTGAGTGGGTGCTCAGCAATCCTCATGGTGAGATTCAATGCAGTATGAAAAGACAAGTACGAAGGAGGTAAGGAATTCAAGGTGGTGGATATCAACTGTGCATCCGAAAAATACTCATCTACATTCATGAGCTGCTCCCTCAAGTCCTGAATCTTGTTTAAGTGATCCTGCATAGAATTACCTTCATGCATCTTCAGAGTTTCCAACTCTTTCTTCAAGAAAGAGATCCGTGTCTCATTTTTTCCTGCAAACATATGCTCCAAAGTCAACCATGCATCTCGTGAAGAAGATGCCGAACGGATATGAGGTACGATGGACCGCTGAACTGCCAGAGCAATCAGCGACAAGGCCTGTGCATCACGGGTATCCCAAGCTTTTTGAGCTGCAGTTCTTGGAGGAAGTGGCTGAGGTGGAGCGGGCTGAGGTCCCCGTTGTCCACGTGCGCCTTGGGGAGGAGGAGTAACGGGAGCTACAACTCCCGGTTGAGTTTCCTCTCCACTGACATAATCCCATAAATTCTTGGCCACTAATACATTTTTCATCATGAATGACCAAAGGGAATAGTTGTTTCCGTCCAGTCTGTCCTCCTTGGATACATACGTAAAAACATCACCTCCCTGATTTGCCATGATGACAAATTTCCAAAGACAAAATGAGCAATGTCAAAGCAGTACGAACTGGAAATCTGCAAATTTTCAGAAATTGCAGCAAATACGTTTCTGCAATTAATGTGCAAGGGCGTACTCTGTCAGAAAACTGTCTTTTAATGCATGCTTCCCAAGGTGCAAACAGTGCGCTGCAACACTGTTATGTCAAAATCCCCAAAATTTTTTCCAAAATTTCTGTCAAAAACAGTCTTTCTGTGACTGTATCAGCAGTTCAAATGCAACTATCCTCCAAATACACAAAAGCCCCAAAATTTCTGACGATCCAGTCCAGAAATTTGCATGAAATTTATCCCCCCACTTGTTCTGTGCTTGCCGCGTGTGAACCTTCGCTTCCAGAACTGTGTTCTGGGCTGAAATTAAAAAAAATTGTTGAAAATTTTACTTGACGTGATCGTCAGACGAGCAGGCTGCGCGTGGTGGGCAGGACGTTGACTAGCGGGCGCAGGACAGTCGTCGCAGTGCTCAGTCAGCGGCGCTTTAGACGGCTGAGCTGGTGGCTGACGTGGCGGGCTGCAGACGGAACGTTTTAAAAACGGCGGCAGGCGGGCTGCGCGTGGTCTGACGGTGGTCAAACGGGCGTCGTCTGACGAAGACTGCGCTGATGAACAACGCGCGAGCTGCTGACGTGAGCGAGCTGTTGTCATGACGTGACGAGCCTGATAGAGTTTGACTGTAGGACCTCGTGCGAAGGCTGCGCTGGCAAACGTCAGCGCCTGCAGGTGACGTGACGAGACTGATGTTGACGGCTCCTGCTGGTAGCGCGCTGGGACAGGCAAGTGGAGCTGTGCTGGCGGCTGGAGGAGCTGACGGCCTGGAGCTGAGTTCAGAGTTGAGCTCTGATACCAAATGTGAGAACAGAGGATCAAGGTACAGCAGAGATTCAGTAGACAGTGTGAGAGTGTGAGAGACAGAGTTGAAGCACGACACCCAAGAGAATAGACTAAATGAGTGCAATCTAAAAGTACAAAGTACAACCCTTAAACCTTAGGGTTGTAGGGGGGTGTTCACACCCGACACACACTAAGTGCCCAAATGTGTGTAACATAAGCACATAAGTACATACGATAATAAGACCATAAGTCGGGGGAAAAAACCTCTCCTACCGAGAGTAAAAAGTGCCCCAGTGTCCTACTGATCACCGACACTCCCATATGAGCGTAGGCGTAAGTAAGGTGTGAGTCAAATACCCAACAACAGTAGGGTTGGTGAGGAGGAACATAGAGTGAACTCAGCAAACATGGAGAAGAGAAGAGAAGAAAGAAGAAACTCTGATGAATGGAATGATGAAGTTCCGAATCATGGAGTGAATGTGATACAAGGGAACAAGGGTGTTGTAGCACAAGGAAGATGATGAAGACAACCACGAACCATGAACCGCAATGTCCTTCTGAAGGGGTGTGAGGGTAGTGGAGAGGCTGGAGAGAAGAGGTGACAGACTGAATGAATTAGCCGTAAGGAATGAATGAGAGAGTGGCCTATAAATAGGCACAGTCAGTTTAGGATGGCGCCCCTTTTTGGGGCTGCAAACTCTAAATGCAAAACGCAGAAACACAAAAACGCAAACTGCGGATGAAGGGTGAAGGGTTTCTCAACAACTCAGAGACAATGAACACAGTGAATAAGCAATTGAATGAATTTGAATAGAATACAATTCTTATGCATTAGACACACTATGTGGTGAAGGAATTATGACCTCGGAACTCCCAGGTCTCGAGGACCGAGGCAGAGAGTATGACCTCGAGAGTGTGTTGTACTTCAATGGATTCTAAAATGTAGTTAGGTAGCTTCCATAGGTGATAGGCAGCAACAAATGCAACTGTGGGCAATTGGATCAGTGATAAATAGGTAGAGGAGAGAGAACATCAGCAAACATAGGCATAGAGGGTGCTGAATAGTCAGGGTGGAAGTAGTTGGGTCAAAATGCAAACTCTAGGTGATGTCAAGATGGCAAGCGGCAGATGCACAGACAAAACGTAGCCTAGATGATGATGTTAGCTCTAGGCAATGGATCTTGGACAATAAACGCAGCCTTCTGTGGATCACCCAATAGTAAACACAAGGTCTTGGTGATGGTAGATAGTTGGCGACAATTGGATGACGAGCAAACAATGCTTAGATTGTTGGAAATAGGCACCAGATGGTGGTAGACAATGTGGGGCAGCTTCGGCTGAGATGTCCTTTGCGAATTGGGTGTGGGCAGTAAAGCTCTAGCACCTGCAATCTGCAAAAACGAGATTGATTGAGTCGGAGGGCAGCGTGTCTATTTGTAGAAAGTTTGGGGTCTCCCAAATTAGGGTTTGCATGCGGGACACTAAAACTCTCTAGGACTGCGTTTGTTTAAAAGAAAAGGTTCAAATTCATTAAATAATTTGAGTTTTGGGATTGTTTAATTAAGGCTAATGAATTTTTAGCTCAAGAGCCTCCTTCAAGCCCAAAACTGGAACTAAACAAGGGCTACCAACAAGCCCAAGTCCATTTTCTTTTCTTTTTCGCAAGGCGTTCCACCCCAAAGCAGCTAGGGCATTAGGCAGAGGGTGCACGTCGGCTGCCTAGTGACCTACCAAGACTATAAAAGTGATGGTAATCTTGCCAAGGGAGCTAAGTGTTCACTTTAGGGAGGAAAGAGTATCAGATAAAGGGTGCTTGTTGGCTCCTAGTGGCCTACTAAGTCCTGCAATGGCGGATGGAAACACAATGTTTTTTTTGTTCTTTTTGGGTGGGTGGACTTTTGTTTTCTTTTTCAAAAAATGAGTTTTCGGCCTATTGGCTAGTAGTGTCCGAAAGGGAGAAAGGGATAGTCAATCCTAAGACCTTCACAAAACAAACAAGACTACTCCTACCACTATTGGATGTCGATGATGAAGAATGTAGTGGAAGTGTGTGGGGTACGTGGTAGAGGCAAAAACGATAGGTGGAAGCAAGCTAGGCAAGCTAAGCAAGCAAAGCAAGAAAGGGATATTACCCTTGGAGACTACCATGTGCAATGCCACGAAGATGGTGTATCCAGAGTCAACCACTTTAAAGACTGAAAAGGGATAAATGTGTATAAATGCATATTTACAAGAACAGAATGCTAATATCGATGCCAATGCACTAGAGTTATGCAAGAGGCAATGTAAATAGTCATACTCATGCAAAATGCTGTGCAACTGTGACACTTGGATAGTGCCCTTGCAAGGGAATTAGTAGTTTTTTCAAGCATCCTTTTACAATCATGGTCATCCTAAAGTACAAAGTAAATACATAATGTATGGGTCAATATGTAAGCAACACCCTGTAACCATCAAGAGAAAAGAAGTTGCTCTCTCTCAATTTAGAAGATAAAGCTAGAGGGAGTCACCCTCTCTCCGTCAATCCAAAGTAGTACAGGAGGGTATACCCAAGCCGATCTTGAGAAGTAGATACTAGAAAACCAGCACCTTGGTCAATGTATATGCAAAATTGTTACTGGAAGGCACAAACTCTAGGCGAAAAGTGCCTAGCTCAACTTACTCTCTAGTGAAGTGGAAATGTACTCCAACGTGCCTTGTCTGTGGGGTGATGATGGGGTTTTTAGCTAGTGCAATTGCACTCTAGTTGTCACAGTAGATGATAGTCGGAGCAGCACAAGGGAAGTCAAGCACTGCCAATAAGCTTCTCAAATAGATGCCTCAATAGTACCATTGTAGAGAGCCCTATGCTTAGTCTCGGTTGTAAAAGATGCCACTATCTGTTGCCTATGGCTTGTTGACCAAGAGATGGAAGCTGTGTCCAAGGAAAAGAGGTAGCCGTTTTGGGAATGTTGGGAGTTGGGATCTCCTACCTAGTTAAAATTTGTATAGCTATGTAAGCACAAACCATGACCAAAAGTCAAGCCATATGAATAGCTACATCCAAGATATCTAAAAACATGCAAATATGCCGTTCAATGTGACATTCTAGGTACAAAGAAGTATTGACTAAGCAAACTAACCGAGTACACTAAATTTGGCCTAGTATGAATCAACCAAAGAAACTTCCCTATAAAAAACTTATAGGTGTGCTCATCGAAGGACTGATCGAGAGTATTCTTAAATAAGTTGATAGTGGGATCAAGAGGCATGGCCACACGTTGTGTCTAATTAGTGCAATAGTGTTCCATCAATTGAAGAGTGTACTTTTGTTGTGATACAAAAATACGACCCTTGGAATGAGCAAACTCCATTCCTAAAAAGTAAGACAACTGGTCATCTTAAATGTGGAATTAAGCTGGGTCTTAATTCCGCAATGATAGCAGAATCTGAGCCAGTGAGAAGTAAGTCATCAACATATAGTAGGCTATAGTTGACCCCCTCTGAAGTGATATAGACATATAAGTTTAGGTCATAAGGGATAGAATGGTATCTTTGAGTCCTAAGAAACTCATCCATCCTTTGGAACCAAGACCCTAGTGCTTGCTTCAGCCCATAAAGAGCTTTCTACAAATGAAATACCTCATCTTTTCACATAATGGGGTGGTTGCTCCACATAGACTTCCTCCTCTAGATAACCATTTAGAAAGGCACTTTTGACATCCATCTGATAGATCGGCTAATCATGATGAGTGGCAAGTGCAACCAACATATGGAAAGATGTCAACCACGTAGTGGGAGCAAAGGTCTCTTCATTGTCAATACCTTCCTTTTGTTGTTAAAACCCTTGCACTCTAAGGCAAACCTTGTACTTGTCTAAAGTCCTATAAGCTTTTAGCTTAGTCTTAAAAATCCACTTGGTCCCGATGACTTTCTTGTGACTTGGACGATCCACCAAGGTCTAAATCTCATTTCGGTCAATACTCTCTAGCTCCTTTTTATGGAATCTTGCCATTGGGGTGTCAGAGTGCAGCGATGCAGAAGCGTAGGACAAAGATTGAGAGAGAGTGAACACAGAGAGAAGAGAGAGAGAGAAAAGGAGACAGTGAAACACAGAAAATCTGCAGTGTAGTATGCTGTATAGGAGTGTAGAAATATAGATGGGTGCAGAGAAAATATCTGCATGTGTCTCCGCCTTGTGAACCTCGATCTCCGTTAGCCCGCGCACTGTCAATCTCAGCAGGCTGTCTCTGTCAGATGCCAGATGTGTGTATGTCCAAGTGCTGGACTGGACTGCTATAAATAGCAGAGAAAATACCACCAAAAATGACCAGAAGCAGGTTGGCTGTAATTAATGCAGCCGATTGCATAAAACAGTCCGACTGCTGCTATACCTGGGTCCTGGCCGACTGCTGTACCTGACCGACTGCTGATGTGGCATTGACTGCACTGTCCGTACTGCGTGCTGCAATACTGCTGTCCAGGGAATGTTGCCGAAGAAGAGCCTGGGGAAGCGCCTTTGTGAACAAATCTGCAAGATTATCCTCCGTCTTGCAATACTCCACATCAATGGTCCCATCCAAAAGCTTTTCTCGAATGAAGTGATACTGGATCTCAATGTGCTTCGTCCGGGCATGGAATACAGGATTCCGTACCAAGGCAATGCAACTCTCATTGTCGCACCGTAGAAAAGTAGGACGAGTCTGGGGGTAGCCAAGCTCCTCTAACAATCTTCGAAGCCACACAACCTCACATGTGGTGGAAGACGCAGCCCGATACTCTGCCTCAGTAGAAGAAAGGGTGACCGTGGGCTACTTCTTGCTACTCCATGAGATAACACCTGTACCCAAGGTAAAACAGTAGCCGGTAGTAGACCGCTGGTGGTCCACATTGCCAACCCAATTTGAGTCACTCCAACCGGCAAGAACAAGATTTGATGTATTTGTACCTGCTAGATAAGAAATCCCTAAGTCAGAGGTCCCCCTCACATATCGAAGAATCCTCAGGGCAGCCTGCCAATGCACCTGTTTGGGTTCACTCATAAACCTTGCCAAAAGACCCACAGCAAAACAAAGATCAACAGGAGTGTTGAGAAGCCAAATCAAGGATCCAATCAACTGACAGTAGCGGAAAGCATCCGTCAAGGGAGAATCTGAGTGTGAAGTGGCCTTCCAGTTCGGATCCATAGGAGTAGAAATGGTCCGACAAGTCTCCATCTCAAAAGATACCAAAAGCTCTTGAATGTATCTCTACTGAGAGATAAAATCCCCCCTCTGAGACTGATAAATCTCGTGACCCAAGAAGAAATGAAGAAGCCCCAAATCCGTCATCTCGAACGTATGATGTAAAGTTGTCTTGGTCTCTTGCACTTGTTGTGCATGAGCCCCTGTCAGAATCAAATCATCAACATACAACACAAACAACATACGACCAGCCTCATAAGTGTGCACATAAAGTTGCGGATCGGCCTTGGAGCGTTGATATCCCAACTTTAACTGAAGAAACGAGTTGATCTTCTTGTTCCATGCACGTGGAGCTTGCTTGAGGCCATACAAGGCCTTCTTCAACCTGTAAACTTTCCCATCCGAGGATCCAAAGCCAGGAGGCTGCTCAACATAGATCTCCTCCTGCAAATCACCATTGAGAAAGGCCAACTTCATATCCAACTAATAGACAGGCCATCTCCTATGGCCAGCCATGGCAAGAACAGCGCGAATAGTCGCCATACGGGCAATGGGGGCAAAAGTATCATGGAAATCAATGCTTGGGTGCTGAGCAAAACCTTTAGCAACAAGGCGAGTCTTGTGCTTGTCCAAAGAACCATCACTAAGATACTTGGTCTTGAAGACCGACTTGACACCAATCACCTTCTTGTGAGAGGGACGAGGCACAAGTGACCAAGTGCCATTTCTCTCAATAGCCTCCAACTCGGCTTCCACAGCCTTCCGCCAGTGGTCAGATTGCAAAGCCTCCTTGACTGAAATGGGCTCTCGATCCTGCATAACACAGGACAACAAACAATAGTTAGAGCAAACAAGCTCTAAAGAATGTGCTTGGTTCCTCCGTGACCTCCGTGGTCCATCCTCCTGCGGTTCTCACTTCTCAAGGACCCCCTCGATCCCTGAATCTCGGAGTGTGTCACGGGCCCAACAAGGAGGAGGCCAGACCTCTCCCCGGCCGTCGGTCTCCATTTGGTGAAAACTTGGGAACATCCATTGGCGGAAGCTCCACTAGGGTGGCCCGTGGAAGGAAAGACTCTGAATCAGAAGAAGAATCTCCATCAAAAGACTCTGGCTCCAAAGGAACTGTCTCAGGAGTCCAACTCTTCCTTGGATCTCCAAGGACGGGGTGCTCCTCACCCCCCTCTGTGGTCGGAACTTCCACGAACCGCAAATCTCGGCTCGTGTAGACATCTCGCTTGACGGTATCGAACATACGATAACCTTGGGACTAGGAGCTGTAGCCAACAAAAACTTGTCATTGGAAAGTCGCCTCAAACTTGTCACCCAATGTCTTCGAAATGTGCATATAGGTGTCACACCCAAAGATCCGGAAATAAGAGACATCAGGCTTAGGCCCAAAGTAAGCCTCAAAAGGAGTCATCCTGTCAACAACCAAAGTGGGAGATCGATTGAGGATGTGAACTGCAGTAGCCACGGCCTCGGCCCATAGAAACTGAGGTGGCTGTCGGTGCTCCATCATAGTGCGCGCCATCTCGATCACACTTCTGTTCTTCCGCTCCAAAATGCCATTCTCTTGAGGAGTGTTGGTGTTAGCAAACTCCTGGTGAATGTCCCTATCTGCATAAAAACGAGCAAACTCATTAGACACAAATTCACCACCCTTGTCTGAGTGCAAGGTCTTTAGTCGCCGGCCAGATCGGTTCTCCTCAAAGAGAAGCCAATCCTTGAAGTGGGAGAAAGCCTCCGACTTCAATGTTAAAAAATAGGCCCAAGTCATCCGGCTGTATAGTCATCTACGATCAACATGAAGGACAAGCTCCCCTTTAGAGACTTGGTCCTTCATCGGGCCATGAAGATCCGTAGATACAAGCTCCATAGGTGATGTAGACCGCCTCGAAGCTTTGTTGGGAATCGCATCCCGATGCAGTTTCCCACGAATGTAGGCGATACATGGTTGATGGCTCACCACCATGTCTCGGCAAACCTCAGACAAACGACCCTAGCGACGCCTTCGAAGGTACTCATAGTTCAGGTGGCCAAACTGAGCATGCCATAGCTCGGACTGTGTCTGAGAGGTAAGAAGAAGAGAGATAAGAGCTGTAGAAGACTTCAATTTGTAGATGCCATTCTCCTTAAACCCAGAAGAGAGAACCTTCCTTGATCGTGGATCAAGGACTTGAACAGCATCACTGTCAAACTCCAAGAGACCAAGATAACAAATCTTATGGACCGAAAGCAAATGATACCCCAAGCCTGGCACATGCAACACCTCGGAAGTGTGGATACCACCACGTCCATCTAGAATCAACTACATCTCACCCTGTACAACAATAGACATAGAAGAGCTGTCTCCAATGAGAATCTGCCCATGCGAAGGTCGCAAATGGGCAATACCAATGGGAGGAGTCATGTGCCGTGAGGCACCACTGTCCACGATCCACTCTCGAGTTTGGGGAGCTATCATTGCAGCATTAGAAGTCTTCGGTATAGAGTCCTCAATGACTGCTAAGTGTAGAAAAGCAGCTGATGAGGGTTTAGCCACCGGTCCTAAATCCTTCGTGTCCTTCTTCTTGGTGTCCTTCTTGTCTTTGTCGGGGCAATCCTAGATTCCAATGTCCGGTCTTACCACAAATATGGCAAGTCGATTTCTTCTCCTTGTCGTTCTTGGATTTGTTGTCCTCCTCCTTCTTTTGGTTCTTTCCCTTCTTCTGAGAGGCTTGACCAACCAATGCCTCCGATTTGGAAGCATTCTGTCTCTTCAACTATTCCTCTTGGTCCAAGAGCATAGGAACTAACTCTTCCCATCGAAGAGTCGACTCCCGCCCTGATGTAATAAGAGCAGAATAAAAGGTACCGAATCATGGCGGCAACTGGGGCAATAAAGTGATCGCCATGCCTTCGGAGGAAATAGGCTTCCCCGCATTTTGAACCTGCATCTGAAGCTGCCAAAGCTTGTTGATGTGTTTCCAAAGCGAAGAAGACTTATTCACGGACAAGGTCCGCATCTGCACCTCCAAAGAAACCCTCTTCATCAGGGTCATCTGTTATACATCTGATTGAGCTCTAGCCATATCTCTCGAGCCACCGTCAAGTGCTCGATGTAAGCTATCACGGCTGTAGTGCAAGACAAAAAAAGAAAAGAACGAATCCTGGCATTCAGTTTGTCCCAATGAGACTAGGCCTTGGTCAATTCTGCATGAGCATTGGAAGAGAGTTTGGACTCATCTCTTACTGAGGGCCTTTTAATCTCCTCCATCACACGCTCTGCCAAATCATAAGACTCCAGAATGGCCAACATCATCTCCCGCCAGATGCGGTAATTGTCACCATCAAGCTTCTGATCTAATGGAAGAGCTGGTAGGATAGGCATCTTCGTGTCCATGATCGTCTGGAACTCCAAATCAGTCTTTGTAGACATGTTCACCTGCAATGCCTGCACAACCGCAAAATCAGCCCCCTCTGACTATGTAAACGCAGCCTGTTAGGGCTGTTTCCTCTGCTTTCCGAACCTTCTTCCTCCGTTGGAGGCGATGAAAAGGTAAAATCTGTAGTGGAAGGCCTAAAACACAGCCTTCCTCCCCTTCGAACAACAATGACCTGCAGCAAATTCACCAGCTGGACTCCTTTCCCGCACGCCCACGCTCACTTCAGCCTTGTTCCGATGCGCAGCCCTCCCGCTCTCCCTCGAATGCTGAAAACACAGCCTTGTGTCGTGCTGAAATCTCCTCTTCAGGTAGGTTCTTCAATCAGTCCATCCGATTTCACCGCTTTGATACCATGTCAGAGTGCAGCGATGCGGAAGCGTAGGACAAATACTGAGAGAGAGTGAACATCGAGAGAAAAGAGAGAGAGAAAAGGAGACAGTGAGATGCAGAAAATCTGCAGTGTAGTATGCTGTACAGGAGTGCAGAAATATACACTGGTGCAGAGAAAATATCTGATGTGTCTCCGCCTTATGAACCTTGATCTCCGTCACCTGCGCATTGTCAATCTCAGCAGGCTGTATCTGTCAGATGCCAGATGTGTGTGTCCAAGTGCTGGACTGGATTGCTATAAATAGCAGAGAAAATACCACCAAAAATGACCAGAAGCAGGTCGGCTGTAATTAATGCAGCTGACTGCATAAAACAGTCCGACTGCTGCTGTACCTGGGTCCTGGCTGACTGCTGTACCTGACCGACTGCTGACATGGCTGCAACTGCTGACGTGGCATCGACTGCTGTCCGTACTGCCTGCTGCAATACTGTTGTCCAGGAAATGACATTCTAACATGGGGATATTGAAGAGCGTCTTGCCAACTTTCTAGCTCAAAATTTGCTATATAATTGGATGTAGACAGCTACGCAAATGAAGCTCGAGTTACAAGCTGGGTAGATCTTCTAGGGCTTTCTGGAGTGGGGTTTGGTGGAAAGATCCCTGAATCCTACATGGTCTATTCGTAACATTGAGGCAACAGGCCTTGCAAAGGGGACCTAGGGGCTAAAGAATCTATGGGAAGGTGAGGAGTAGGTAGTAGGCCCAACTCATAAAGCACTATCTTTGATGGTGTATCAAGGAATTGGCTTGGAGTGGAGTGTAGAAGATTGCACAATGTCCCTCTCATAAAAAACTGTGGATCATAAAAAACTTCTTGGCAGCTTGACCTTATTCAACATGCCAATATCTTGACCAAAGATGATTTAGTACCTTGGCATCAGGCAGTCTCTTTAGACCCTGCCCTGACTTTTGTACCTCTTTGTGCTCTTTTAGTCATGTGAATTTTGTATGCTTTTAGTCATTTGATAATGTATTCACTCATTACGAAAAAAAGAATGAGAGAGAGAGAATGAGTGTATGGGTATGGCCCATGGGTAGGCTTTGTATTTGAAAGGGTGGGAGAGAGAGGGGGAAGGGGAGAGATTTCAAATTTGGATGTTTGTTTGTGGATGATGAGAGAGAGAAGGTGATTGTATTGTCACGTGTATGTGTCGTGAGAGAGAGAGAGAGAGAGAGAGAGAGAGAGAGAGTATATTAACGACTCTAAAAGGCCAATGTGGCCTATGAGACCAAAGCAATACATACAATGATGGTGTGTTTCTCATCTGGAACGAGAAAAGATGAAAAACATGCCTATAAGACTGAAACAATGAAATAGTGTCCTATAAAAATTCCACATGTCAATGATCTAAAAGTGAAAGTAGAAAAAGGAAAACTCTCCATCAATGATATGTTTGTCCTCTAAGGAGGTGTATCTCTGCATGGCTGAGGCGTCTCGGCATTTGTCTCTTGTGGTGCTCAATGATGGCTTTAATTTGTGTGTGGTGTGGATGTCTAGGCCTTCGTCCGGGTGGACGTGGGCGCCTAGACCGGCTAAGTGCCACTGCTTTATCCAAAGGGACACCTACAAAAGATGAGGTCCAATGATGATGTACTCCTGTAGGCTCTGTGGCAGTAGTAGTGATATCTGCCATACTCTGTTGTGTATCAGTGAAAAAGTCAGTGACTGCTCTCTGTCTATGTGAGTCGAGCTGTGGGGGCCTCCTACTCCATAGAATTGTTGCTCTGCGCCTCGGAGCTGCAGCTGGCGGCCAGCAGACCAGGACGCGAGGGAGCTGCAACTGGCAACTGGCGGCACTGGTGACTGCTGGAAGGTGCCGCTGAAGATTGGTGACACTGGACTGGATGCAGAGCTGGTGGCGGGAGCAGAAATGGCTGGTGGTGCTGCAGGTCTGAACAGCCAGCAGTTGGCTAGCGGGGAGATGCCGGCCTGGTGGTGAGGAGTGAAGCTAGAGCTGACCCACAACTCCAATACCAAATGTGAGAGGGGGTGAAGATCAAAGATCTCAACTGAGAGTACACAGTTGATAGTAGAGAGCGAGAGAGTGAAGACACATCATGACTCCCAATGCAATTACCAAGAGTGGTCCATTATTTTTTTTGCAAATAAAATGTGGATGATCATATTACTCAAAGAAACTGATTACAATGGAGTGCTCATGCTCAACAGACTAGCTGGAGCTGATGCAGAAACACAAATACATCATGAATACAAGCCTCTTAGGGCGGTCTGGGGGGAATGGGGGCAAGAAGCCATGGAGGGGGGGGGGGGGTATATCGCCATCTAGGGCTGCCTGCCTGCATCACGAAAAACAGGTCCTGGCCGCCCCAGGTATGCATGAAGTGACCACGGAGCTCCTGACGAGCCCTGGACTCGCCCTGCACCTGATCCCAACGGCCGTGGAGGGAGTGGATGATGGAGGTCCAGAGCTTAGCTAGGGTCGCCTGTGCGGAAAGTCTCTCTCCGCCGAAAGTCTCCTGACACCACGCCTTCTAGATATGTCATCCAGTAAGACTCCCTATGATCTCCCATACCTCAGAGCGGTCTGCTGTGGGCTCCAGTACCTGGCGGATGTGTAGAGCCTCCAAACCGATCACTGCGCACGACCTTGCCTCAATGATGAATATCGTGTCCTGCATCCCGGCCTCATACAGAAGGTGACGGCCTTGGCTGATTGCCTGCCAGCAGAAAGCTCCCCATGAGATACATCCAAGGGTGGGTGCTGTACGGCGGAGGATGCGGCATGCTCCTCTCCACATGAGCTGCGCCTCCTCACATGACCAAAGGCAGTGCTTTGGGGTTTTCAAAGGCTGCTGTGTGCAACGCTTACAACCTCCCTCCTGCATCTGGGCAAGCCAACTTCCCATTGCCAAGCCTCCATGTGCCACCAGCCATAAGAAATATGATACCCTCCTTGGTCTCTAGCTCTCCCATCGGCGGCGCTAGAAGGTCCGTCGGAACGGCTCCGTGATGTTGTGCTCCGCCCAGTGCCTGCTATGTGACGGCGCCCAATCCATATCCTCCTGCATCAGTACGTGTCTGCCAATCCTGGCAGTGTACTCTAGGAACCTTGGTGGCTTTATGGCGATTGCCGTGGTCGGGCATAGCCACTCTCCTGGATCCCACTCTAGCTCATCAAGTGGTTTGCCCTCCCAGATCCAAAGGTGCCACTCCTTGAGCTCCTTCCAGAAAACATAAGGGTCCAATCGCCATGAAAGGGCAGCTATCTCCTCATCCTACTGCCCTTTGTCAAGGGCCAGACGCCCCCCCTCCTGAACGGTGAAGAAAGTCCCTTGCGGGGCGCTGCCCACTCTACCTGCTACCTGTAGGGGGATGCCTGCTGGTGAAAACCTGGCGGCCTATACCTCCCCAGGCTCTATCGGCACCCGTATTGGGGGGGCAAGCCACTCCGGAGGTATTGCTGCGTCTATCTCCCTTCGCCTCAACTCCACTCCTCTCTGGCAGCCTGAAACTCGTTGCAGCACCTCCTCGTTCGCCATCCTGTACACCTCCTGCCATGTCCTGATGGTACGACCCGGGCCGGCCTCCCAACCAGCCCACTGGATGCGGGTCATCTTTTTCCCAACATATAAAAGAATCAGCCTTTGCAACTGATGTACGAGCTAGCAAGCGAAGATTGGAGCTCACATAAACTAGGTCATTCGTCTTCATTGTACCAAGACGATTTCTCTTCTTTGAGTGAATGTGATTGAATGAGCTCCATAGTTGCTCTAAACAAGAAGAGCTAATTGTTTGGCTAAGAATACGAATAGCCAAACTCTGCAACTCTGGAGCTTCTGCCCCGTAGTCCTCCCACCATAAAGCAGCCCCAATATTTGTCCTATCCTCTAGTGCATCCTTTATACCAAACATCCCTAATGTTTACTGATATACAGAGAGCTGATTTTTAATTTTGCGTTGCATTTCACGGCTGGGATAAAGCCTTGGAAGCAATGTGTTCCAAGCCTTGACCACCTCAAGGTCTCTTTCTTGCATCTTTCCTTGAAACTCAAGATCAAGCACATATGCTGCAGCATGCATAGGAGAGTCATACTCATTCCATCTGTTGATGCATAACTCCTTGATCTGCTCATACCTATCTGCATTTCATTCCAAACTCTCCAACCTCTCAATCATGCGATCCATACCTTCATAGATCTTCCCAATGCATGGATCCATGCCATCTGCAAGCCTCAACATGTGCATAATAGGATCAACCATTTGGTTGGTGCGATTAACCTCATCCCAAAAATCTCTATCAGAAACATATGCATTACATAACACAGCAGTAGCAGTGGCAGCCCCAGTCCAATTTTCATACTCGTCACTAGCAAATAGCTCCCTAACTGCACCTTTGCAATAGTGCAATCGACCAAGCATAAGAAAGTTATATGCAAATCGTGTATCCGAGTATTTAAGAAGTTCTTTGTCACTTCTCTTGCGAAACTCAGCATGCAAGTACTGATGATTACATATAAATGTGATAATCTTGTTGCCTTTCGCAACAAGAGATGCAATCCATGGCAAGTCCCCAATATCCTTCAACAAGTTATTCAAGCAATGCGCCATGCATGGACTAAAGGTGATATGTGGATACATTGCTATTAAAATGTTTCTTGCTGCCCTGTTTGTAGGTTCACCATCTGCCACAAACTGCACTACATTTTCTGCCCCAACAGCCCGCACTGCCTCGCACCACTCGGATGCCAATACATCTGCACTCTTTCCAGTCTCTGAAGCAGCATGACTACCAATGAAGTATACATCTCCACGAGAATATGCAACAACACCATGTATGGACCTATGGCGTGTGTCACTCCATCCATCTGCTATCAATGTCACTCCATTTCTTGCCCATTGATTGCGAATATTTGCTGTTGCAATCTCTATGGCTACTTTCTCCTTTTCAAGCAATGTAGTCCTGATAGTTTTTTATGAAGGGGGCTTATATGTGGGTCCATACTCTGCAATCTTTGTCACCATATTTAAAAAATAAGGTGACCTGGCTGATTTGAATGCAATATGGTCATGGTAAAAAAAGCGTGCCACTGCTACATTTGTTTCCTCTTTTTTCTTTGGTTCCCATGAAGTGTGCAATGAACTCTGTTTAACACCACGACCTGTTGCCATTGATGGCCCACGAGAAGGCTGCGTAGCCACTAATCCTGGTGGTCTTCTGCATGAAGCACCATGCCCTGCTGGCCTTGGAGTCCATGTTGTTGGATCCACTGCTATATTTGGCGTCCTCTTGGCATGTGAATTCCCCATAGAAGTGGCTATGCGGTCAAGTAACTCCTGCCTTTTCTCAATTGATACGTTGGTGCAAAAACGCACCTCTTTCCCCTCCTCATGTAGAAGATGGGCTCTCACTTTATCAGCCCCACTAGTGTGAGCATAAGGGCAAAGTTTGCATTTCCAAGGGCGAGCCCCTCCACCTCTCAATGGCACCCCTGCATCTACCTCATCCCACCATGACCAAGTAGTGCTTCGACTTCGTCCAGTTGTTGACGAAGTACTTGCTGAGGATGATGAAGATCCCATAGATGTCAATGCTGCCATCTATATAGAAGTGACAAATAATCAGTAAACTTCAATGAAATTACAGAAATTTGCAGCCAACATTTCAACATCCATGCATCAAAGTTCAATGAAATTGCAGAAAATTTCAACCAAAGTGTACCGTGTGCCGCACGCGACGTAGGCGGGAGACTCAGAGGCAGGTGGGAGAGTCAGCTGGGCAGAAGTAGGCACGTCCACGGCCTTGGCGAGGTAGGTGTGGTAGGCGGAGCAGCCTGCAGGTGAGTGGAGCGGAAGCAGGCGGAGGAGTAGGAGCAGGCGGAGCAGGTGCGGCAGGAGCAGGAGCAGGAGCGGAGTGGGAGCAGGAGCAGGAGCAGGAGCGGGAGCGGAAGCAGGCGGAGTAGGAGCAGGCGGGCACGTGGAGCCGCAGGCGACAGGCGGGCGACTCTTCACGCAAGCGACAGGGGCGACTCTCCACGCAGGCGATAGGCGGGCAACTAGCGGGAGCGGGCGACAGGCGGAACATCGAGACGCAGGCAGGCGACACGCGCAGGCGGGAGAGTAGCGGGTGACAACAGGCGGGAGTAGCGGGCTGCCGACTTTTTTTAAAACAAATTAAAAAATTACATTGCCTGGAACGGCCGTTCCAAACAGGGAACGGCCAGGGAACGGGCGGGAACGGCTAGGGAACGGGGCAGGGAACGGGAGGAAACATTTCGCCAGCGTTTCCTGGGCTCGTACCTCCCGGAACGCGTTAATCCGTTCCTATGCACCGAACGGGCGTTCCCTGTCTCTATGCTCCGCGCTCCGTAGCTCTCAGGTAGGACCACGGGCCACTGCGGAAAAACTCCTGTGGCAACAGCTGTGCCTGTCTTGGGAAGGTGTGACGGGCGGCAGGGGCAGATGAGCTGGTGGCTGTGTGGGAGGGGGAAGACTGCTGGTGTGAGGAGGATGTAGGCGTGTGTGGCTCATCACTTCCTATGGGATGAGTGGGAGTGGGTCTGGGGGAATCACCTGCAACGGGTGTGGATCGGGGGGGTGCTCGGCGGGGGAGATGGTGGGGGGGAAGAGGATCAAGGGATGGTCGGAAGTATGTGGCGGGTATGGGGGGGGGCTGGTGGCCCTGGAAGGAGGGGGCTGTGGGCCAGGGTCAGTGGGGGGAGCTTGGGAGGTGGTGGAGGGTGGGTGTGGGGGCTGTGGGATCTCAGGTGGGGTAGTCTGTGGCGCGACTGGTGGCTGTGGGGGACTGCGATCCTGCCGGGTGGGACGGGCAGGGGAGGCTGCGGAGTGCTCTACTGGGGGGGGTTGCTCGCCCTCCTATGCCCTGCTCTTGAGGCTGCGACTGAGGCGTTGGCTGCGGCCCCCCTTGCCGTCTCCCTCTCTATTGTCTCTGGACCCGTATGAAGTTGTCGACGTTCACCTGTGGGCCCGTCGCCGGAGCCGCCTTGGCCCCGAAACTCGTATAGTCTGTTGCGTGATATCCAAAGTCATGGCAGTGCAGACACTGCCTTGGTTGCCCAGTCACAATGACCTGTTGCCTAAAGGAGTGACCTCCAGCCTCAATCTCCAAGAACTTTGGTATGCTTTTTGTGTCTTTCACGACCACTTGTACCTTTGGGACTCCTGCAGTTGTCACTGCATCCGCGAAGGAAGCAGGGAGAACTGTGCCAAAAAGCCGTCCAAAGTCCTCCACTAACTGGCGGTATTCTACCGCTAGTCCAGGAAAAAGTAGGGTGATTGGGTGTCTGAGAAAACTGTTGTGGAGCATAAATGATTCCACTGTGAAGCTGCTATACCAAGGAACCATGTAGATGACCCCCTTCGTGGAGGGATAGGGCGAGCTCTCCACCAACTCACGGGCTGCGTCCACAGAGGTGAGTCGAACCATGAAGATCCCTCGGCCCATTAGCACTGCCTCCAAGATCTGCGCTGTGTCAATGCGCAGCTTGGAGTGGAGCCAGTCCCGCAGCTAGGCTCTCGATGGGGAATGTCCAATGACCTGACCAAAGATTCGTTGTTTCTTTCAGCTCCAACTCTGTGGCCCGGACGACCAAGAGCTATTCCTCAGAGAGGATGATGCGCAAGGTGTTTGACTGGGGGGCACTTATAGAATGCGCCGGCGTCTGACCAAAGGTTTCCATTGCGCGTCCCAGCTGAGAACCTACCACTCACGTTTCTGCGCTATCGGAGGAGGAGGGGGGTATGTTGCTGTAGAGGAAGGGAGCAACTGGAGGGGAGGAGAACCGATGGCGAGGAGGACGGGGGGGGTGGGAGTGGTGGGAAAAGCTTGTTTACATGGTAGGGGAGATGTTGGACACTACTGTAATCCAGCTCGTAGCGAGGTGGGGGGGGGGGAGTGCGGAGGGGCAGGGAACTTGTATTCACATATGTATCCAAGGAGGATAGATTGGACGGCAATAATTATTCTCTATGGTCTTTTATGATGAAGAATGTGCTGCTTGCAAAAAATCTTTGGGATTATGTTAGTGGTGAAAAAGTCTATCTTGGAGTTGTGGCTCTTGCAACGCCTCCCCCAAGAGGATGTGGTCAAAGGCCCGCTCAAACTTAGCCACTTCCCCAAAGATCAATAGTACGAAAGGCTTGGGACACATGAGATGCTCAAGCATTGTCATTGATTGCATTGGCAATTCAGCGGTCTATAATCCCGCATATATGGTCCACAGCTTCTTCATGAGAAGCATGGCTCACACTTGAGCAGATATTTGCTGGAAAAAATGAGACACACATCTTTTTCTTGAAAAAAGAGCTTGAGAATGTGAAGATGGATGAAGGTGATGCCATGCAGGATCATCTTAACAAAATTTAGGACTTATTTGAGCAGTTAATGAATGTAGATGAGTATTATTTTGATGCACTGATGATCTCTACTACTCTGAATTCCTTGCTGCCTTCTTATTTGGCCTTTCACATGGCCTTAAATCTTACCATGAGAATGTCTTCGTAGCCACTTACCTTTCTTTAGTTGGTTAGTTTGCTCCTAGAAGAAGAGTAAACAAGAAAGAACAGTGGGGTGGATGTTATAGCCTCTGAATAGGCTTTTATGGTGAGACATAAGGGCAAGGGCAGCCAATCTAGAAATGATTTGCAGAGTTCTAGAAGTTCAGGTACTTCATAGAGAGAAACAGGGGGGGCACGCAAGCCAAGAAGAGTAAGTGCCACTATTGTAAGAAGCCAAGAAGCATATTGCCAAGGAGGAGAAGGAGTCATGGATGTTTGTTTTTGATGCACCTTCTATTGCTACAGAGTCCGCATCTTTTCTTGTAGACCGCGATTATTGTTTTTACACTTGAAGTTATGAATCTTCTTGGAATGATAGAGCATTTATCTCTACTGAGGATGCTAGCACTTGGTTCTTTGACAGTGGTGCTTTTAAGTACATTACATTCCGCAGGGATTTGTTTTTCTCTATTATTGTAACTCCTGTTGGCAAGTTTGTACAATATGCCAACAATGCATCTTACCCTATTAGAGGTGTTAGGGAGATTGTCTTGAAAGCCATTGATGGCTCTACTCTCTGTTTACAAGATGCATTATATGTGCCAGGGATAAAGAAGAATCTATTGTCCATTTCTTCTTTAGCAAAGTGTGGTATGTAGGTCGCATTTGATGATGACAAATGCATGGTCAGGGATAAAGAAATCTTGACTTTGGTTTTGATTGGCACATTATGTCATGGACTCTATGAGTTAGATGCTTCCGTTTGATCAGTCATTCTATTTAGCACCTACTCTTACTCTTGCCACGTCGCAGATAGAGTTATGGCATGCTCACATGGGACATGTCAACTATGGCAGTTTGATGATTATGTAGCGTACTTAGATGCTAGATGGCTTACCTCTTTTGGAGAGACCTCTTGAGAACCTTTAGTTAGCCACTTTCGTACCTTTGGGTATCTTGCATATGCTCATATTCCCAGAGTACTAAGAAAAAAGTTGGACAACAAGGTTGTCAAATGTATTTTTGTAGGATACAGTAGTGAGAGCAAAGGATATAGACTATGTGGTCTTGTTTCCAAGAAAGTCTTTGTCAATAGAGATGCGATTTTTAATGAAAAATCAGAATTATCCCTTGCTGGTTTTGATACATATCACATTGCAAATGATATATTTGAAGGGTTGCTGCCCATTTCTTTTGATGATACAATTGGAGTTTCAGTAAATGAACACAATGTTTAGCCAACTGCTCCATTGAGCAATGCAGAAATTCAGCCTATGGCTGATGTGAATATTCACCAAGATGCTGAATTCAAGGTTCAGCGGGAGTTTGTACATAGTTAGGAAGTTAGGCAGATGCCTAGATGATACTTGCAGACTATGTAAGATAGTCATTTGGATGCTCCTATTGCTGGTCATACTAGAAGACAGGCCTGTCTGTATGATTATGCTAATACTATGGAGTTTGTTATGGCAGCATACACATTAGATGATGAGGAGCCTGATTATTTTAAGGATGCACAATAGTGTGTGCATTGGATGGCAGCAATGCAAGTTGAATTTGATTCTATCATAAAGAATCAAACATGGGATTTAGTGACATTGCTTGTTGGAAAGAAAGCCATTGGCACAAAGTAGGTCTATAAGCTGAAAAGAAAAGCGGATGGATCCATTGATAAGTATAAAGCCAGACTTGTGGCAAAAGGCTACACACTAAAGAAGGGCATTGATTATGAGGAGACATTTGCTTCTACATCCCTTATGACTACCATTTGGTGTATGGTTGCTTTGGCTGCCCATCATGGTTTGGACTGCGCACTAGCTTGATAGTAAAATTGCATTTTTACATGGGGAGCTTCAAGAAGTGTATGTATAGCATCCCATTGGTTTTGTAGTTGAGGAATTTGAACACTTAGTATGTAAGTTGAAAAAGGCTTTGTATGGTTTAAAGCAAGCTCCATGAGCTTGGTATGCAAAAATTGATGTCTTTTTACTCAGTCAAGGGTTCACTAACAGCACATTAGAGTCTACTCTTTACATATGCAAAGAGGGGGGATCCTTGCTAGTCATACGTCTTTCATTTGATGATCTTATGCTCACAGGGACACATGTTGATCAAATTTCAACATTCAAGAAAAGTTTGCAGCAAACTTTTGAAATATTAGATTTGGGGCCTTTGCATTACTATTTGGGCATTCAGTCCATTCATGATGCTAGAGGCATTGGATTATCATAGTTTAGATATATTGGTAGACTCCTTGAGAGGTTCGGCTTATAGGATTGCAAGCCAGTTAGTACATCGATGGAGATTGGAGTAAAGCTGTCTTTGCATGATGACAATGATTTGTTTGACATCCATATATATGCTCCAGTAGGTGGATGTCTCATTTATTTATGCAACATAAGGCCAAATATTCAATTTGCAATTTCAGCCTTGAGCAAATATATACACAGCCCACGCATGTCACATTGGTAAGCTGTGAAGTGTGTTTTTTGTTTCTAACAGGGTACCAGGACTCTTGGATTGCTTTATGTCAAGGGGGGACCACTGCAATTACATGCTTACAGTGATTCAAATTGGGCTGGTGATTTTGATTCACGTCACTCTACGAGTGGAAACTGTTTCTTTCTTAGCTTCTCTTGGCTTAGCAAGAAACAATCCATTGTTGCCACATCATCTTGTGAAGCTGAATACAAGGCAGCTTTCACACTACCACAGTTGAATGTGTATGGCTAAGATGTTTGTTGGCTGATCTTGATGTATCTGCTCACGAAGCCTACTCCTTTGTTTACTAATAGTCAGAATGCCATTGCAGTGTCACGGAACCTAGTGTTTCATGCACACACGAAACACATAGAGATCCACTATCACTTGTTAGAGAGAGGCTACATGTAGGAGATATTAGCCTTGTCTACCGTCCTACCACCAGCAATGTGGCATACATCTTCATCAAAGCTCTTTCTCGCAATAAATTTGAAGCATTTCGCAATGCTTTAAATTTGATCTCCTTTGGTGGATGATCCTTGTATGTTGATCACTTTCACTCTAGGGGGGTTTGTTGAGTTTAACTCATGCCTATGCTCACAAAGGAGTGTTAGTGATCCGTAGTAGGACACTGGGGCACTTTTTACTCTTCTTATGAGAGGTTTTCCCCCCCAGTTACATTATCTTCTATTTTATGTGCTTATGCCACATAGTTTGATCACTTATCATGTTTTATGCCTTTCGAGTGTGAATGCACATTAGCAACCCTAAGGTTTAAGGGTTGTACTTTGTACTTTCATTACACTCTTGGTAATTGCATTGGGAGTCGTGCTATGTCTTCACTCACTCTCTCTCTCACTCTCTACTGTCAACTGTGTACTCTCAACTGAGATTGAGAGTTTCGATCTTTAACCCCCTCTCACAATAGCAAAGTGAGACATTAGAGCTAATTCCATTGTAGGTCCTTGACATTTAGCAAGTTTTAAGTGGCTACCCCATAGAAGAGAGAGTAGGAGCTTGATTACTTGGATGCATAGTATGAGGGCTTCGCTCTCTTGGTGAAGCAATAGAGTTGGTAGAGAGGAGGTTTGATAGGGTGTACTCATGGAGATAGGGGAGACATGCATGGGTGATAAGAGTTATGCAGGTCCCAGAGACTCAGATGCACTCAATGCAAATCCTCTCATGAAATGTATGAGGCTTTGGTGAACGAATTTTTTGGCAAGGTCGGAGCCTCATGGGATAAGACTTGCATAGAGCATTAGTGGGAGGTTTGGTGGATTTCCTTATACTATAGGAGCACACCTCTCAGCAAAGAGGATATCCAAATTTTGTGGAAAGCTTTGCTAGTGAAAAGTTACACTAATTGGGCAACAATTGTGGGTGTCATAGAGATTCGGGTAGGAGTTTGCATACATGTTAGAGCAGTAAACTAAGGTAGTGTAGGACTAGGGCATCCTAGTTCTAGGGAGAGTCATGTGGGTCTCTATGAGAGAGGATGATGCACTTGTTGCCCTATTGATATTCATGTCCAAATTGGAACCATGAAACTGGCCTTCAGGAAACCCAAAGGGCACTAATTATAAACTTAAATGAAAAACACTTAACCATAATCATGAATTAGCAATAAAACAATTTAGACACATAACCCAAAGGAGATAGATGCTCCTACCCAAAGACACAAAACATAGATTTGCCCCAAAGCTTGGTGCCTCTTGGAGTATTTCTTTCAAATTACTAGAGTCGTTCAATCTGCATACAAAGAACCTGATTTTTGCTCCGAAATCTTGCATTTCAGCTGCTGTTAGACTCATCTTGTTCTTGTACTTACTCTTCATAGATCAGTCCTCCCTTGCTTACTAAGTCACAAGTTTTTCTCACCAATTAAGATTAAGATACGCTAGAACTGACCAGATCTGCCTTGAAAATTTTAATTTCTGCGCTCTCTCTTCAAAATGCATTTCCACATGGACCAAAACTTCTGTGTACAGAAAACTCTATGCCCTCTTGAGAGAGAAACTGCTGCATACAGCCTGCATGCAATCCTAGTAATATTTTGATAACCAACACAGAACAATCTCTATGGCCCAAAAGGGAGATGTGGCAAGGACTTAGTGCATATTGGATGTGTCTTATTGCTTGGAGCGTAATACTCTTGATAACTGATGCAGAACAATCTTTGTGGCCCAAAAGGGAGATGTGGCACAAGGAGTGCCCGGCAGTTGATGCATGTGCTCCAGTGGTGTGAGGAGCAAAGGTCGAAGCTGATAGTCTTCAGTGGTATGATTGTTCTTGTTGTAGTAGGAGCACCAAGTGGACTGTCTGTCCCTTGAAGTTTCTAAAGCACCAACAAGGAATGATAGTAAGTGGATTGTTTTACACAAGTTAAATAAGAAATCCATTTTGTTCTGATGAGGATGCAGATAGAAGCAGATCTTATGGTTAGATTGCTCAATGAGGATTTCTCATGATTTAATATCGTGCCTTTTTCTATCATTGGAATATAGATATGCATGGGTGACTCGAGTTTAGAAGGCAAGGTTAGCACTCCAATAACACAACCATAGAAGAGAACAGTTGGATCTCATCACAATGCATTAGAGTATGCAGAGGGTGATTGGATCCTCTTGTATGCTGAAGAGGTTTTACAAATGATCAATGAAGTAGCTTATAGACTTAAGCTACCGGAACATTAGAGGATTCATGATCCTTTTCATGTGATTCTTCTTAGACTCCTCTAACGCCTTTTGGTTGCACTTCCATGAAATTGAGGATGCTTGGAGTTTTTTAAGAGGAGGGTATGTCACCAAGATATGTTTTTTCAAGATTAGGATTAACATGAGATTAACTCCTAGCTCTTTAGGTAGGCAAGACATTGCATATGTTGTGTATGACATGGGTAGCTCCATCAATGACAGGGGTTCAATAGTTGAGAGCCAAAGATTAATAAATTATTTAATGTGCAAAGTGCACATTTCAGTAATTGGGGCTTTTTGAACCTTATTGCCCATGTTTTTTTTCCTAAGAAAACAAAGATCTATTAATAACACATAGGAGAAAATCTCCCTAAGGCAAAATACAAAGCATACAAAGTCTAAGTACATTACAAGTACAATAGTTCCGTGAACAACCAATCCAGTGGGCTATAATGCTAGGCATCTAGGAGGTCATATGGAAAAAAGTGTCCGAGTCCCAAGTCTGCAAGAAGGTCTCTCCCCTTCTCCTCACTTTGTCAAATCCTCCCTACATCCTCTCCCATCTTCTTTGGAGAGTTTGGGTCTGATTAAAAATATGTTTTTTCTGCAAAAACGTCAAGGAAAAAGCTGAAAAAACGTAACGCAAGTTTGTGTGCTAGTCTTGGGAATATGGAGTAGTTTTTTGGGGCAGTCATGGCATGCAAGGGAGGGGTTTGGCTGTTTTCTACTCTACATGTTGATCCCTTGCATCTATAGGGGCCAATTGCTTTGTAATACCAAATACAACCATGCATCATAAGAAATCGATCCTCAAAAGTATAGTGCACAAGTTTCCCCCTGACCTTTAAACAATTGTCCAAAGGTACTTGCACAACTGTACTCTTATGCCGTCACTTGCCCATGTTGCATCAAAACAGGAAAATCTACTGTTCTTGCATGCATCATAATGGACAACCAAAGCTCTCTTAGATTACATGCTGCAATTTTTTTGGTGCCCACATGGTGCCATGCTAGCCCTTGCAGTAATTGCAATGTGGTCTTTAATACTAGCCCTAGTTACTTGTACACCTTGCATACCTATAGCGCCATGCAACTTGCCATGCATTCCAATTGGAAAACTCGAATACAAGCCAAAGTTACCATATATTCCCTTTTGTGCGTTGGGATGAGTGCCTCTAAGCACATTCCCTTGCATCCCAGTATGAATACCAACACTATGAATCATGATTCCCAAGCAGACCTTAGCTAGCCGAAACCTAAGAACCTAGGTAACCTTAGCTTGAAACCCTAAACCGTATTGAGTGCTTAGATGTCAGCGGGCTAGTTTGTTGCCCTTGAACTAGTCGCTAGAATTATTGCCTTATCAAGCTAATTCAGCACTTTGCCCAAGAGTGAAATTATGCAAACAAGCAACCACCATAGTAGGCATATCTGAAGGTTGTCCAACTCAATATCTATAGATGCTTTTCTTTCAATAGGTCCAAAGCTGCCATGGTGAGAGATTTTCTGACATGTAGGCAATAGGCCACCAACATATGTGAAAGACCCAACTCAAGTCCATGACTAAAGCTTGAAAAGTCATGAGCACGTGGGTTCTGGAAGTCGTAAGCCATGTCATATTTCCATTTCTCTAACTTGTGATTCTTCTATAACCGTACCTATGCCTGTATATGATTGTAAACAACACAAAAGACAACAACATTCTCTAGTGCATCCAAAAAGCATGGCAAAGTGTGTTGTCGAGCAAAGACACTTCTTCTAACAATACATATGTCCTTAATTGTGCCTTTGCAAAGAAGTAATCATATCACACAATTGGGCAACACTATCACATCACTATGACTCACTTCTCTTGCTTCTTTTTGCAAAACTTGTAGGAAAAGCTCAAAAACCAATTGGTAGCACATTAATAGTGTTGGTCAATAACAAAACCAAGCATGGATCCACATAGCACACAAATGCTTTGACAAGCACTATGATCCACTAGATGCATTAATCACCCTTAATGGCTTCTTTACAAAACTTATGCTCATGGCCATCTAGAAGAACTCATGTTGCTTCACAAGACTTATGCTCATGGGGTTGCTTTGTAGGACTTACACCCATGGCCATCCTAAAGCATCTATGATTGGTGTTACATCATGAGCATGAGAATGCATGCAATGTAAATAAACATACACTCGGTGCAACCAAGCATACATTCAACATACATCAACTTGTACTTTCCTTGTATTCTCCTCTTAACTATTTACCCATTTTGTGTATGATCACACCATGCATGGTCACCTCGTAGGACCCATATTGAGTGGAAACCATAAACCATGAACAAAATGAAAGTAATTGTTGCATGTAAAACACACATTTCCGAGATCAGATTTAAGTGTCTGCACCTGAGCAATTGCAGATTCACCCCCTTGAGAAAGTTGGGATTGTCCTAGCAATGGAATCTTGAAATTGACCTTTAGGAAACCCAAAGGGTAGTAACCATAAACTTAATCCACAAACATTTAACCTTAATTATAAAATCAGCAATAAACCAATTTACAGACTTAGCGTAGGGGAGTTACAATGCTTCTACTCAAAGACACAAAACACAGATTGGTCCGAAAGTTTGGTGAACCTTGCGATATTTCTTTAAGATCACTAGAGCCATCCAATTTGAATACAAAGAACCTGATTTTTGCTTTAAAACCCTGAATTTCAGCCACTGGCAGACTCTAACCAGTATCTTGTTCTTGTACTTGCTCTTGACAGATCAGTCCAGCCCAGCCCACTTACTAAGTCCAAGTTTCTCTCATCAGATGAGACTTAGAGACACTAGAACTGACCAGATCTGGACAATCTCTTCAAAAACCACTTGCACACAAATGAAAATTGCTGCCTACAGAAAATTTTGTGCCCTTGAGGAGAGAAAGTGCTCCATACAGCCTACACGCAACCCTAGGTAGCAAATCTATGTTGAATAGAGAAGCTTCAAGCTATTGCTTCAACTTAGCCCTGCACAATTTTGTCCAAACCTATCCTTTGCATACAAAAGAGAGAATACCACCAGTCATTCAAGACAAAACTGCACAAAATTGAGAAAAAGCACCTATGCATAGTCTAGGACAGCTGCCAACACAACACTAGTGTTCAAGGAGGAGAGGGAAAGTTGCACACAGATTGCACATAATCCTAGACAACAAATGTATCTTGTTTAAAGCAGCCCATAGCAGTTACCATTACAATACAACATCTTTCAGTCTTGCGCACTACTATTTTACCTTGACCATCTTTGGAGATGAGAAAATAGCATGTCTTTGCATGCCTACTTTTGGGGAAGAGGGATAAAATTGCCAGTGATGCAAATTTTGTGTATTGGAGAAATCGAGTAGTGTAATGCATGTAAAAGACCATTTGGAATGCATATCCAACAAGGATATCAGGCCTTATGCAAATGTGCTAGCGGATGTGTAAAGCCTTGTGTTGTAGTCTTACCATCATATGAGATTTTCTTTCGTACCACACATGAGAGGTCATCACGAGCATAAGGATCTAAAATGTGGTGTTGGTGTTTAAAAGATGATGGAAACAATTATATGGCCATGGAATGTATGCTTGAGAACGAGTCTTTTAGCATCACATGGATTCAATGCACTTCACATTACTTTGACTTGCTCATTGAAGATGTCAGGAAAATATCTTGGGTGGGCAATATCTTCAAGATAACAAGAAGTTTGGTAATATTTGTGAAGAAGAGGGCATTGGCATGTTTTAGTTTAACCACACACTTGAGCTATTGAAGCCCTCTGCTACAAGATTTCTTACATTTTTATTGTATTACACGGGCTTATACAAGTCCATCTAGAAGTGATATAGGCAATTGCATGTTAGCAGTGGCTCACATGGAGTAAAAGAGAGTCTCCAAAAGCTTTTGAGTTAAAATACAATGTCTTGGATGAGAGCTAGTGGCTTGAGACCAAGGCATTGTTGAAGACTCTCACTCCTATCTACACTGACTTGCGCATCACTGTCATGAAGCGGGGTACTCTAGGTCTTCTCTATTAGTACATGGATATGATTTACATGTCACAAGATAAGTTACCTTGTGTATAAGTTGATTGTTGATATATCATTTATCTATTATTTAATTGTTATTTATGGCTCATTTTTCTTTTGTCTATGATCCATTACTCTCAAGGATTGATAAGATTTATGCAGTGTGGAACACACGATGGGATTGATTTCATAAACCAATCCATGTTATTGTGTGTATACTATATTATCTTTGGTGTAATGAGGAGTAGTATAGTAACGAGAAGCTTGAGGAGGGCTTCATGGAGTATATGCAACATATCATAGGCAATAACTTTGACATAATAAGGAGGATAGAGGATGATTTGGTAGCATTTCACAATCATTCTCTTTATTTTGGCCAACCCACTACTAGGCTTTGAGAGACGCAGGTTTAGCTTATCTTGGTGGAAGAAACATGGAAAATGTGCTTCTAGTTTGGAATAATGTGACTCATGATAATCTAATGCAGCCTAGTTAAATGACTCTTACCTAACCTCTATTCCTTGAATTTGAATAGAAATGCACTACCATTTATGTCCTCTCATAAAGATTGCAGTTTAGGTTCTGCCGAGAGAAACTGAAGCACATGGGCTCTCTTCCACACAAAGGAGAGAAACAAGTTTAGAACAACCTAGTTGGAGTACTTGGTGTTTTTGTCATTGCAACCTTCAACTTCTTGAAAAGACAACTTTTCCCCCTTGAGCCTTTGTAGGTGATGAATTGTAACTTGTTTAACCTTGGATTGTTTGGGTGTATTGACCATAAGCACTTCAAGTATTTTCCCAAGAATGATATCTTTATTTTAGTTGGAGCTTTTTTAATATCTCTATCCCCTCCGCTTTTATAGGAATGTGGAGAAAGTTGATATGTAGAAGGTACATGACATCCAAGAGATTCCACAAGAAGAGCTATCAATACTAGTCCATGAGATTTGTGGATATAGAGGAGACCTAGAGTGAGGATTGCATGTGCAATAGAGCTAGAGTAAGCTAGAGTTAGAGGTGAATGTGGGGGTTGCTTCATCATCCACTCAGTCAAGGAGGGAGTCCTTGAATGAGGAGATGGTGCAGAGATCCTCAGATGATGCTTAGACATGTGGCATAGTACTGTCATCCATGTTTTATAGGCTGTGCCCCATCATTCTATGATGGCAGATGTACATATGTTTTTTTATTAGATGATGTTATATGTATCTTGATTTTGTTATCATGTGTCTTGGACTTGTCACTTGATATCATGTTTCATTTAGTTGTTTCAAGTCTTGGCATTCATATTTGGGTTCTAGAGCCTATCATTTTGCTGTTATCTATAATTTATTCCTTATGGTCTTTTAAGATTTCTAATATATTTGCTGATTGCATCTCTAATACTCACTCAATGCTCATTATTTGTAACTCTGTATTTTATATTCTTCAATCTTGTAATGATCATGTATGATGTAAGTTTTAACATGTTTAAACTTTGTGAATCATGTGGCATCAAGGCTTGAAGTTTTATGTGACATTTGAGTAATTGATGTTGTGGGTATTGATATATTTGAGTACCTATATATGGATTTTAGGTTAAAATCTGAAGCTCCTCTCCCCATTGCAAAAACAGGCTGCAACTCTGAAACTCTGTTTTGGCTGTTTTGTTTCCCTTTATTTTGAAACTCTCCCTTACTGTGCACCCATACATATAACACACACACATTTCAAAGTCAAAAAATTTGAAAGAAGGAAAACATAACGAATGAGAAAGAACCTTCATTCCAGTCATAGACATGTGACCCAAATGGATATAGTTGGCTATTCACATTAGACATATGGATATAGATGGCTATTCATGTGACCAAATGGATATAGATGGCTATTCACATTAGACATATGCAAAGAGTACAAAGTGCTAGAATTTGGCCCTCTAGCAACAAGTGACCCTTCGTATATCTTCAAAGAGTGAGTACTAAAGACAACACGATAATTACAATCATCTACTTGTCTAGTGCTAATCAAGCTTTTCTTTAAATCTAGTACATGGTGGACATTTTTTAGTGCAAAAGAGGAATCACTGGCAAGTGTTAAATGTATATCTCCCACTCCAACAATGCTATATGTAGAGTCATTGCCCAAATGGATACATCCTCTTCTACCTATATCATAAGTAGAAGACCACTCCCTATGAGGAGTAACATGAAAGGACACCCTTGAATTAAGAATCTAGTTTTGTGGCATACTATCATCTATAGCAACAAGGAATGTATCACTAATTGTAGAGACATATAATACATCGCCATCATCGCTATTATTGCATATGGTGTTTACTTCCTTAAATCTTTGCCTCTGATTTTTCCTCCTTTTTTCCATCTTCGTCACTCTTTTGATTGTTTTTGTTCTTGTTCTTCCACTTTAAGCAATCCTTTTGAATGTGACCCTTCTTATTTGCAATAAAAACATTCCATGTCTTTTTTTGTGCTACTTTCTTCTAGAGTGTCCTCTTTCACAAGATTTTCCATGCATTTGACCCCTCTCTCATTGTAAGTGCACTACAGCCCTTAGTTCCTACAGTTGTTCTTTCTATTGACCAACCCTTGCAGTTTGAGCACATGTTACTTCTACTCTTGATGAATCTTTGGATTTGGATTGGGAGCATCTGCTGGAGTTTGCCAACATATTCTTGGATGACTATGTCTAGCACAATTGTGAAACATTTTCAGATCAAAGATTGTGTTTTGGATGCTATTGTGGATACAAAGATTGTGTTGCATTCTTGTTTAGCATTCTATGAAAGAGGAGTTATCCTCTTCTTTATAGGTAGGATCCCACCACTTTGTCTTTTGTTGCTGATGCCACACCTGTGAGCTGTAGTGTGTTGATGTCTTTCCCCATAGCCATGAGGCTCTTTTGGATCTGGGGCCAGATTTTGATGGCATTGCAGCATAGGAAGCCCTTTCCTACCCTTTATTCAGATCATCCTTGGCAGGATTGGGATCTACCAGGCCAGTTCAATCTTAAAAAGACTTCCGCTGATCAAATGTATCAGCTCATGATCAAAGATCATCATTGGCTAGTCATCAAAGCCAATATTGTTGGGGCCTGCATAAATCTAAAGATTGGTGGAAAATGACTGTGATGGAAGGTTGGTTGAACAAAACCCTGTTTAAATGTAGCATATTTTTTTGGAGAGTGTTTCTTGCCTTGGCTTTCTCAAAGCATCAAATCTCGAATGGCAATCATTATTTTTGCACTACTAATGTGGAGTCCTCTCGTCACATAATTATTTCTTGCTCTTTAGCCAAGAAAATTAGGACTCTCTTATCCGATATTTGGAGAGCTTTGGTTGGGCTGTCATTGTGCCCCTTCGACTAGGTCTTTGCTAAGGCAAAATATCCCACTCTAGGATAGCCACATATGAAGATATTGTTTCCCTTTCTTAGATTTTGGGACTGTTGGCACAACCGGGTCACTCGAAAGGCATTCGGTTTTTATTCAACCCCTGGTGTCTAGGGACATATCGCCAGGCTCAAGGGTCTTCTACATTGGCAGTTAGATTTCAATCGGCATGCTAGCCTTCTTCCTAGGGAGGGTTGTGTGAACAACCAATCCGGTGGGCCGTAATGCCAAACCATGTGAGGGGTAGTATGGAAGAAAGTGCCTAAATTCCGTGTCCGTAGAAAAGCCTCTCCTCTCTTCCTCGTCCTCTTAGAGCTTCCGTGCAACCTTTCCCATCTTTCGTGAAGAGTTTGAATGATCTTTATCCAGATCCTTGACAGAGTCTCTATTGTGGATACATCCAAAAGGTCAATAGCCTGGTTACATCTTGCAGTCTAAATATACCAGGCTATGATACTGCCAATCAACTCCCATTTGTGGCAGTGTCCTTGGGTTCACTATGCTTGTGAGTAATTTGGAGTGGGGATCCTGCTCAGATGTTGTCAAATGATAAGAAAAGGATAGCTTCCCTAAACATCCTCATTGCCACATGCTAGGTCTCTATTTGTGACCCATGCTATAGCCCCCTAGGTCGCCACCATGGTCTCTGTTGTGCCATGAGATAGCATTGTGAGGGCTCTTTTCCAAACCTTATGGGCTCTAAGGGCAGTCCCATAGGCATTGTCTTTGTATCTCCATTGGCTTGTCGCATCTCATGCATGCTATTGGATCTGTGTTGTATCCAAGCCATGCGCCAATTGCTAGCCTCCTATGAGCTACAAGACATAGGAAGAGAGATATCTTCCTAGGCCTAAAGCTGCCATGTAGCCTTCTCCAGAAGTCATATAGAAACTCATTTGTGATTCTCTCTATGTGCCAATGGGAAGTGGCTATTGGCTATGCTCTAATCCTACTCATTTGTATTCTGCTCTAGCCTAGTAGTGTAGCCAAACAAGGCCAGATCGTAGGGCTTATCAAGGAATGGATCCCTCCACACCCACTCTTTTGGATCCCACTCTTATCTTTGTAGAGGTCTCCTTTGGTAAGCCCGATATCTCCATCTATCTACCAGATGGGTGGCTAGGTCTAGGTCAATGTGCCACTTCTCGAAGTGAGCCACTACTTCGATCCTCTGTTTGGAGCTTTGAATGAATGCTATTTGGTCAAGGTTCCCTCATTGGAGATGGCCATCCTCCTCAAGCATAAAAGTAAATGTCCTATTTATGCTAGTTGCAAAGACTACTAGAAGAACGTCCCCTCTAGAGAAGAGACAGATCCAAGTTTGAGAAGTACTTGTATCTGTCCATCAATTTGGTGGAACCCCCTCCATCACCACCTCAATCATAGCTTTGGCTCCCTTGAGGCCTTGTAGTCTCTGTCTTTGAGCCTTCTATGGTAACTCTTGGAATGCAAGTAGCAAACTAGTCTCCCACTGATACAGGAACCTGTAAAAAGAATCTCCCCCATGATAAGTATGTCCTCTATACAAGAGTGTGACTGTAGTCTAGAAGAGGTTGCCTTCTCTTCTCTTTAGCTGTAGTGGGGGGTAGTTGATGAAGCCCCAATAATACAAATCTCCATGCTCTAATAATAGTAGCCATGAATCTGACATCAAAGCTCCTCCTTGAGTCCTTGGTCTTGATCTTTTGGAAAATCGAGTGGGCTGCCATGGTCCTCCGCGACGAGTAGGTGTCATAGCTTGTAGCCTCCCTATCAGAAATTTCTTCCAACGCTCCTCGCTTGGAAGCAAACGCCTAACAATGAGCTTAGCCACCATCAAGGCTTTACTTTGGCTATCTTGGTCTATGATCCCCAACCCTCCCTTGGATCTAGGTTGTATGATGACATCCAAAGCAGCCTTCACTCTAGTTGGGCTCGTGTCTCCTTTAGACAAAATGAAGTTCTTGATAAGGTGCTTCACCTAGCCAATGCATGACTTGGAGAATGCCCAACAGGAAGTGATGTACCACATAGTTGCAAGGACCTAGTTGGTGACCGCTACTCTCCTTGCTAGTGAGTGTCTTACTAAGCTCCAATAAAGAAGCTTTTGTCTTATTCTCAAGAGGAGAGGTGCCATCTATTGTTTTGAGGTAATGTCAACCCCCACATGGCATCCAAGCTATCTCATTGCGGTCCCACAGTGAACCCACATGAAATCCTCATGCGGCCGCCACTCCGGCAGCCTAGTGTCGCATATCCAAAATCCATATGATTTGTGCCAATTAATTAAGGCACTTGTTGCTCTACAAAATATCTCCATAGCTGTTAGAAAGGCCCTAAAGTTACTCTCATCCCCGTCTAGATAGACTGTTGTGTCATCCACAAACTCCACATTGAAAAGCTCCTCAAACTCAAGGATGGGTAACCTGATGCCTCTCATACCTGTAGATCTATCTCTCCAGAAGGAACTCATGGCCTATGCTACAAACAAGAACAAGAAGGGGACTAGTGGGCAGCCCTATCTAACTGATCTTTGAATGTTGAATGTGTCTCCTCATGCCCACCCAGTCATAACTTGGCTATGTGCTAAGGAGTAAAGAGCTGCTATTTCCCAAAACCATTGCTGTGGAAATCCCATCCTCAGCATTGTGCCCTCTAAGAACTCCCTGTTGACACAATCGTATGCCTTCTCAAAGTCAAGAAGTAGCACAATAAGGTCTTAGTTCCTAGACTAAGCCAAAGCTGTGGACTCCTGGAAGGTAAAGATGTCCAAAATGCTATTTTCTTGGACAAAACCTGTTTGTGGGGATGGATGATATCTAGGATCAATTGGGCTAATCTAAGACGGATTGCCTTTGCAAGGATTTTATAGGCAATTCCAAGCAAAGTGATTGGTCTCCACTGTGTGATCTCCAATTTGTCTCCACTTCCTTTGGAAAAGAGGTGAATCAATCTCTTTGAAAGTCTCTTTGGCATGACTCATGATGCTATGATCTCTTGGAAAACCGAGAACATGCCTACATTGGCAAGATCCCAATAGCTCAAAAAGGACTTATCCAGTGGACATGTGCCAGAAGCACCTCCTGCACCTCCTCCTCTATAAAATGGGCTATCAAATATGTACTCATCCTATCTATAATCACCTTTCTAGTGCTCTGCTATATTGTTTCTCTATCCTTCTTGTAGCCTAGCAGCCTAGTATTGGACCCAAGCAAAGGTATATAGTACTATGTAGCCACTTGTCTTGCCTCCAAAGGGCCCTATGCAATGGATCCATTTGCTCTCCTAAGTCTCCTAACACCTTGTCTAGAGTGTTTTGGCCCTATGGTGCATAAAAAATCTATGTTCACCCTATTACTAGATTGAGTCTAGAAGGAAAGCTCTCTTGTGAAACCTATATTGTGATCTAGCTTCCTTCATAGCATTGATTTGTGCTTTGGCAATGTGCATCCTCTTAGCTGTTGATATACACCTTGGCCATCTGCCCTTTGTAGGGCAGCCAATGATGCTCTAATAGACCTCTCCTCCTCTAGAAGGCTCTCTCTCCTCGTGGCCTCCTTCCTAAAGAAAGAACTAATGACTTGTAAGCTCTTATCCAAGTCACTAGTTGCTCGATGTGCTTGTCCCAATTGAGAAGGGTTGGATCTCCACATTTGTGTGACTGACTCTGTGAGATCATCCTCATAGAACAAGGGTTTTGGAATCCTGACACTAGAGTGGGGTCCTTTGACTCAAGAGAATTAGCTGAATTGGTGAGTGGTTTGAGAGGGTCGTGCCAAGTATGATGCCCGTTAGGCTGCCTCTATCACAAGCCAAATTGTCCACATAAAATCGATCAATCCTAGAGAAAGTCCTGGCTCCTAGTGCCTTGTCCCTCTTGCAAAGTAGCCTACTCTCCTTCTCTAATAGCTTTCGTATATTTGCCTCTCCTATACTGCATGGGAACACCACACTAGAGCTCTTTTATACAGAATTTATTTTGAAAAAAAACAGCTTGGACTTGTATTTCACACTTGTATATAGTAGCTGTTAAAATACTGAGAATGCATGCTATGCAGGATTACTGATGAGCAAATAGACAATCATAATGAGGCAGAAGCATTGATAAAGAAGAACAACTAATATTATCCAAGCATAATGCAAGTACAATTGACTGATAATGTTTGATAGAATGAGTGTGGGGATGAGTGCCTTTTATAGGTTTTCAGTAGTAGGTGGTATTGGTAGGTAGAGATAGGTGGAAAGGAACCATGGTATTCAACAACCGTGGTTTTAATAAACCGTGCATACTTGACCTAGTCTAAGGCTTTATTTGCTGTATGTTTCATTGCCTTGTTTGCCCCATATAAAGAGGCTATGGTGGATGTGATTGCACATTTCTCAACACCCCTCCTCAATCACAACCAGAAAAGACAATGAGTATACAAAGGCTATCGTGAGTAGAACCTTACTAAGTGTAGACATGGAAGAAAAAACCAACCATACAAAGCTAGAGGCTGTTACAAGGCCTCACTAAGTGTGTAGAGGTTGTAGTGTGCAGAGGCTATATGAGGAGTTTAGGAGCTTATGGTGGGAACATAAGGCAAGTCCACATGTTAAACTTTTAAAAAAGTCTATCATCAGAAAATGAGCTACAAAAGAGGGATTGGTGAGCCCTATCCTTTTGTTCTTGGGGTTCTTCTTCTCATTCTTCTTCTATGTTGTCTTCATCTTCTTTGACTGTAGCAAGCTATGCTCTTTGAGATTTTTTCTTAGCATAGCAAAATTTCTCAATATGCCCAGATTTCTTACAAAAGCCACAAACTACGCTCTTCCTTCCTTTCACATAGAGAAGTTGTTGGTCTCCTCTTGGGATGCTTGTTTCTCCTTTGTTCTTGATCTTCTTTTCCTCTTCCAGGAGAGAGGCTTTGATATCCACGAGTTTCGACTTTGGCATGTTGATTAATGTGGTAGACACATTATCAAACTCAGGTGGAAGACTTTTGAGAAGCACTCTAATGCAAATGTCTTCATTCATCTTCAAGTTGATTCCTGCAAGTTGTGTCAACAAGATTTCCATATAATTCAAATGAGTTGCAAGTGAGGTGTTACTTTGCATGTCAAGCCTAAAAAATTCAATTAGTAAACCATATTTTGAGGATTTGAAATGAGCTCCAAATAGGGTTTCTAATCGATCCCATGTCGCGTAAGAGGTTTCACAATTATCAACATGATGAATGTAGCTGTCATCAAGTTCTCGAGCTTGATAATAGCTTGAGCCTTATCATCATTTTTATCCCATAGGACTAAAAATGTAGCTTCCCTTGGTTTCTTCTCTTGACCACTTGTGATTGACCACAAGCCTTTCTTTATTAGGATCAGTTTGATCCTAGTTTGCCATGTATGGAATCCAACACCAAGAATTGCCCCGCCAGAGATTTTTTCCTCTAGACTTGTTGTTTGGAGACTTCGAAGGCAAACTAGACTTGACTACAAGCTCCCGGACCTAGAGATTTTTTGGTGACAATCAGGAGAAAACTTCCTCCACCACTTTGTCTCTTGATATTGATATTGTATAAAGATACTTTGCCCTCCCCTCTCTTCATCTATAAAAAGAGAGGGGAGGCAACCAGTGTATCTGGCAATCATATTATGCTAATAGAAGTGTGCTCTTGCAAATCTATGTACTTCTGTCTCTTACCACTCAGGTGTCACTATATTTCTCTTCTCATTTTTGTTCTCTTCACTCCCCCCCTTCACTCCAAACTTCACTTCCCTCTCCTCCCTATGTTTGGCCCTTGTCTCCAAGCTCTCTCTCTTCCCTCTTCTTTCCACTTCACTGTCTCTCTCCTCTTTCCTCTACGCTTTCTACTCTAGCTCTAGTTCTTTGTACTTCTCTCTAGGCTTAGACCCTCTCTCTAGACTTCATGTCTCTGTCTATCTCAACTCTTCTCTCCAAACTCCTTGATTGCAAGCTTCTTTGTGTGACCTCTCTCTTTCTTAGACTTCTCTGTCTCTAGACTTCTTCTCTGCCTAACTTCTCTCTTTCCTAGACTTCTTTGCCGCTAGATTTCTCCTCTTCCCCAAACTTCTCTGTCCCCAAGCTTCTCTACCTCCAAACTTCATCCCTTCCCTAGACATATTTGTCTTCGAACGTCTTGCATCTAGACTTCTCTGTCTAACTTCTTTGCAATATTTTTCCTCTTCCCTCCAAACTCCCCTTTTCTCCTAGAGTTCTCTCCCCTCTTTGCTAGACCTTCCTTCTCGGTCCTCTTTGCATTAACGAGCAATGTCAAGGAATTTGGAAGCGTATACATTGATTGTAGAGCGAGCATATTGTCCGTCGCCATCTGTCACCTGTCCCGTCACCTGTCTCTGTCGCCCCCCTTGCCTTTGTCCAACCTCCCCCTTGCCTACACCCGACCTCCCTCTCGCCCTACGCCTGCCCAGCCCTTCCCCCCTGGACCCGCCTAGCCCTACCCCCCTGTGCCCGCCCTACCCCTCGCCCTACTGCCCCCTGCACCTATCCTGGCTACCCCTGCTCTGCCTCTTTACCCCCTAGCCGTCCCCCCCCCCCCCCCCCCCCCGGCGCGCTGCCTCCACCTCCTCCGCCTTGAGGCCGGCCAGATAGACACACTACCTATCTTCAAAAACAACAACTTCCCTTCCCCCCCCTCCTCGCCATCGATCCCCCCCCCCCCCCCCTCCAGTTGCTCCCTCCCCCTACAACAACTCCCTCCTCCGGTAGCACAACAGCGTGATAGGTAGGTTCTTAGCGGGGACACACAATGGAAACCTCTGGTCAAATGCCGGCGCATTCTGCGAGTGCCCCCTAGTCAAACACCTTGCGTATCATCCTCTCTAAGGAACATCTCTTAGCTGTTTGTGCCAGTGAGTTGGAGTTGAAAGAAACAACGATCTTTGGTCAGCTCGTTGGACACTCCCCATCGAGGGCCTAGCTGTAGGATCGGTTCCACTCCACGTTGCGCATTGGCACAGCGCAGATTGCGGAGGCAATCCACATGGGCCAAGGGATCTTCATGGTTCGACTCACCTCTGCAGATGCAACTCGTGCGCTAGTGGAGAGGACACCCTATGCCTCCACAAAGGGGGTCATTTACATGGTTTCCTAGTATAGCGGCTTCACAGTGGAGATGTTTGCGCTCCATAACAGATTTCTCAGACATCCAGTCATCTTACTTTTTCCCGGATTGGCGGTAGAGTACCGCCAATTAGTGGAGGATTTTGGACGGCTCTTTGGCATAGTTCTTCTTGCCTCCTTCACAAATGTAGTGACAGCTGCAGGAGTCCCAAAGGCACGAGTGGCCGTGAAAGACACAAAGAGTATATCAAAGTTCTTGGAGATCGAGGTAAGAGGCCACTCCTTTAGGCAGTAGGTCATTGTGATTGGGCAACCAGGTTAGTGCCTGCGCTGCTACAACTTTGGATATCAGGCAACAGTTTGTACGTGTTTCGGAGCCAAGGCGGTTCCGTCGATAGGCCCGCAGGTAGATGCTAACGGCTTTACACAAGTCCAGAGACGATAGAGAGGGAGATGGCAAGGGGGGCGTAGCCAGTTCCTCAGACACATCCTCGACAACAGGGAGCAAGAGGACGAGCGACCCCCCTCGGCAAAGCACTCCGCAGCCTACCCCACCCGACAAGACCGTAGTCCCCCACATCCACCATCCGCACCAGAGACTACCTCACTTGAGATTCCACAGCCCCCCCCAACCACGCACACACACACATCCCATTACCCCCCCATTGACCTTGGCCCACAGCGCCCCCCCCCCCCCCCCCCCCCCCCCCAAACACCCGCCACATACCTCCGTCCATCCCTCGATCCTCTTCCCCGCTACCACCTCCCTTGCCGCCACAGGAGGTGATGAGCCACACACGCCTACATCCTCCTCGCACTAGCAATCTTTCCCCTCCCACACAGCCACTAGCTCCTCTACCCTTGCCGCTCGTCACACTTTTCTGAGACAGGCACAACTGTTTCCACAGGAGTTCTTCCGTAGTGGCCCATGGTCCTACCTGAGAGTTGCGGAGTGCAGAGAGTTTCCACTGCCTCTAGAGATGGGGATCTTCGTGGTTCGTAAGTCGAGGAGGGGCAAGGTCCATCTACTAGCATCACCGGATGGACCAAATTACGCTTTTTTCCTTCAGTCCTCTCACTCAAGGGAGTGGACGATGACACAGATAGAGGAGGAGTTGAAGAGTCAGGTGACGGACTACATCTCCCAGTGGATGGGAGAAGGACTAGCACTGTTTGCATAGCAGTGGCCTGGTTGCATGATGGACATTAACTGGTGGGCTGGTACCAAGGTTATCTTCCGAGCCCCTCCATAGTGGAGAGCTCTGAGGGATGTGATTGAGTGCCCCCTAGCACAGGCGGTCCGTTTCTACCAATGTATAGAGTCATGACTCTTAGCATGGTTGATAGATGCATTGATAGTACCACCTGGAGCATCTATCACCCCTATGGTCTGCCAGCCGAGGGCCACCCTGGGGGATTGGAGTTCGCCGTCCAGACCTGTGGAAAAGCGTACTTACATGCCCCATAGTTTTTCCTCCTCATCAACAGCCTCCACACGGAACATATGCCAGTCATAGGTTTCCCCATGAGCTTACACCTTCCATCCTGGAATGTGAATAGTCTCCACTACAGTGGGGCACGTGGTTCCAGGAAGTTGATTGTTTGGCAGGAGCTGCAGCCTGTTGCCCTTGCTGGACGGATCAACATCTTAGTTCTACAGGAGCACAAGCTCATCCCCACCCAGGCCCAGCTGGCAGGGAAGGTACTCCTGGGCAGCTTGCACACATACTGGAAGCACACCATCGGTGCCCACGGCAGGAGTGGAAGCGTATGCATCTCTATTGGCTCGAGTCTCATCGCCTGTGTACGAGACCATGGGACGATAGTGGCAGGGAGGGTTCTATGGATCAGATTGGATATTAGGGACTTGTGCCTTGGAGTCCTCAATATCTATGCGTCTACAAAGGTTAGGGCACGCAGCAGGTTCTGGGTGGAGATCGCGGATGGACTCCTAGAGGTGGACTCTTGGATCGTTGGAGGAGAACTACCAGGGCATGGCTGGGGAGGAGCAGGAGGCATGAGAGATCTTTCTTCTGGCAGTAGAAGCACGCGATGCTTGGAGAGACCTTGCCTTCCACAGGAGGGAGAGGTCGTGGGACTTCTCTTGGGGATACAGGAGGCTAGGTGGAGTCCTGTTGGAGCGGTTGGACAGGTTATATGTGGGAGAGTGGGAAGGCTCTCGTGAAGGCCAGATTGGACAGTTGGTGGGCACAACGTTGTCCGATCATTGCCTGCAGTTCTCCTGACTTTTGATCCCTCAGCATCCACCCTAGATACGCGATCCTGTCGGATCCTTGACTCGATCTATAGGAGGGAGGAGAGGTGATGAGATAGATAAAGTAGATTTGGACCAGGGAGTGGGGCAAGAGAGACCGGTAGATTGCAGAGGAGGTTGCAGAGATCCTAGCCGAGTTGAGCAGCATCTGCCTAGAGGCAGCCATACAGGCTAGGCAGCAGAGCTAGGAGGAGGAGAGAGCACTTCGGTGGGACCTTGCAGCCACTCAGAGATTATTACAGGAGGCACCAGGGGATCCCACCCTCCACGCACAGGAGGTGCACGCGCGAATAGCCATTGTTGGCCTAGAGGACAAGCACTCGGAGTTCTCTTTCCGCACCTCAGCAGCTTTTTGGGCGCGGAAGGGGAACATGATGTGCAGGGAGTTTTTCCAGGTACACCAGCCTCGCACCTCAGGAGAGCAGATACACAGCCTTCGAGATTAGTATGGGAGGACTCATTCTAGCCCAGACGAGGTGATGGAGATTGCCACCAACTACTACAGACGCCTTTTCTAGCAGGAGATAGCCTTAGCTAGAGGACATGGATGTAGACAACAGCTTTGGGATCACATCCTGTCCCTCGTCATAGAGGAGATGGGATGCTCCCTCCTAGCCCCCTTCACAGAGAAGGAATTAGAGGAGGCTTTCCATACACAGGACGGGCAGAAATGCCCGGGAGAGGATGGTCTCTGTAAGGCCTTCTTCACTACCTAGTGGGAAGTGGTGAACGATTCCCTACTGATGGCCTTCCAGGAGATTTTCACTTTAGGACACAGATGCCAGGGAGTCTTTCGGCAGGCCTTATCAATCTTCTCTCCAAAGGGGGAGACCGGTTGGAGCTTTCCCAATGGAGACCCCGATCACCTTATTGTCACTGGCCTACAAGGCACTGGCAAAGATGATTGGTAGGCGACTACGCCCCGTGCTTCCAGACATCATCCATGACACACAGGCAGGCTTTGTCCAGGATAGGATTATCCTAGACAATGTATTCACCTTCTTTGAGGCGACAGAGTGGGCTTAGCACAGTGGGTAGAGACTGGCCGTACTTCTCTTGGATTTTGAGAAAGCTTATGACGGGGTGGACTGGGATTTCCTAGAGGGCACCATGATGAGGTTGGGTTTCCCCCAGGCTTGGATTCACGGGGTCTCCACACTTTACAGATCAGCCACTGGTAGGATTCTCATAGGAGGTAGGCGAGGGGAGGAGTTTCGGTTGGAGAGATCGGTTCGGTAGGGCTGCCCCCTGGCCCCGTACCTATTCATACTCTTTGCAGAGGCGATGTCCCACTTCCTCAGGTTACGTGTGAGCGGATTATGCAGCCTCTGACTTCCACTGAGAGAGGAGATTGAGTTGTCAGACTCAGAGTATGCAGATGATACAACACTCTACATAGAGGACGATGAGTTGATACTAGAGAGAGTGAGGTTGGCTCTTGAGGTATTCTGTTCTACAACAAGAGCGAAAATCAACGGGCGAAAGTTGGTTGGTTTTCTCACAGACCCGGACTCTAGCACGGAGTGGGGCGTCCACCTGGGATTTAGATGGGTGAGCAGAGGGCAGACCGTTCGGTACCTAGGATTCTAGGTGGGACTTAGCATCACTTCCGCCCAACAGTTTCTTCTAGTCCTCGATTCTATTTGGAGGAAGTTGATGTACTGGAGCATGGCTCGCCTCTCACTAGCCAGCCAAGCCTTGGTGGCTAACCAGGTCCTCCTAGCGACGGCCTGGTACATCGCCTCATGTTGGTGCTTCTCCTCATCCTATGTAGTGCAGCTTCGCCGCCTATAGCGTGGAACTTCCTTTGGTCCGGGTCAGACGGCTCTAGGGATTCCAGGGCCAAGGTGGCGTGGGCGACCATCATACGGCATCGGTCAAAGGGAGGGCTTGGGATCATAGACCCAGAGTTTCAGAGTATGCCCCTCTTGGGCAAGCTAGTTTTCCGCGGCCTCACACCAAGAGGACAGACTTGGAAGGTCCTATTGCAGGAGGGTCTTTAGGATTGTAGACCAAAGCTTGGCGGTGAGTGGAGGCCATCCCTGAGATGGATCTTCACGTCAGCCCAGATCATCCCCTCCCCCCCCAGATCACCTTTCCTACACGCATCTTGGTCCGTGTGTGGCAGGGCCTCTTCAAGGCCCTAATCTAGAACCCCCCAGGCTGCTAGGAGGAGATAGACCATTAGCTGGTGATTTGGAACCCCTAGGTCAGAGATCGGGAAGGGGCATGGATTGGCAAGCTCCCCCACATCCAGTGGGCTAGTTGGGAGGCTGGCCCTACTCGTACCATCAGGACATGGCGGGAGGTGTACAGGATGGTGGACGAGGAGGTGCTGCAGTGAGTATTAGGCTGCCAGAGAGGAGTGGAGTTGAGGAGAAGGGAGATAGACGTAGCAATACCTTAGGAGTGGCTTGCTCCCTCGATATGAGAGCCGATCGAGCCTGGAGAGGTATGGGCCGCTAGGTTTTCACCAGTAGGCATCCCCCTACAGGTGGCAGGTAGAGTGGAGTTGAGGAGAAGGGAGATAGACGTAGCAATACCTCAGGAGTGGCTTGCTCCCTCAATATGAGAGCCGATAGAGCTTGGAGAGGTATGGACCGATAGGTTTTCACCAGTAGGCATCCCCCTACAGGTGGAAGGTAGAGTGGGCAGCGCTCCACCTGGGACCTTCTTCACCGTACAGGAGGGGGGGCATTTGGTTCTTGACAGAGGGCAGTAGGATGAGGGGATAGCTGTCCTTTCATGGAAGGGGATCCGGGTGATTGGCCTTCAGGGGAAGACATGGCAGCTGGACCCTTTTGTCTTCTGGCAAGAGCTTAGGGAGTGGCACCTTCCGATTTGGGAGGGCAGGCCACTTGATGAGCTGGAGTGGGATTCGGGAGAGTGGCTATGGCTGGCCACTGCGGTCGCCAAGAAGCCACCGAGGTTCTTGGAGTACACCACCAGGATTGGCAGACACGTACTAATACATGAGGATATGGATTGGGCACTATCACGTAGTAGACACTGGGCGGAGTACATCATCACGG